>NC_082343.1:65492506-65800506 GCF_027477595.1 Haemorhous mexicanus
TGTGGCTGCCCAAAGTGCCTTAAGGCACACCTCTGTTTTCAGCCCAGAGACAGATCATGAGTGTTCAAGTGGCAGGACCATGGGAGTGGGGGCCTCCAGCAGAAGAGGAACTGCAAATATAGAGGTCTATAAGATGATGAATTGCTGTAACAGGTGATTAGACACCATAGGCATTTTCAGTGCATGGCCTGTGAGCCCGTTGCTACCATTGCAGTGGTGAGAAAGGAGTATGGGCTTTCTATATTAAACAGGATCAAAACCAGAGAGTAAGCACTTCACAGCTCACACTGCTTTCCCAGGTTCAATGAATGCTTATCCATATGTAAAAAGATGCTGAAGGCAATACAGAATTTCATTTTCATACTGCATTAAAACTGGGATAATTTTTAGTGGCATAAGGATCAGAACGGCTTCCTTCAGAAATTCCAAATAACACAAATCTCCTCAGAAAATGCATGGGTTTAGGGCTGCCTTGAAATTTTTGGTAGACCCCTGGTTCACAAGATGGAGTTTATTTGACAGATTCTAATTAGAAGGTCAGTGATATATTTAGAGGAAGTGTAGACGTAGGGAAAGTATATTCTAGCCATTGCGTATTTAGAACAAAATATTTAGAGCAAAAAATTGCTAGTGTCTCTGTTAACGTATTGGACCCATACCCCAAAAGAATAAATAATATCACAAGGCTGACACCATGAGACAGGGAAAATTAAAAAGCAGAGCATATTTTGTATGCTTTTATACTTTCACAAAAGATGAATAGTTGCTCTGGCAGATTGCCCTGCTTTCAAGTATGGTAAATCCCCTCCAGCCCTTGTCCATAGCTGACTCACAGAGCCATAGTAAAGGTACTGTGTATGAGAGGCAGGGACAACGCCCAGATGAGCTGTCACAGAAAACATGCATTCTGTAGCTATGATCTTCTGAGCATCTGCCTAACTAGAAATAAATTTAGCTTCTGATCTTTCATTTTGAGCAAAATCTACAGTTTTTCCCCCAGTGCCTTAAACAACTGGTGAAGTGCTAGCAATGGTGCGCTGCAGCATACAGAAGTGTTTTCCTCACCAAAGTGGACCATAAAATGCTATAAGAGTAGGGCTTTGTGTCACTCAACTATCAGTCCTCACAGACATGAGAAACATGGGGAAAAACAAAACAAGTGAAAATCCAGACTTCATGAAGAATTCCAAAGATATAACACTGTTTTGGATTTTCGCAGCAATCTACTATTTTTGGTTTCCATCTCCCATTCTCACAGAATCACATAGTAAGAGTATGTACCATTTAGTTCATTCATGTATGTCTAGGGTTCACAGTATAATGGCACCCTGATATTAAAACGGGGCCACTAGATGGTACTGCAATATAATTAATAAATATTAAAAAGTACTCTCATAAATATATATTTGGATATTTTTCTGCAATGTCTTGGCTGTAACGTCTGAAAGACTTGCAGAAATATTCATGGCACTGCCTTTAGATAAGTAGGAAAGCCTTCATGTGACTATTATATCTGCAGCTTTAAAGTACATGCTGAAGTGCATGCTTAACAACCTTAACAGTATAACTAAGGTACTCAATATATATGTAAACACACACATAAGTAAATCATCATATGGAATTACCATCTAACCAGTCACTACACTTATTTTCATGTGTTCTATATTTGGTGCAAAGCTATTGAATTGTGGGAAAAGTGAGCATATAGAAATCAACGGGAAGTTGTATGTTTATTCATAAACTCAATGTAAAATATGTCCCAGGATTTTAAAAGATAAAGCTGTTACAATTAGCAAAATATATACAATCATATTTCATATTTTTCTATACTTTGAATGATTTGCTATCACAATTTACTTCACCATTAAAAACATGAAAAATTCCACTTTTATCTAAATGCATTCCACCATATGCTATGTCTACAGTATTAAACAGATTACATTTTATAATCAGTTATTTTCCAGCTGGTAAAGATCTTGAGGTTTAAAAATTGTTGCAGAACTAAATTTTCTGAAACTATAAGCATGCTTAATAGTATCTACCCATGAAACTACCCCCTGAATAACCTAACACTGCTGGTTGCCAGCACTATTTTCAATTTTCATCTGTTAGATATATGATCAAGCATGTTAAATGTGCCCTAAGTAATAGAACTGAAAAAATAAAGTCATTTACTTAAAACATTCTGATAACTATTTGTCTGAAAACCCTGGTCAGATTTACTGCTCCAAGGCATTTACCTACAAAGTTAACCAGATGCTTTGAGTTGAAAACTAATTTAATTTCTCTTTTATCTTAACAGGACATCTGTTAAAACAACATCCAAGGAAGGTAATATGTTCAAAATTAACCATCCTGCAGGTTGTTTTATTAGAGTATATATGACATTGACATTTAACTGCTAATGACCACTGCTTTACAAAAATAATTAGCAAATATGGAATCAAGCAGTATAATAATACTACCAATGGACAGAAAGTAATGTAGAATGAATGCAGAACTGGTGTAAGTTCAATCTTTTTTGCCAAGTTCATTGCTTTGTTACAATTGAGTTATGCTGAAGATGAATTACCCATTTCTTTTGTTTTGTTCTCTCCTCAGCTTCATCTATGTATGACACCCTCCCTTTAAAATCAGAGCATATTAGCTGCATAAAGAGTTCAGCACTCATAGCCAGCATGTTTTTTAAGCAGCATGAGTGACAAGCTATGAAAATCATATCCCGAAGTAATTTGCATTATTGCAGTTAATTTGCATATGGATATTAGCTGGATTTCAGAGCAACTAGGTATCAATCCAGGCAGTGGTATATGAAAGTCAGACACATAGGTGGATGTGTACTTGCCAAGGTTGGGATATTCAAATGGAAAAATACTACTTACTGCAAGGTGTATTTCTGGCTGGTCCTTATAATTTTGTGCAATAAGATGGTAGGGACAAATGGGGACAGTTGGAAGAAAAATAGGCTCCATATTTCCTCCCACCCTCCCCTATTTCCTCCCATCCTCTCCATTTATTTCCACCAGCAATCTCTACTGGTGCTAATCTGTTGACAGGAGATGCTATGACCATTGCTGCCTCTTCCTCTTCTCATTAGAGTAACCCAATGGAAAAGGAAAAGAATGGGCTGCCCTGCAGCAACTAAAAGTCAGCTATATCTGTCTAATCCTGGACTAACATCTCAGATCAACAAGGGAAACGAGGATTTCTCAGTGATGGAAAGTTGCTAATGGATGAGCATCATTTGCAGGTGGATTTCCAAACTGCTCATTTCCTCCTTGAGATCATCTGCATCAGCTGCTGTCCCACAGTGCAGGTTGTTGACTGGGTCTGGCTGGAGGCAGCAGAACTGATGGCTGTATCCCGAAGTCCCTTCTGGCTTTATTTTACTATGAACCATGACCATGAGTATGTAAACACTGACTTTAAACAGATTGCACGTTGGCAGCTGGACATGATTTCTTACATTTGTCTTTATTTCTGTGAATTCAAGATGTGGAACACAGACTAGCTTGCACTCCAGCTACAGAGTGGGCAGTCCTTGCAGATAACAAAACAGCAGAAAACTCCTTAAGTCTTCAATCCTCCAGCTTTGCAGAGCTGACTCTCCCCAAGGTATTACCCAACAATGCCATGACACTGACTTCCTACTGCTCTCTAGCAGTTATGTGGGAGCCTTAAACAGGTTTTGGTTAACCCTCCTGATTCGCTTACCTCAGCAGGAATAGGGAAGAGTTACATATTTGCACCATTTTACTACACTGCAGGGTTTATGCACAAGATTGTCAGTAGTTTGTTAAATGCAATATAAGGAAACATATATTAGCATAAGTGGAATTCTCTTTGAACTCAAGGACTCTAATTCTTTTTGAATGTGTTACTACTTTTTCCAAACATAGACAACCTATATACACAAGATACTATATAGCTTTACATATGTGTGAAGACCCTTCATTTTTCTCCCTTAGTAAAGCAAAAGTGTGAAAAGTGAACTGATTATTTATTACAAGATCATTAGGAATTTTCTTGTTAGGTGCAACAAACTATCTGTGGTTTGGAAGATAATAAGAAGTCAACTACAGAAAGAACAAATAGAAAACCAAAGTACTCAGCTTCACTTAAAAGCCTAAAGGGAATGTTAGAAAACGTAGACTCTTCTCAGAGGCACACAGTGAAAGAACAAGAGACAATGCCACAAATTGCAGCAATGGAAATTTCAGCTGCATATCAGGAGAAAATTTTTTACAATGAGAATGTTTAAGAAATAGAGAAGTTGTGAAACTTCCATTCTCAAAGCCTTCTAAAATTCGACTGGCTAAAACTCTGGGCAACATGATAGAACTTTTAAGTTGGTGCTGCTGTGAGCGGGAGACTGGATTAAGTGACCTTGAGAGGACTCTTCCAGCATGAATAAGTGATTTTGTAAGTCCAAGTTATCTTATATTTCCAGTTATTTTTGGTGGGTAGGAGAGAAATTGTTCAGAAACCTTTAATTTCCCTTAAAACTTCTGGCAATAAACAACCTGATTACACATTTTCCTTTATGTTTACATTTTAATAACTACAGAAAATTCAGTTCTTTGCATTATACTTAACAATTTCAATTTTAAATTAGTGCATATTTTAAATTTGTTCTTTCAAGTTCACCCTTTTGCAGTACAGGGCAATATAGGAAAGGAAGTAACATGATTTGAATGCAAATAGAAACTCCTTTTTATTTTTTTTTTCATTAAGAACAGTTGCTCAGACCTGTGTAATAAATGATGAGGAACCACAGTTTGGCTACACCCAGTGATCTCTGTACACAATATCACTTCTCTGCTTAGAGATCTAAGGTGCCAGAGGTCTGTACCTAACCTTTCCTATTCTTACTCTACATGTTTTCAGATCAGAACTGAACTACAGGATTTACCTTTATGTTGTTAATAAATTTTTTCTGACTGCTGCAGTATATGGAGTAAGATCCAGTATGTCAGCCTCCCTCAACTGCCAAAACATCATCTCTGAAATAGGCTAAGTGGTACAGAGATTAAAGAAAAATACACAGTTGTGACTTCATCATTAAAAAGCATGTAAAAATGAATGTAGAAGAGAGCTAAATAATGCTTAGTCAAGCAGTCTTAATTCTGGCATTTCTTGATATCAGACTGACTTTCAACCATCTAATTTTTGTGTAAAAGATATAAAAGTACAACCTTATAATTTAATATAGTAAGCATAAATTTTTTTCTGTAAATAAGGAAGACATCAGGAATGCCATAGAAATAGAAACTAAGTCAATTGTCACAGTTAAAAGGAGCTTTTCAGATGTGTGCTCTTGGTCATATTCACATAGTACTCTGGGAACTATGGTAAAGTGATTACAGCGCTCAGCTGGGGGACAGTGAGAGGAGAATTCTTGGATCTGGTCACAAAAATTGAAGAATGAGAGTTGAATGCAGAGAGAACCAGAAGTACTGAGTCAAGGATGGGACCCTGTGCAGCAAGGGCTGCCTTGGACCCTGAGGCCAAGCTGGTTCCCTTTGTCCAGCACCCCAAACCCAGCCTCTGCCTTGAGTTCCAGCAGCTGACAGCAACAGTCTCCACTCCCACGCTTGCAATGGGACCAGTGCAACCTCAGGAAAGGGCTCTTTTTTGGCAAAAAGTGTTTACTCATTCCAAAACTAAAAATGGGAATATGACAGTTCTTATTCTGCTTATTTTCTTCTTGTGGTATCATTAGACATCATTAGGGGAAGCTTTCAAATGCCTTGAATCGAGAGTGCTGTTCTTAATCACATGAGTATTTTCTGCAGTTGTTCTGAGATAGCTGAATTTATATCCTCTACTTTCCTGGGTTTAAAAAAAATCACAGAAATATTACACTTTCTCAGAAATGCTTTCTATTATGTTCTCTTGTTTTTGTGTGTGTGTTTTTTTTGTTTCACTAGTGTACTTCAGATGTGCCTCATTCAGGATAAGAGGTTATGCTTTTCAGGTGGTACATTTGGTTAGCCACAGGCCAAAATAAATAATATTACCAGTCCGGACACCTTAAAGCCCTACTTATAGAGAGTACGGCAGTCACCATTAAGCAAAACAACACACAAACTAATTAAATATTTTTGAAGAATAATACTGAAAAGCAAGTCTGTGAAGTGGGTTTTCTAGGCATTTATTCACAGATCCACATAAAAAATCAAGGTTAAGAACAAGTGATTATACTTCCTCTTTGTTACAAACCATTCTTACAAAGCCATAAATATTCCATTTTGCTGTGATAGAGTTTCAACAAAGATAACTGTGCCTCAAGGACAGAAAATACTTGGTGTGACACCATTTTCCACAAGATATCTATGATTGTAAGGGTGTATAATGCAAAGAGATTTACATGGATGTTCACAAACAGTCCTTGAATCTCCTCAGTTTCTTTAGAGATGCTTATCTCATTGTTCTGAAAATTTCTGAGTCTTTACAGACCTGTTTCAGTATAATAGGAGAAGCTGTAAAAATGTTATGACCTCCACCCCCACAAGTAAAATAAGTATATTAACAATTGAAATATGTCCTCTCCATTTTCTCAGCAGGTGATGATGGAAAAATTGTTGTACACATAGAACAAAAGCTTTCTAAAAATTTGGAAAAAACCCCTGCCTTCTCTTTATTTTATTTTGTAGCAAGCTATAAATAATACATATAAAAATAAACTATACCAATCTGAACTATTATTAGGCTGTAATTTTAACCTATCAATTCTTAAAGCCATGCTGCACAGGATCCTCTCTCATGGTTTGCAACCTCAGAGGCATCCCCCTGGTACTTGCCTAAAGGTTGTTCTTTTATTCTCTGCTTAGAACGAGTTCAGACCCAGAGCTTTTCTCAAGGTTCTACCCACCATTTCAAAAAAAGAAAATACCCAGGTTTATCACCACAGATTTAAAAGTGCAGTTATTCCCAGATGAAAATATAAATAATGAAGAAGATTCAGTGCAAGATTTATGAGTAGGCCTGAGAAACATTACACTTGAAATTATCTATTCTGTAAGATGCCTATCTGTGTAAGCCAGAGCCTCTGAAGGATCTAGAACGGGGGAGGGTGGGGGGAATATGTTATATCAACCTGAATAGTGGGGTGTCTTTGCATTAGATGTATATTTCCAAGCACTAGATCTTCTAGAATATTTCCCGTGTGGGGAAGTCTTGAAGTAGCATTTGAATTGAAAGGGAGAGGAGAATGATGCCCCACATCTGAATTAGATCTTTTGTAGATAATGAGTTGATCTCTACCATTTTTTAAAATTCATTTTTGTCTGAACTTTTCCTTTTCTCCATCTCTTTACCAACTCTGGTTTTCTGAAAGCAAATTGAAGTGGAAAGAATATACTCTACTGGGTATTTCAAGGCTAGATCATATCACTGGAGCAAATAATACCTCTAGAGACCAAATAAAAGATTAAACTGCATTCAAATATAGACCTGAACCCTATGACTGTTTGGGAAACATTCTAGATGATGGTTTCTAGACTTCAGAAAAAAAAATAATTTCAAGGTTTAGGTACCATTTGTGGCCCATTTTATTTTCAACTAGCACTTAGGTTCTCACCCTGTTTTTATGCCCAGTGCTCAAACAGCTACTTCTCCTTCCTCCATTTTTCCCACCCCCATTCACTTCCCGAGGCAAGGTAAGCATCCCAACATTTACAAGTTTAGGAATGCAGGTGGCTGAAACAAGCAGGTGGAAAGAGGGTGGATTGGGTTGAGTATAACTGTACAACAGGTGTTGTGTTTGTTGTATGTCTTCGTTCTCTTGGCAACAAAGAAAGAATTTTGACCAAATTAAGGATAATATGTGCAAGTTCTTTTATTTGCTATGTTTTTGCCAAGCTTTTAATGAGATTTGGTTTTTCTGAAAATATAAAACCAGGAAAGGGTAACGTTTTACCGGCAGAAAATTACTTTACACCCTCAGGAAATGAAATTCTGATCCTTTTGAACTGAACATCTTTGAAGAGGCAGAATACATGGGGATGAAATACCTTGTCTCTAGTAGTTTTTGTACTTTGGGGGTGATTTGAAAGAAACAGCACACAAGGAAGTATCTTTGCCTCATTTATTCTTCCTATAATTGTGTTTAACCTTCTGCACAAAAAGGTATCAGTATCTCACAAAGGATCAGAGGATTACATCTGTAACCTACAGTTGGGCTAAACTCCCTATAATCAGGTAAAAAATTAAAATCTGAGTCAAGAAGACACTGTGATGTGTTTGACACGAGGGATTCTCCTTGATGGTCAGTTCACAGCACTGGGAGCATAATTCAGCAATAAATAGACTCAGTGGAAGCATATTACCTTAAAAAAATTGTTACCACTGCTAATCTTTTATCCCACAAATTGCCAGCGTTCTGGGAACACCTTGGAAGGTAGGAGTGTTAGTGTGAGGCCATTACCAACCTCCACTTTATGCATTATCACACTGTCAAAAAAACTCTATAAATACATCATTCTTAGGAAAATATATTTTTGCTATATATTTTTACTATGTATAAGTGTTCAAGGAAAAATTCATACCAGAAGCATAAACTTTAAAAACCCTGATGAAGCCAAAAGGCAATCTGTTCTGGTGCCTCAATTTACATCTTAATTTAATGAAAAACCCCTTGTTTTACAACTATTATACCATGTATAAGACCCCTGAAAGGAATCCAGCTAAGTAACAGCAAGCTAAAAGGAACAATAAATATTTGTTTGCCTCAGAGATGGCAATGTTTTGTATTCATGAAACCATTAATTAATGTCTCTCACATGGGTGGAATTTGCATTGCAGGGCTACTGAGGGGGACAAAAAGAGGTAATTTTCTTTTAAAGAATATATACAATTATTGTTGTGGGCAACAGAATGTATATGCTCATTACTGTCTGGTTTAAAAGTTTCTAACATAGCCAGAATGTTCCAAATTTACATCATGCTATGACATTCATTTAGGTAACACTAAAAAAATGAGTAAAACAGAGCACAACCTGGGGCATGTTAACAAAGAGTTGATGGCTTAAACGTATCCAACTACCTTTGAAAGGTCTCCAGCCTCCAAATAGAAGCAGATAACAAACACGTTCCATGTAACCCAAAGGACCAGCCAGACAGCATACTGTAGGGAGGAAGAAAGAATCACAGAATTAACAATTCCACTCTCAACTGAGTTAAACTTAGTTCATTAGATCAATCCAAGGCAAAACCAGATTATAAGTATGGTGCTTGTGAATAAAAATGTTACACATATGAGAGAATTACAAATAAATTCTTCCCTTTCCCTGACACAGGGTCTAGTGACCTAGTGAGTGCTCAGTCCCAGCAGAAAACCTGCATCTCAGCAAACAGTGATAAATTTGACATTTAATTTGAGACTAATTTCTATCTCTTTCTTTGTTCAAGTGGGTAATTCAGCTATAACTTACTAAATAACAGCCTAATTGAATTAGCCCTGGATTTTTTCAACACTTCAGATTTAGTCTCAAGAAACCAAGCATACATAACCTAAAGAAAATCTGCCTGCCTATCTATCTATCTATCTATCTATCTATCTATCTATCTATCTATCTATCATCTATCTATCTCTTTTTTGCAGTATTTCTACAAAATATGGGGTAATTTTGTGACCTTCCAAAGCAAGGTTCATAATTATTCAACACCTTCAGGAGGAAGACTGCATTTTAAATTGCCACTTTCTTTGGGCTTTTTTTTTTTTTTTTTTTTTTTTTTTTTTTTTTTTCCTTAGAATGTAGAGGAGAAGCATTAATATTTAAGCAATATCTGTTCATTGGTAGTTGCCAAATGTCTCATTAATATATCTGATGTGAGTAATGGAATACATTTTTTCTCTCCTTCTGTCCATTATTCTGCTTCTGTTTTGTATTCAGAAGACCTTCTATTCTAGGACTGGAAAGTAAATTCCCCTGTTGTAATGCTGGAGGATCCTGTACAATAAAAGGCTGACCTGCAGTTGCTAATCTTATCTGATGTTTGCATTTAAGAATTTCCCTTGACAAATTATTCCATCACCTAATAAACATGAGGATCCTCAAATGTTTTTCTGATGGCTGTTGTAGCTAACCTCTAGTCCACAATTCAATTCTGCATGTTTATTTCCTTCCACAAGGCCTTGCATACATGTGAAATACAAGAGTGACAGGACACCATTCCCTACCTGCTATGGCTGAGAGCTGCTTTCTCCTTTTTTATCACCACCCCACTTCTCACAAGTATCTACAGACTTTCCATGTTTTGTAGCCTTTTCTCCAAACCATACTGATTACATGTTGATAGCTTCTTTTCCAAATCAGGAAGGATTATTTTCTGCACACTTCCAAGTGTTCACATTCAGAATAAGCAGACTATATTTTAGACTGTATAGTATCCATTCCATACAAAAAAACCCCAAACACACAATAAACTATTGTTTGTCATGAATGACAATCTCTTTCTCTTCTTTCAGTAACAGCATATGCAGGATTCTTCTTGCATTCCTCTTGCAAGTGATGTTCTGCATTACATTGTCTATTATTCAACATGCCATTTTCAACCTAATCTACTAGCTACTGTGAAAATAAAACAATTCTACCTTTTCCCAAAATTTAAAGTGAGAATATATTCAATATGACCAAAAATTTAGACCTTTTCAAATTTCTTATTTTTATAGATAACAAAATAATTTCCGGCCAGCCTAGCTCTTAGTTGGATGCTGTTCAGATTTTAAAAAGTTATGATAAAAATAGTTTTGATTTAATGGAAGCTAACACAGCTATAAATGCTTGAATTTCTTTATACAGAAGTAATTTCAGGTAATTTAAAGCATACAGATTACTTATACTTTATAGGTCAGCTCTTTCTGGTCACAGATGACAGATTTATTTAGTTCAGGAGAACTCTCTGGAGGTCACCTGGTTCAATCTCTGCTCAAAGCACAACCAGCATGGATCAAGTTTTGCAGGGATTTATCCAGCTGAGGTCAGAATATCTCCAGAGATGACCCAACTAATCCACATCTACACTTTGAATCCACATCTACACTTTGAATGTGGGCTGCTAATAAAACTTTGGAAAATAGGAACATAGTTCAGCAGTAGAGTGTAGAGTTTTACAAACTCATTTTATTTAAACAAAACTTTGAAACATTAAACATATTAAGCATTTCATTTTCCTGTAACTTTCTCACAGTACACCTCTCTTCACACATAACATGGAGCATTATAATTATAAAAAAAAGAAGAAAACATCAATTTAGATTCAAAAACCCTAATTTGGCTTTGTTAACCAACTTTGCAGCGTTTTAACTTGTTGGATTTTGACAATTATTGTAATAGTGTAATGTTATATATTCTTATGCAGATCATAAAAACACTCCTTCTGACATATGAAGATAACTGGATTCCTTATCTAAAAATGCGAAAGTTAAGTGAAAATTCTAAATACTGCATTTAAATTGGTTTCTCAAAGATACGAAATGTGCAATTTCTGATCCCTTGAAAAAGTTTTTGTGTTCTAGAACAATTTTAAGAAAATTGGACAAAAGAATAGAAGAAGATTGGAAGATACTTTTTCCACAAAAGTTTCAGGAAAATAGGCATACAAATGGGAATAGAAACTATGAAGTCCTTATACAGAGAAAGACTTACAAAGTCTTCATTTATCAGTCAACATGAAGGGGGGAAAATACGGGAGAGAGACACTGGAAACCAGGTTTCATTAGGTTGGCTGTTCATAGCACAGCATCTCCCTTTGGATGTAAGCAACAGTGATTAAAAGCCTCAGCATGCATAGGACATTCAACAGAACACTCCAAGGAACTTTGGAACTGCTTGTGCCAGCAGAGAACCTTTTTACATGGAGAAACAAACCTTTTCTTTTTTACTGCTAATTTATCACCAAAAAATGGACACATTTTTCTGCCATTTAGAAACACTCATTTAACAAGGATGTCTCATTATTGGACTACACATAAGGCTAAAAGTGTCTTTTAAAAGTATGTTTTAAACTTCTTCCTTTTGAAATGTTGTATTTAGTGCTTGTTTCCTGAATTTGATGGATAAACACTGAGTTTAATTTTCTTGAAATAAAAGGATGTTTCTGCTTCCCATTGCTTCTTATTTCAGAGGCTTTAGGTGTAGCTCATCTCTTATCTCTGCATCACATGAAGTCATAAATGCCTCTTGTTTTCTATGTGCTTCAGCAAATTGCTGAAGAAATTCAGCACTGAAGGTCTGTGACAGTGAACAAATCCTCCTGACACTCTCTATATATCTAATTAGAAGCACATTTTATAAGAGTTCTTCAAAGGGCTATAGCTGTATTTTTTTCTTATACGTGGGAGTTCAAGACAGCTGCATTATCTGACAGTAGCCACCACAATGCTACAGCAATCACATAACAGCAAGACAAGAATTTTGATGAATACACACTTGACCAAGCAGGAGATACTAAGGGGCACAGCAGTGACAATGAGGCTTATTATTTTTATGGAGATCCACACTGGAAAGAGGTATAACTGGGTTAAGACTGAAGACTTGAATAGTAAACATGAATTCATAACCCTCTGCAAAGAATTTTGAGAAGAATTAGGAATTTCATGATTTATTGATACTGTGTAGTTACACTCACTATGAACCATCTTAAATGAATATAGGATGTATTTTTTTTTCTTGGGGAATGGAAAACTGAGATATTAAAATACCTGTACCAGTACTGAGAACCTATACGTTTCTCTTCACACTTCTGTCGAAGTTGGCTAAGTCACATTATCTCCAATTTACTAATAGGGAAACTGGAGGTCAAAGAAATTAAATCATTTAATACCTAAGCCAAATGGAAAAGTGATCACAAGGGCATAAGAAGCAAATGTTCAGGTAGGCCACAACTGCCTTTGATATAAACATGGTCAGCAGAGCTCACAGCTAATACTCTTGTCACACTCTGCCTGAAGGAGAAATATGTCCCATACCTTTCAAGTATAAATTGTTAGGAACTCTGTAAGCTATGAGTATTTTAAATTAAATAATTAATTTTTCTTTTCCAAAGAACTTTACATGGCATTTCTCTTGTTTCCAATTTCTTTTCTGATAAGTGTGCCAGTTACAAACACATTTGTCTGGGGGATACAAGAGCTGAGACCTACATCGTGTTATTCAAAGCAATTGAATTGTTCTTGTCATTAACTATTTGCTATTTATTTTATTTTTAGAAATCGATACAATTTTAGTTTCAGATTCTTCCAAATCTGAAAATAAACCCCAATATCCTTCTGTGCTACATTTAGGAAAAAGAAACTGAAGGACTTTCTAAATTTATAATTAGTACATTTACCACAGTCACTAAATAAGTGATTATTAATGCTATCTGGACAACAGTACTTGAGCTCTTCAAAGATTATCTAGACCCAGCATGTCTTGGAAGAGCATGCAATTTTTTCCAGTAATGTAGTAAGAACTGTCCACCCTATAATTATCTTTGTTTCGAAAGTTATTTTCCCCTAATTTCCCCAGTCTATGAAGATATATCTCAGAAATACAATTATTAAACCTATCTCTTCCCTATCAAATATGACAAAAAGTGAAAATCTGAATCAATATACTTGACATAAATATACTATCTCTGCCTCTTGTTTCCGTATGGCTGGAATTGATAGAATCCCCTGAATTCCCCTGTGAGAAGTCCATCTGAAGCAGACAGAGCATGAGTCTACAGTGGGACTTCACATGGCCACTTAGTAGGCACCATGTCTGGTTTCATCTGTCCTGTGCATTTTGCTCTTTCCTTCCTATTCCCATTGCCTGAGGCTTTTCCTGGAGACCTGATGAAGCTTTGGGCAGCACAACATGGTGGAAAGTCCAGTCCTAGAACCCAGCAGGAGCCACACATCACTGCTTCCAGTGCAGAGCAGGATCAGAAACCACAGCCTGACTCCAAAGAGGAATCTGAAGTCAAATTCTCACCCAGCAGAAATTCAGTGATTGAATGCATGAGGACCAAAGACAGATACCATGTTCTGCTTTTAATAATTGAAATGAAAGTCTTCCCTGCTCAGCAGTTATCTACAGGCCTCACTTGAAGAGAGCTCAGGGCCAAAACCAGCAGTCTTGAAAACAAATAGCATTCCTGGCAGCAGAGGATTTTGTGCAACCAGTTCAACTTCAATAAATGTTCATTGACATTCCTGAACATACTGGGAAGCTCTTGCAAAATGACATAATTCTCTGGATTTTTTTCATTGCTTGTTGTTTGTCACAGCATGCAGCTTCCACTAGTTTTGCTTGGCTGAATTCTTCCTATCATTAAGACTTAGATATTTCTTGTTAGGCTTTTTTTAAAAATTTCTTTTTAATCATGGTTATGGTATCAGAGCACTGTCCATCCTTTTGAGCATCTGCTTCTAAGCAAATATGAATTGATTCTGTAGCATCCATTTTGAGTTGCTGTAGTTTTCTGTCTCAAATTGCAATGACAGTCTAGTTTTCTGCTTGTGTTTGTCAGGGAATTTTTTAACCCATTGGCAATGTGATTCCTTGACTCTTCAGTGTTTCATCTGTCACACATTTATGTATTTTTCCTATTTTCCTTTGTTCCCTCCAATAAAAAAATCTGCCTGATATTTTATTTCCTTGTCATTATACTTTAATAATTAGTGTACTGTGCCAAGACTGACTAAAAGATGCTGAACTGTCATGTGTATCAGAACTGGTCACTACCAAACAGAAAATTGCTGTTGGAATGGGTTTTTTTCCTCTTGAGCAATCAGTGCTTGCAGATATAGAGGAAATGCTGCTTAAAATTTCTTTCCAGAGGCTTCTATGCACCCCATGGCTATGTACAAACTTTCAAGTTCCTTGAACTCAGTTATAAGCTCTGATTTTATGTTATTTATTAACTCTACTTTTCCCTTGATGCGCATAAGAAGGATTCATAAGCAAAAAAGACAGGAGGAAAG
This sequence comes from Haemorhous mexicanus, assembly GCF_027477595.1. NCBI lineage: Eukaryota > Metazoa > Chordata > Aves > Passeriformes > Fringillidae > Haemorhous > Haemorhous mexicanus. Next base: position 65,507,463 of record NC_082343.1, read on the forward strand.
TTGAGGCACGTTCTGGTCAGGTCATAAAAGGATAAAGGCACAGCCCAGAGCCCAATACATGGATATGATGTGCAGTCAGCCCTCAATCTGCTAATGGCCAAGGGGTTCTAGCTTGAGTGGGACTCACTGGGCTTCTTTCTTTTGGCTGCTTCTGTTTCGTTCCCTCTTCTTTGTGCCAGAATTATGCTGGGAACAGAAAGCGCAGCAGAGATTTGCTTTTTGTTCTGAAGACATGGCTCCAACTCCTTTTGCATAAAATAAGTTGAATTTCTACAGAGCATATTACTGTCAGAGTACCATCCATCTGCCCACATTTAGATGTCTGCAATGCAGATGTCCTCCTCTGAGCAGCATCTAGATTCCATTACACTCAACTCAGAGGAAAGGCACTTTCAGGGCTCGGGTCATTTCCCAGTGTCTGACACAGATCTCTCTACCCTTGTTGTTTGGAAAGCTAAACTTTTCAGAAATGAAACTCCCAGTGTCACAGAGCCCATTAAAAATCTTGCACTGGTGACATAAAGAATAAAATAGTAACACTGCACTATGCAGATATATACTCCTTTCCCCCCCCCATAAACAAAAATGCCAAAGTAATTTAAACATCACAAGGGTAAAATATCATTGATGGACTGCTGAAGATACATGTTCTGAGAACTACTGTTGTTTATATCCTACATTTCCTGATGGCCCATTAATGCTTAAGTTTGAATAATTCATTTGTTAATTTCCTGTTAATTTGTTAATTTCCTGTTTCTTGAATTCACAGCTCTTTAGGTTTCAGTGCAAAAGACTGAGAAAAGTGTTTTTTGGTATTGCATCACATTGATTTGTTCTTCAGCTTCTAAATCGGTGTCCAACTACACCACTGAAGATATAACCCTCAACACTAAATGACAAACTTCCATTCCAAGAAACCACAAACAGCTCTGGAGATACATCAGCTCACTCATACAGCTTTCCTAAGGAAGATATATGGATATTTTCTCAGTATAGTCACTCTATTCTTACAAATGATAATAATTTCTTTCAATATGATGCTAGAAGGGTGAATGGCCAAAATGTAGAAGAAAGTTTATATTGAAGCACTGTAGCACTGTTCAGTCAGTTACAATAGGGAGTTACAAATAGTCTGGATCCCCAAATGAAAATATACTGGAACTAACAAGTTACTTTTAAAAATGAGTTTTCTTTAAAAAACAGTATTTCTGCCATTCTTCTTCCAAATGAGGAGCAAAGAAATTTTCTTCTTTTCATCTCAAAGATTTTCTTATTGTCTTGGTTGGGTTTTTGTTGTTTCTGTTGTTTGTTGTTTTGGTTTTTGTTTGTTTCTTTGTTTTGTTTTGGGGGGCAGTTTCTTCTGCATCAGTATGTTACAATTCTTGAGCTTTTTAACAAAAATGTATTTAATGTATAAAGAAAGTAAAGCAAGGCAGATTTTTTAACAGGACATATTTATTTTACCTTTTGACATAGAAGTAGAAATTTAATTGGTTTGGCTTCACTCATCTATCAATTCCTGTATATCTTTTGATCACATCTTTGCTGTGAAACATTTATCAGCAGGAAGTAACTTCAAATATCGGAATACTCAGTGTACTACAACACAGTACATATCCAACCAGCTGCACACACATGAATACATACATTCACAGACGGACTGATATTTTTCCTCTTATTATTTCCATACTTTTTCAGTAGTCTTTCTTTTGTTTGTAGAACAGATTATAAAGTCTCTCAAATAAGAAATTACTAATTAAATGTAAGTAACGTGAAAATGATAGTTCTCATTTAAATAGAACTCAAAACACTTTCTTTATAACAGAATTCTTGTTATATCTCTGTATTTCAAGACATAACTTGAGCTGGTTACACAACAGTCAACCTTAAAATAGCAATGCTTTAAACCTTTTTTAACCTTTCTGCTTCAATTCCAATATTAATCTACCAGGATCTACTTCAAGAGCTACTAGCAGTAGAAATCAATGTTGTTCAAGATATAAAAACATGAAATAGTGATTTTGAAATGACATTATTTTTGACCAGTTCTAATCAGCTGTTAAATTTATAATTAAGTTGGCATAAGAAAAAAATATAGAAACCAAAATGATGTGATTTTGCCATTTGAATCTTCAATTAATGCTAGAAATATTTTGAAAGAAATTTTTCAAACCCTACCTTCTAGAACACTCCTAAAATACTAAGAATTTCAAGACCTGGACTTTCTCAGAGATAATACATTATCCAAATGTATTAGTTATCAGTGCAGAAATTACATTCAGGAATCCAAACTGCCTCTGATGGATATAGTTTTTGTAAGAAATCTTAGGAGAAAGTTGCAGAAATTGTTGTGGTAAAATTCCTCTATAACTTGTGGCTCCCCGGAGCATTTTACCAATTAATTACCAGTGAAAAAGAAACATTAACAAGATCATTGGATATTATAAACTGCTTTGTCAAAGGCTTCATCTAAGAGCCAATAGTGCTAAGGAATTACCACATCGCAAAATAGAAGAAAAAATAGAAGAAAAAATTAATAAAAAAATTTCTACAAATTTAGTATGAAAAGGATAGGTGGCAGAATGGTTTTATATGTACAAGTTTGCCTCAGGTGTTAGGAAATATTTGAAAATGTGCTCAAGAGGATTATGTAATTGCTTTTCTGCAGAATAAGTGAATACTCCCATGCCAAGAAGTGGGGTTGCTCACTACTTCCCATTGCCCAGTCCAGGGATCACTCTCCTAAAAGGCTCTGCTGATGGTGCCAGTTCAGGAGGCCATGCTGATGGCCCTACTCCCGGCAGGGCACAGTGCTCCTCCATGTGGGCTCTGTGCTGCACTCACCTTGCCACAGGTCTGCATTCCACCCAGGGTAAGCCAGGCTCACCAGCTGGGGACCACTTCTCCCAGCCCTTTTCAGCCTGGGGCAGTCCTAGGTGGAATCTGCCTATCCTGCTGAGCGGCCAGCTCTCAGTAGGAATACTTTCATTTCCTCCAGTTGGAACTGGAAAATGTGCAGTGAGGAAGGAAAGGTGTTCTTGTCAGCTAAAATAAACATGAGACACATAACCTCACTGTAATCTAACGAGAAGGGCTTCTCACTGGAAAAGTGGGAAGCAATAATTTGCTTCAGACGTTAGCAATTGATGGAGCTAGACATGTATTGACTGTTCCCATGGTGTCTCTGGGCATTTCAGAAACACCCAAAAAGAAAAATCTTGATTATAATTCAGTCATTGAGCAGTTTATTTTAATGGAACGTTTAGCAGCTGTTCCCATTACAATTCTCTATTAAAAATACAAATCAGGACAATCAGAATTCTTTCAGTGTTCATTTTTAACAGAGTGCAAAAAATAAAATCAATAGCTACTGTTGCTAGGAACAGAAGTCTACTGACATTTATTTAGATTCTTTTATTGATGCCTCAGTATTTGAGTGCCAACTACAACTATTTATAAAGGGAATCCACCCTCCTCAGAGAATATACTGAAATGCTTGCTAAAACTAAAACTAAGCCATTTATAATAACATCTTTTTGATAAATTGAGATGGTTTTATTCAGCTTCCCAGGTATTGTTTTCCTCCTTCAGTTTTCTTTGTCTTAATGCTTTAACAGTAGAAGTCATGAGGATTCTGGTGGCTGAGTCCACAGAGCTTTGAGTGTGGTCTTTAATGTTCATATTCCAAAGCAGATATAATTTTAACTAAAGATTTAGGATAGGAAAAATAAATGAAGACCATCAAATTCTTTCTTGCCTCTCTCCAAACTGTTTTTTGCAGCCCAGTTTTTAAGAAATTCCTTAGACCACTCCAAAATTTTGGAAAAAAATTGGGATGTGGCTAAGATACTAAGAGACTTTGTGTTTCTGAGTTGCAGAATGGAGCACACAGACCTTCAAAGTCACTGGCAGGCAACTCTGTTTTGGGAGGTTAGCAGCTGCTTTGAGAGTAGCAGTCAATAGCAAAGGTCACTTCCCATTCTTTGGAGATAACACACAGGAACTGGATCTGCAGAGTGTTTCCAGCCAGCCATACCATGGAGCCAGACCGAATTTTGTTCAGGAGGTTAAGGTAGCTGGAGGGGAGGGAGCCAAATTCAGGAGGCACAAAACTGACACATTTTCCTTGTGTAGGGGGTGCCTACCTGTGAGAGCATCACTGCCCCACTTCTGTATGGACTCTGGGAATGAGTCTAATGAGCCCCAGCTAAGGGAGAGAAGACAAAGAATGCACTTCCAATTCCCTTATTCCCTTCTAGTTAATCTGATGGGCAAGACTGCCTGATTGACAAGATCAGTATGTTTTAATACAACATGGCTTTTTTCAGTCTTTTTCAATCCTGAAGGTATTGAATTAAACAAAAGAGAAATCTGAAGTTTTAACAATGAATGTAGATACACAAACACCACTTGCAAAAAGGGGATAAAATACAAAATGGATTTAATTTTATAGTTTCTTCAGGGAGATTTATGACTGTGCTTGTATAAAAACAATTATTTTGTGTTGAAACTGTAGTATTCAAATTAAGCACTATTTTAAAAGCATTTTTCTTTATCAATCAATCAATCTCTGATTTTTCTCAAATCACCAAAACACATTACACTTTGTTTGCACATTGCATGCATTAGGGCCTTCCTCAAGGAGGTTTATACTTGACTCTGCGTGCAAGTTTGCTCTGTATCACTCAGGAAATAAAGAAAGTTCCTTGTCTTAGATGGTACTAGGGAAACCGCCTTTCCCTTCTCTTTCAACTGGCATTAAAAAAAAATTAGCTAAAAATATTCCATGCCCTAGGTTTTTGCAATTCTGAGAAGAAACTAGAAATGAAATCAGATCATGTTGTGGCCCAGCCCTCTTAATATACATAGACTGGTCAAATTCTATTTCCCTAAACGTGATATGATCAAAGAATAGCATATTGTTCTTTATTCATGCCTTTGAGAGTGTTTCTTTCATGGCATCACCTCCAAATTCTTTTATTGGTAATATTCTGGTAAATGTATATCTCTGATTGTATTTGATTTTCTTTCTCTTAAAGTACCTGTTACTTCTCTCCTCTGCATATCTCTAATACCCTGAAAAATAGTATTATTTTCTGGAATTTCTGTTTGATTAGTTTTGGGAGAGAACATGCAGCTGTTTAGGGCTGGGGAAAGTTATTCCTACTATTTCCTTTACTGCTAACCCTCTTGTTCCAAGTATCTTCTAGGTCAAGCATTCCCAAAAAGTTCCCTATAATTTATAAACAAACCAGGAGAAAATTTCAAACACCATTCAGAAGTAAGGCTGGCATCTCTGTAACTACAGATACAAAAAACTCGAGACATTTAATCGTTAAGACATCACTGGCTGGGAAGCCTGCCACCAACATCCACACTTGATGCACATACATTGTCTTTTGGCTCTCTGCAGCTATGCCCATCTGCTTTGGTGGCATGGTGCCTGCTTATCAGCTAGTTGGATGATTTCAGTACACAGAGGTGCCAAAAAAAGGTTTTACATGGGTAGCTTGTATAGCCACAAAAGTGCCATTTCTTTTGTAGGAAGAAATGCTAGAGCTGAGATGCTAATAGACTGTCTTTGTGCTTTTTTTGCTTTTTTTTTTCACTGCTGAAAACGGGTGTTGCAATCACCATTTTTGTATCTCATTTACAAAGAAAAATACGGTACTGGGAGGGAAACAGAATAAAAGCAGATAAGACACTGATGAACAAAGCCACTATGAAACAAAATGAGGGTAGGGTAGGTTATGAGTATAGTTTAAGTATTGTGCACCATATGCCTCTAATTCAAAGGAAAAAATAAGGCAAAAATACATACTCATCCCATTCTACAAAATTTGAAACTAGGAAAGCTTTGCAAATGGAATTGGATTTGATCAAGAGGAAGGCAAACAAATTATTATATGAAATCATAGAGCTGAGATAGAAAAATAATCTTTGTTTGTCCTAAAGATATGGCATACAATTCTGACAGAAATTTAAAGATCATTTGTTGGTTTTGTTTTCAGGACCATTGTTCAGAGTAGATATTATTTCAGTCTAAGGCTAGACCTCTTATTCTTATAACACTCCTAACTCAGCAAATTGGAATCTAAGGAGATTATTTAAGCTTTAAATTAAACAAGTCTTAAAAAAAATTATTGAGAAAAGCACGATGAGGGAATTAAATTGACTTTCAGTGTACAAGATGCATATGAACTTGTTATGTGTCATAAATACAATCAATTGCAGCATAATTTCTGATGTAAGAACATGAGGCGATACAGCAAATATAGTCAAGAAAACTAACAGTGCAGCTGTGGGTTGTCTTGAAACATCAGATTGCCGAACTTTGCTTCACTTTTAGAGGGATATTTGGTAAAATGATTATCAGGGTTTTTTTCCAACCCAGTTTTTCTTCCAATTCTTTTATTCTTACATATCTTTCTTGTCATTATGACCTATGCACAGCTCAGATAAAAAAAGTATACACATTATTTTGGTAAACACTCAGTGCTACACAGATCCTTTCCCAGCACTTTCCAGAAACAGTAAAAAAAGCAGGTTGTTGAAAGGATGATAGCTATAAGAAGGTAAGAAAGGTCAACAGTGAGGGGGAATAAAGATCTGATACTTCAAATGGGGTGGGAATATATCCAGATGTCAAGATGGCATTCGATGACATTGGCAAAGAAAGGCATGGAGCTTCCACATTGAGGCAGAAGAGCCATGTGACTTCCACTGGAGCAGCCCAACTTGCCATGCAAAATCTGAGCATGGCTGAGCCAAGAACCTTTGCCAGTGCCCCCAGCACTGCCACATCAGAGACTGTGATGACAGTTTTATGACAGGAGACAACAGCATGACAAACTGATAAATGTGCTTGGAAAAGCGTTGGGTTTTTAAGCAACCAGACTGAATTATTCCAAATTCTGCAAGTTATAATGAAAATTGAATGGGTTTCTCCTGCTCTGCAATTTCACTTCAGAGTGCCAGAAAGAGTGAAGACTCTACCAGGTACATGGAAATAAGTACTGAAACACCCAGGAGGAAAATAATGCCATTTTCTAATTGCTGCTGTCTCAAAATCAGCAAGATAATTTTGTGGCCATTGAAAAATCTTGTATTTATGCAAGCTAAAGTTCAGGCTTATATTTCAGGCTTGAATTAAATTACAATATTCTGCTGGCCTGATTCCTTGGATATTTAAAAATATATTTCTGTCCAAGCACAAAATGTATTCCATCCAAAGACAAAAATAAAGAAAAAGGAAAAGGAAGATGATATTTCCAAGCATCCAAATGCAAGTTGAAGAAAAGTCCTGGAAAAATTAGAAAAAAATGAAAAGTGACCCATGATAATTTACATCAACATCCAATTTTTTTTTCATGTATCATAGTAGAGGTTCACTGAATGTTGCTGTTCAACATTTCTTTTTGCCTTTGTCACCCAGTCCATACCTGTGCTTTATTTACTGAATATCATCCAAATTCACCTGTTTGTTGGATTTCCTTAGGCTAGCTGACTTACTGTAGCTTCTGAGCGCATCTTAAGCATGGATTACCTTCCTAAAGCACAGCTGGGCAGGATAATAGTTATTAGTCCCATGTTAGAGATGAGAAATTTCTGCTGCAAATGAGTCTGGGGTGCTGAAGGCAACCATTTTATTCATTACCAGTGCCAGAAAACCATGTTGTCCACTAATAAGGAGATGCTTACTTTGATCACACAATTAAGGACTGTGGCATAATTCAAAAACTCAGGTGGCTAAATAAAGGTCACAGAGGCAGCGTCAGTTTGGGAAGTTTCTAGGTCTCAGATGCCACATTTGCAGCTTTAATAGATTCTTGTTCCAGGGCTTGAAAAAGTATGTGTGTAAGCATTTTCTCAACTGCACTTGTACTGTGGATAGTGGGTGTTTTGCAGTCAAGTAGCCACAGTTAATAACGGGTGATGAGCAGTGTCTTCCACATGAGCAGATAACAGCTCCCAGGTGAGTCTTCTGTTAATACATAGATAGAAATACTTCTATGCTGTCAAAAGGACACATTGAAAACAAAAAACATCCCAAACCCAATGTTACACAGAGATGTTGTTCAACATGTGAGACAGTAGAGATTCTCAGCCTCTCAAAACAAAATTGTGCCAATCAAGGCAGCAAAATGACAGAAGGCAACACCCCACCACCCACAATGATATGGACTACAGGCTTCTGTGCTCTGCCCTCCCCTCTCTCCCCAAACTGAAAGACGGCTTCCTGCCTCTCCCCTTCACTACTGGCAGGAAGAAACATGGTCCTCTTTGTTCTCCCTTCTACAAAGGTGCCCGTTGCCTGAGCCAGGAGAGGCATGGGTTGAGTAAGGGCCTGAGTAGCCCCCAGGGTTCATCCCTTTGTTCAGCAGAAGCAAAGCCTGCTCCCTCAGCACTGTGGCTCAGTTGCAGGATGGATGGCTGCATTCTGGCTCTCCTGCCTAGAGTTTGTTGCCATCCCCTGATTTGAAATCACTGCCCATTCTAACAAATCTAGCTGAAGAGACAGCCTGAAATGATGCCCTGTGGCATCTCTTCCCTCTTTCTTTCTATGTCAAATGTCACACTGACTTTGCAAGAAAGAAGTACTAGAACATATTTATGTTCAAAACAAAAAAAAACACCCTTTTAATTTTTTTTGTTTTGTTTGCTTTTAGTTCCTTCCATCTAGATAATCAGACAGACTGAGTCACTTTAATGGAAAAAATAATAAATAGATCAGGGCAAAACTTTAGTTTGAAGGGTCTAAGTGCAGTCTGCTCATAAAAGGGGTTGAATATCAAGGTTCTGTAATGATACTACTGAATAACTTTACATACAAACACTTATTGCCAAACCTGACTATCACTCTGGAAATCATTAAATAGATGCAGTAATTTATTTTTCCCCAGCCTTGTTCAGAACTTCACGTGTTGAGCGAATGCTCTGCTGGAACTTCAGTAATTAGCTGATATGTCCCCATTCATTGATGATACTTAAGAGAAACAGTCCCATCTAAAAGATCTGCTGTCCTTTTTCTACAAGAAATTTCAATAGGTTGCCCAAATCTTGCTGCTCTTTTCTGTTAATCTCTCCACATTTTAAAATATTCCTTTGCCCTTATTTCTACTTTAAATGTATCCCATAGTCTTAGTAATACAGAGAACAAACAAAGCAAAGGAGAACTTCCAAAGCAAAGAGGGTAAGGAAGATAGAAGTATTAATACTGCAAAGAGATATAAAGTCTCAAAACAGAAAGAAGCATGTGAAAGGTTAAGCAAATAAGATAATGTTCAACCATATAAGCCACAAGAGGTTATTGGAGAGTATGATTGCATTTTAAAGAACAAAAGCATAAAAAGTGCAATTTTACTTTCAGAAGAAAAAGATAATTCTAAAATACAGACAGGATCTGTGTCTCACATAAGCACTGGGGAACAAAAGCCCAGAAAGATAAAAATTACAATACAAACCCCTAAGGGGTAAAAAGAAAGAGAAAAAAAAAAAAAAAAAAAAAAAAAAAGAATTGTTAGAGTAGCACTATCAGGTCAGTAGTGATCAGCAAGAAATTAGAACAAAATTATTAAGAAAACTCCCATAGCAGCTGGATTCTGTCCCAGAACACTAATGAAATGGCAAGAAAGAGAAAAGAACAGAAAGGTTCTGTTTACAATCTCAGCTGCAGGACCACCCTTCCAACAGAAATGCAATGAAATCATCAGCAAAGAAGCTTGGCATTAAAATGAAAAGAAAGAAATCTAGAACAACCATAGACTTGTCACATACATCTAGTTATAAAATTAGAAAACTCTCCTCTACCAGACAGAATTGGTCCAAAGGAATCAGAAAGTCTTGGCTGAGCAGTATAAATATGGATTCACCTGGGGACTTACATAAATGCTCACTGTGTTAACTGATTTTTTTAGCAGACCTAGAAAGAGGGAAATACTTGGAATCTCTGTCCTTTCCCTTACTAAACACTTTTTGTCTCACCCAGCCTTAGATTGCACTTGCCTGGAGGTGCTCGGATGGGGAGAAAAGGATGATTAGAGCACCCTGGTACTCTGCTGATCTCTCACACTTGCAGTGTCTTTGGCTGAATTAGTTCTGTAGCCACTTTGTCTACTCCCACTTTAAGTGAGAACCTGCTTTCGTGGTGACATTCCCATGGCACTCATTTTTGAACAAAATTCTGCAGAAAGCAGATGAAGCAGCATAAGAGGCTGCTGTGTAGCCTCAAATTCTAACTTACATTCCCTATTTTTCTCAGCGCTGCTCTAAGTGTCTTGAAGTTTTTGCCTACTGATCATGTCTTAGGAAGCAATGAAGAGGATCTTTTTCTCATTATCCCATGGGATATACTTGCAGAACATTCAAACTAATAGATGGCAAGGCTTAGAGAAAGTGTCAAGTGCAGATTGCAGATGTGATCCCCTAACTTTCAGTGAAAAGAATACTGGTCTGTACAATTGTTTTGATTCAGTAGGGATTTTTGTCTTAATATCTTATTTTGCTGTGGAAAATATATGACTGCTATATATATAAATCTGCAGAAATTAGGTCTTAAAAAGCCTCCAATGCAACATTTTTATTGATGAAAGAAAGGTATGGGAACATCTACCGAAACAGAGAAAAGTCCTGAATCCTTAACTTAAAGAAACATGTTGGTCCCCTAAATTCTTGATTCTGGCATGAATAGCAATGCTAAGAATACTTCCTCAAAATAATATGTAGCCAGCATGTATAAATCACTGATATGACAGATCAAGTGAGAAGACCTGTTTGGTGTGGCAAGCTCCTTTCCATATGTTTTTTGACACCCAACCTTGTGGATCAAATATAGCAATAAAGAAATTGCAGGAATTAAATGGAAAGAGACAATATATTGTCCAGGAAATTTGAAAATTTTTATATAATTCATTTGCTACTTTTGTTTTCTACATGGTAGAAGGCAATTAATAAATGGATGCTAAAGTGGATAGGTAAAATAAAGAATTATGGCCAAGTTTCTCATTTTATATTAATTCTAAGCAGAAGGCTTGCGTTCACTTAGTTTCACAACTGGAAGACACCAAGACTATTAGCTACATAGCTATATTTTGAAAAATTTATCACAAGGGTTGGGGCATTTTCATAGATTAACACTTATTAAAGAACAATTTTATGAAAACCAAACTTGATTATATATAAATATATATATAAATGCTGCTTCATTACAATGCTAGCCCCCTTTCCATTAATGTGATTAAAAAAAAAAGGATTAAAAAATTATATAAATTATATATACGAAGCTCCTAGTTCCTTGTTATTTATAAGGACATTTTTGGTTTAGTTCAGTATCATTTTAAATGATATGACAAAAACAGTGCAAATATAAAGACCAAGGACTCCAAACATCACCTGTGCAGACAGTAACATTCAAATATCAGCCTAACACCTTTTCTTTCCAACACTGAGTTTACAACTGGTTTTTAATTTTTTTTATTCTGTAGTCAGATATGATGCTGAAATATTTTTTAGTTTGTTTTTAGCTTTGCTGTACTCCAAGAATAATTTTACACTTGTCAGTTGCTTCTGGCATATTTAGAGATTTCCCAGCAGTATGAAATTTCCTGCTTTGTGTTGCTTCCTAAGAAAGATCAGGTAAACAGTCTTCAATTTTTTCCCTGTCTTAGTAACTACTTATTTTCATTTTTATATTTTTTTATTCTCATAATGATGCCTTCTTATTTTCTTCTTGTAATTTCCTTATCAAAAATCCCAACAATTGCCTACCCCAAAAGCCTACAGTTTTATCTATTAACTTCTGTTTCTTTGTGACAAAGTGTGTGAGGAGCTTTGATGGCTTTTTTGTCTCACTTTCAAGCACAAGAACTAGAAAAAAAAATGTTACTGTATTTCCGAAGAGCCTCCATAAATTAAAAAGGAAAAAAAGCAAGCAACCAAATAACAACCTCAGCATCATCTTATTATGATTCCTGGCAGAAATTCTTCAAGCCTTGTCTAAAGACAGCTAAGGTTCAAATGATGATGGTGTTTCTACCTTCATAACAGGACCCTTGTGTTTCTCACCACCCATACAAGCATTCATTAGTTTTGTTTTAATTTCTTGTCACCCAGTATTTTTCCTTTTGCCACCCAAATGCATTAATGATAAAGCCTGACTCACAGTTGACTGGTTTCAAGGGCTAAGAATCAGAGACACAATGCTGCAATTTATGGTGGTTTCTCTGCAAAGTTCTCTTTCCTGAATGACCCATAGTGGAGTGGCTGTGGAACTGTTCACTTGTATTTACACTCTCTCTCTCTGGGTGTGCCATACATCACTCCCGAATGTCCATTTGTGTTTCCCCTTCAGCAAACTCCACACAGTGCAAAATTTAACAGTACATTTTTCTATGTGATAAGAAAAGTGGAAAAAATATTAAGCTGGCACTGAAAACATTTACACAACATGCTCAGGAATTTCACACTGGATCCAAAATGTAGGTCCAAGCCTTTATAGATTTAAAGAGGACAAATCAAAGATTTCTTAACCATTTCTCTTATATGTCAGGATCAAACAGCTTCAGTTAACAGCAAAAGGAATTCTGGGGTCATCATCAGGTAATATCTACTGCATGGGCAAAGATCCTCTACACTTTTTTGTTATTGAATGCTTTAAACTAGCATGATAAATGTAATCCCTACTTGAAAATACATGTAAATGTAAATTATTAACTTCAAGCGAAGTCCATTGGAATCATTGGAACTTAAGTACTCACTAAGCATGAGGTAGGTGGCGGAACAAAATGCAATGATAAATGTTAAACTATCGAAGAATGAACTTTGGATTTTGGTTTTATTAAATTCAGTGGCTGTCTAACAGACACTACATATCAAAACGTAATTATTCTACCAGTGTTTGTAATGATGCTATGAAACCTCCTCTATTAAAATAACAATCAGAAACAAAAAAACAAGAACTAAGAAAAATATATTTTTAAAATCTTCCTAAAGCAGCAGATTATGCTGGAAGAAAGATGTTATGTTTCTATCTATATATTTCTTTTTCAGAAATATGACCTAATTTTCTCAGTTTTAAAATGCTGATAATGTGAAATATTCGTGAAGCACTTAGCAACTACAGTATTGAGTGCTGTAAAATACCTATTTTGATCAGATTATATGTGGCAGACAGGCCAAAGATTCCGTCACAGAAAATTTACATACATTACTATTGGAACTAATCCACTCTTCCACCTATTGGCCTAGGATGAGCTACCTGTCAGGTTATAATGCAGATGCTAACACAGATGTCAATTACAGTATGCTCATGGCTGTTCAGAGTACCAGAAAAAAAACATTACTTAATTTTTAATGCTATCAAGTTGCCTCTTTCCATGATAATTAAATTCATGTAACAAAAATAAAAAGCAAATCCTAAACTAAATTCTGCACCTGCAATATCATGAGATTTTTGAAAGGGAGGAAGGTGTTGACAAAATGGATACTAGTTTTTTTCAGGCTCTAAAACAAGTACTCCTCCAGTTATGCTGCTAATTTGGTGGTGGTGTTATTTCTTTTCATTTACCAAGGGGAAAAAAAAATCCCTTCTTATCAGCATTACTTTTAGCCCGTAACCACAAATTCTTAGCTAGTACATTCAGTTAAGTTCCACTGAAAGCAATAGCTTCCCATGTATTTACACCAGGCTATAATCCAGACAAGGATTTTAAATCCTCATGTCTGCTGGCCTGTGATAACTGTGTCATCTCTTTGTGACATCCTGTATCTGATACAGGCTAGACATTTAATAAGGTGTATGGCATCTAACATATCATCTTGTTAGAAAAGGAGACAAAGCTGCAAAGACGCTTATCTTCTAGCTCCTATTTTTAAGATAATCAATAAACTCTTCCATAATAATTGTACCCCTGCAGGTTTCACACAGCAGACACTGGACAGAGTCACAGTGATCCCTCTCTGTTCCCCAGGCAAATGAGGTAAAACATCAGAGGGACTCTCTTGCCTTTACAAAGACAGAAAGAAGCCAGACAGGGAACATCAGAGTCTGAGACCTTTCTGCAGGAATGACTAGAATCCCCTGTGCTGAGCCTCTGCATGCCCATGCTTTTCTCTTCTGCTCCAGCAGCATCTTCCAGTACGCTGAGAGTGTGCATGGGGTGATGCTCCCACTTCCAGAGTCTCCAGGGAGTTTGACAGTCACAGGAAACCATAACAAAAATCCACTGTCACCTAGTGCATGGTCATTAGGTGTTAGGATCTAAATGGGGGATCCCTTTGCACAAAGGCAGCCTGGTATACACCTGCCATAAAACACAGGGGTCTCCTCATTCAGGTTTACTCTTGCCTTTCTCTCTGTGATTGCTAGATTCTCTCACTTTTAACTTCTCTCTCCAAGTGACAATGTTGTCCCACCATTGCTCTATTTATACACTGCTTAGCACAACAGAGCACCTTCTTGGTTAGCACTCAGAATTTACTGCAAGAGAAATGATTAATAATGATATTAACTTTACAGACCATGCATTTTACTGTGTGATAATTCAAATCCCAGCATTCTGACAAGAAAGCTTAGTTAAACTAAAAGGTGTGAAATTAGTCTTCAATTTTCCATAGAACGTATAATTTATTACTCATATAAGTAGGTGATAATGCTCAGAAATGCCTTTTCAAAATTGAAAATGCACAGAAACAAAATTTTGTACGCTGGACATTTTTATATCCAATTAATCAAACATTACTTTTGTAAATATATTCTACAAACTCATATAAGACAATTTCTTGATATATTGGCTGCTAGATACCAACTTAACAGTAATACTTTATTCCTCTCTGCAATTTTGGTGAAGACAATACCTTGTTCTGTTGTTCAGGTTATTTCAGAATTCACATGAAAGCAAAGCTGCTTTACATAAGTGAAAAATCAAAACAATGAACTAAGAATATTCCACATGAATGTAGGATTTGCTTTCAACTTCAACTAAAATTGAAATGTTCAGGATTATAATCATCAGATTGTTTTCTCCCTCAGTTTTGAAGTTTCATGCTTATTAAGGTCATTTAAAGGAATACTCCCAGGAAGGGAAGACATGCAGAGCAATGTAAATTATTTGATATGTTGCATAAATATTATCAAAAGTGTTTTTGCAAGATTGACCAGATATATTAGTTTGGTAAGATATCTTCAAAATCCCTGCTACAAGTGCACATCCTCCATATATTTGAAATGCAAAGTCATCATTCTGTTTATGAGGGTTAGAAAGCTCAGTATGCAAAAAATCCTCTCACATTGTAGATTTGCATTTAAATTTGATTTTATTTAAAAAGAGAAGTTGTTTTTTTCTGTTCTGTGTTAGTTTTATATTAAATTCCAGCAGAAATTCTCTTTTCAGTAAATCATATTGTAGATCAGAATTTATAACTACAATTCTCCAAAGGTGGTCATGCTTGTCTTCATACCTAAGTAATCCTGCTAAGTTCAGTGTTTTGCTGATAAATAAAAAGTTAAAATGTGCATGTAGGTGTATGTAGGATTGATTACTTAGTTGTCTGAATATCTTTGTTCACTTCAGCAAGCATCTCATGACTCCACACAGCTGTCTATTCATAGAAAATTAAAGAACAGGTAGTTCTACTTCAGGTAGAAATGAAATTAAAAACCTCTAATTAGATCCTGCGTTTGCATCAACACTAACTATTTTTTACTTTTAATATTCTTAGTAGCTTATTACAATACTCGTGATACTTGATAAAGGCTGTGGAAACTAGTAAAAAATTGATATTCTGTACCCATTTTATTCTTCCAAATAAAGGAAAGGAACTTTTAAAGGAAAAGGTAGAAGTTAATATTCAAGTAATGCCTGGTATTTTGAGGACTGCAATTTTTACTAGAATCAAATTGAGATCACATATAATTTAGTTACAGCAAAATTCTCCTCATTTGGCAAAAGTAGAGGCAAATTTTTTGGATTAGTGTTTATTCTTGAAGGACATACAGAGAGAGAAAACTTACAATTGGAGAAGCATTTTAAAATAAGTAGCTAGCCAATGTGCAGCTATTTGTTGCTTAAGATTTTGTTCACTGGATTAGTGAAAGGAAAGAAAGAGAATTTCTATTACAAGTGTTATCTGTTATGTATATTAAAAGCTTTCCATTTTCACTGGTGACAACCACAGCATACACAAAACTATTGACTAAAAGCCTTTCATAAGGAGTGGATTAATAGCATTTCTCCTTCTGGTAGGTATAAATATTTCATCTATAGCTCAGGAAAACTTCAAATGGTTAAACCGTTAACGATGTCATTCTCCATTCTCTTACCATGTAACTTCTCACAGAAGCTTTACTGCAGGGAAGCCTTAGACAGGTGAGAAGCAGATTTCACTGCAGCATTGCACATTCATATGCTTTTCTAAATGTCCCCTTGTCATGTGGTTTTCTTGGGTTTGGTAATTAGAAGTATAACTGAAAGCAGCGCACTCTAGCTTCAAAGGGAGACATAGTAAGAGAGAACTCAGCATGGCTCTCTCATAAGAGACACACAGAATCATTTATGTGGGAAAAAACCCCCAAGATCTTTTAGTATAACCTTTTACTAGTCACCATTTTATCAACACGACCATGGTACTAAGTACCACTCCCAGTTGTTTCTTGAATGCCTCCAGGGATGCTGATTCCTTGACCTCCCTGGGCAGTCTATTCCAATGTTTAACAACCCTTTCAGTGAAGGAATTCCTCCTGACATCCTACTTTAGCTAGTGGCCATGTCCTCTTGTCATGTCACTAATTTCCTGGGAGAAAACATCAACCCCCATCCTGCTACAACCTCTTTTCAGGCAGCTGTAGTGAGCAACAAGGTCACCCCATAGCTTCCTTTTCTGCAGGATGAACAACCCCAGTTCTCCCAGCTGCTCCTCATAAGACTTGTGATCCAGACCCTTCATCAGCTCCATTGCCCTTCTCTGGACACACTTTGACACCTCAATGTCTTCCTGGAAGTGAGGGCCCCAGAACTGGAGATGGTACTGGAGGTGTGGGCTCTCCAGTGCTGAGTACAGAGAATCCATCTCTTCCCTGGTCCTGCTAACCACACTGTTCTTGATACAAGCCAGGATGTCACTGGCCTTCTTGGCAAATCTCTTATCCAGATCTTACCAAGGTCTTTACCCATCCTGCCATAATCCTGTCCTTAAAGGTATGGGAGTAACCCTCTTTTCACAAGAGCTGGTGCAAACCTCAACCACTTTGAATAATTTGAAAAGGGTTTTTACTTTTGGTATAAAAGATCAAAAAAAAAAGTAATGTAATTTCCCGTCTATACTATACAGATCAGCTAACAAGTCCTAACAGGCAGTAGATCTTTGAAGAATATAAATAAATATATTCTACTAAGCCATTACTTTCCATATATAAGTTCTCAAAAAAAAACCCCATTGATAAGTGAAAATGCTTTCTAATAAGTGAGAAGAAATTGTTCCAAGTATCAGTGAAATGAAACAGCAAACTATGCACAAGCATATTATTGAATATTTCTAGCTGCTTTAACACAGTTGTCATTGACATTCAGCACTCAGCACTCACCATGCAGCCTCAAACAGATTACATAAAAACGATGGAGAGACAGATGATAGATTATTTATTGAGAGTCAAGCCCTACAGGAAGAGGCTAACATGTCTCTGATTTTTGTAGTCCCTCAGGATAAAGGTTACACTGTAAAGAAATGGAAACTCTCCTCCCATTCAACTAACGGCAGGATCCAACTGTGACCAGCTTGATAGATTTAGATAAAATAGGAAGCAACAAATGCTACAGTTTCTTAGTCTAAAACCTCACTCAAAAATCCAAACTCAAACTAGCAAACAATTCTCCACAGGAAATTGTTTGCTAGTTAACACCACTTAACACCAAAGCTGCCCTCCCACCCCCCAAAAAAAGAAAAACAACAAAACCAACCCTTTCCAATTAGACAAAATGAGATTTCACATTTGCGTTTTATTTTCAAAGTGTATTGAAGAAAAAAAACTAACCCAACAAACTAAACCCAAAAAGCGTAAAAAGATAACTAAACAGAAGTCATCAAGAAGCTGGCCTTATAATACAGCCCAGGATGTGTAGGAGAAATTTAAAGCCTACAGAGCCTTAGATCTTTTTCCCTCATATCTCAGTGGAACAGTCATTATTGTATTGAGTAATTCTACTTTCCCCTACTAGCTTCCCCACATAGGTCGATTTGAATTGTCTTGGTAGAAAGTAATTCATTGTCAAAACAAATATGTTACCATGCCAAATTTAAATTGTACTAAAATTAGGCTTCAAGCAATAACAAAACCAAATGAAAAATGCTAGTGAATGAGAGCTATTTTGCTTCTGTCATGAGGTAAACTCATGGTTCAATTAGCAAACAAATGCAGCTTGAAGCATTCCTATCTCCACCCAGATTTCATAGACTGATGAAAGCAAATCCTAACCATTAACAGCAATACATGCCATTTTCTGTGAAAATGTATGCTACTTGTAGTAAAAGCAAATTGCAGTATTTGTTGGCCTAAACCTGTACAGTTGCTAGATGTCAAAGTTGATATGGGATATCTGAGGTAGTGTTTGGAAAGCACATAAACATGCTGAAATATTTTGCCATTCAAATAATGTCAAAATACTTGGGTACTATTAGGCAACTAATTTAAAAATACTGTCTGTCCAACCTACTGTCCTCTAATGTACCCCAAACTCCCTGGGAATATGAGACTGGAGCACTCTACAATATTTTGTAGCTCATCTCATCAGAATTGTTTTAATGACCTGAAGAATAAAAAAACGTGGAACTCAAGGAGTCTAACACTTTGTCTGGAACATATAGAAGTCAAAATTCAGATGTGGAACTGAAGTCAGTTATGTTCAACATGTACAATATGTAATTGAACCAGACTCAAAGGAAATTAGTGGTGAATAACCCAGTCATAAGAAGTAGTAATTATGCCAAGGAGGCAGTCAAACAAACAAACAAACAAAACCAAAACCAACCAAACAAAAAATTTGCTATCCCATTGGTTTGTAGAGATAGGAAGGAAAATTTGAATTTCCAAAACACAACTGATGCTAAAAGATGATGAAAAACTACAATACTTTATCATAGGAACTTGTAAGAAAGTTCAATGGAGACACAAAGGCTGATAAGAGGATTAAAAGAAATTAAAAAAGAGAAGGCACAAAAAACTCACAGAGTTGAACCTTGAAATAATCATTTTTACAGATAGGTTAACTACAGCATGGGTCCATAGGCAGCAGAAGTGTGCAGACTCCATTTTTGAGAATGGGAAGTGAGCGGAGAATTTGCACCACAGCAAAGTGCAGGAGAGCAGAGATGGCAGAGTATCTCATTACTGCCTACATTAAGGAGCACGAGATCTAACACAGGGACCTAAGCTATCGACCAGTGAGGAGAGAACATCCATTAAATTTGGAAACTACTAAATGAAGGGTTTCTATAGAAAAACAGGGCCAAAAGTAACACAGTGTAATTAAGTCCATATTCTATTTATTTGATTTTACTCTCAGGATCACTCTGGTGATACACACTCCTTTAAGGCAATAAAAAGTAAAAAATCCTCATGTATTTCAATGTGTTTCATTCCTCATGATTTTTAATGCCAGAACTTGGCAGTTGTTTCCCAGATGACAGAAAGGGATAAATCTGAGAGTCTCATCCTCTCTCCTACTAGTAGAATGAAGACTAGTTTTATGGGAAAGGCAACATTGTATTTAAAATTCCCAGTCATTATCATGCATGAACATTCACAACACTTCCCTGACTTTACCATAGCTTTTTAGTTTCTGCAGACTTTATGTGATGTGATTTGTGCAGGAATCCTCTTACTATGCACATGTTTTAAAGCACAATTGAGTGGAAATCACAGCAAATAAGGATCAAAAATTTTTACCCCATTCCATGGTCAGTGCCTGAATAAGTTTTGTGACCATAAATA
Organism: Haemorhous mexicanus; assembly: GCF_027477595.1. Taxonomy (NCBI): domain Eukaryota; kingdom Metazoa; phylum Chordata; class Aves; order Passeriformes; family Fringillidae; genus Haemorhous; species Haemorhous mexicanus. The sequence continues at coordinate 65,527,444 of NC_082343.1, forward strand.
AAACTGGCCATTTTTAGAATCTGTTATCCTAGAACTAAAAAATCAAGTGGTAAAATTCAGTGTCAATAAAGTTGTCAAGAGACTTCTCACACAGAAACGGCAATGTATTTTATAAACAGACACCTCACAAAAGGCTGTTTATTCACACCATGTCTACACCTATGTGAATTTAACAATGACATCTTTATCAGAGAAAAGCACTGTCAATCACCCTAAGACATTTAGACAAATGCATTAATATTGGTAGTAATTAAATTTATTACAAGGGTAAGTCTCTAGAGACAGAAATAGGATCTAATTTTGCTACAGAATTCAGAGCATCAACATGAAATAAAAAATTGGCTTAACAAGACAACTAAGAGCTGTAGAACCCAAAACCTTTGTACCATTTATGTCACTAAAAATATTTCAAATCTATGAATAGGTATTTCAACAAGACTAAAGACAGGAGAGTGCTTATTGTTTCACAGAAAGTAGAAGTAGTACCTAGGTAAAACAAAACTCATAAATAAAATCAGTGACAAGCTTGTTTCAACATTAAATTTCAAACAGGAATTTGCTCTTCAGGGAGATGCAAAATTAAATATGTAGAGTGCTCAGTGCCATAGGCTATGAATAACTTCTTGGTTTTTACTCACAACAGAAACATTTTGAGGATTACTTTAGATCCAGACTAAAAAAGCCAAACTGATTAGCAGTGAGCTGATAAAACAAATTATGTCAACTAAAAATTCATTATTTTGTTTTGAAATTTATCACCTATTCAAACTATTTAGCAAAGGACACATGGCTTGTTTATGCATTACTTACATTTTGCTATCCTTTAACAAAATTTTTATCCAAGGAACAACATATATTCTCTTCCAAAAGATGGTGATTTAACAAACTTGAAAGCTTCTGTAGTTAATTCTAATGAGTTCTGCCTATTTCCAGTTGGACAGTAAACTCACAAGCTAAATGTTTTATTTTGTGAGCCATAAATGAAAGGAAAAACATACACTGGTTTCAGAGCACAATCAGCACAGAATCTTTAACTGGCCTACTAGCTGATAAAAAACAACATGAAACCCAAAAGTATTTATGTCTCATTCACCCAAAATTGATACTGAAATCAATAAAAACAGCTTCAGAGCTTAATATAATAAATAAATAAATAGAAATCTAACAAACAGGATGATTGAAAATAGTTAAGAAATTACAGCTAGGAACCAAACTGAGCAGCAGCATTATTGCTTGCTTGAACTGGTATAGGGGGAATCACACCATTTAATTGTAGAACTAAAATGTTACTTTACTAGACTTGTATAGAAGAAAAATTTATATTGATATGCAAAATTCTGTCCTTAGAGGCATTTATAATTCAAATCTTACCTGCTGAGTTCATAGCACGTAAAATGCTGCTTCACTATGATCTAACCAATATGACTGTATGTAGCATTAACATCTATGCCTAATATACATAATAAGCCATAAAACAAAATGCAAATAAATAGCGCCCTTGACAGCTAAATTATAGAGGTAGGGAGCATTGGAAATTTTGGAACATGCTTAATAGTGCATTTTGCAACTCTACTCATTGTTTATCCTGCCTTTCAGTGTCATTCAGAAAATGTATCTCTGTTGGTAATGTTCTCACAGCAACAGGCAAAACTTGAAGGAACTACCATGCCCAGTTTCTTGTGGAGCTTTGGGAGTTGAAAACAATAATGAAAACATCAAAAATTTTAAAAGGTAAGTACAGATGGGAAGAGAAAAACATCTCTGAAGTTCTGAAATGAAGATATGTGACAAGATTTACAAATGATTTTTAAGTAGGTTCTTGCTCAGATCGAGAAAAAAAAAGGCCACATTTGGAATATAACGGAAGAAAAGCATCTCCATCTTCTCTCAGAATTGGAAATGGGGATTTGCAAATGAATAGGGTAGTACCACACTTTGTGTGATTGTCAATGCACCTTTCTAGTAGCATCACCTCAGGGTGACAATGAAGCTCACAAAAAAGAATCAGCCACATTTCCTAGGAAAAAACCTCTTGAAAAAAATATGAGGGTGGACTCCAGGTACTGTCAGGTCATCCTGTGCAGAGATATAAGACAACTATGACTAAAGTCAGCTTCACTCAGATGACTAAGATTACATAAATCTTAATCAGTTGGCCAGAAGAACTTGGTTTCAGTACAGTAATGGTGAGCAGGGCTGCTCAGACTTCATTTAATTTAAAGCTAAAACTTCATTTTAGCTACACACAGTACAATGCGTTTTCAAATACACATGTAGAGATTAGCAACTGAATTAAGGTGAAGAGATAAAAGTACTGAAGGAGCTGGAATAGAAAGAAGAGCAGCAGCAGTGTTTTTGTTCTGTGAGGGTATTCCACTACAAGCCCAGAGCCAGGAGCCAGTTACAAAGGAGAGGCAGCACAACAGAGGAATGTGAGATTTGAGCAGTTAGTTTGGACTACAGGCAAGGTTTCCTGTTTTTTCTAATGTATATTTCACTGTGCTGTAAGATGTTAATTAAAATATATTCATCCCTCGGAAGAAGCACAACAAGGGATACCAGTAGCCATTGCAACAGCCACGGAGCCTGACAAAAGAGTGATCACAAAGCCAGGTTCAGGCATCAGCAAGTTTTCCCTTGCTGAAAGAATGTACCAGCTTTGTCTGGGATAGCTTGCTTCAGAGTAGCTGGTACGAAGCCTTGTTTTGGGTTGGTGCTGAAAACAGTGTTTATTACATAAAGATACTTTTGTTGTTGCTGAGCAGAGCTTGCAGCCTGTCAAGGCCTTTTCTGCCTCTCACCCCAGCCCACCAGCAGGGAGGCTGGGAATGCACAAGCTGGGAGGGGACACAGCCAGGACAGCCAGCTCCAGCTGACCCTGGCAACACTCCATACCATATGACATCATGCTCAGTATATAAAGTGGGGGAAGAGAGGAAGAGGGGCATCTCTGGAGTGATGGCATTTGTCTTCCCAAATAATTTTTAGGCATGATGGACCCTTGCTTTCCTGGGAATGGCTGAGCTTCCTGCCTGTCCATGGGAAGCAGTAAATGAATTAGTTTGCTTTGCTTGCATGTGCAGATTTTGTTTAATCTTTTAAACTGCCTTCATCACAATCTGTGAGTTTTCTCACTTTTACCCTTTCAATTCTCTTCCCCATCCCAGCAGAGGGGGGTGGTTGTATGGAGCATAGCTGACAGCTGGGACAGAGAGTTATTGTCCAAAGTCTGTTTTTTGCTTTTCTTAGGTTTTTTTTTTTCCTCGCAGAAGTATTCCGCATTGTTAGGTAGCTGTGATTCCAATCTTTATTTCAAGACTTTATAGACAGTTCACAGCATCCCAGTTTGCTGGATGTACTGGGTAAAACACAGGCTTGTAACTTGAGGAAAATGGATTCACATGATTATCTGTCACAGCCTTTCATCTGATAATGAGAAAATGTCTCAGACCTTTAATGTGTCAGCTCCCACGTTTTAAAGCAGCTTGGGGGAATACTTCCCTACTCCAGTAGTGTGACACAAGGCCAGAGACATTAAAAGCTCTGAGGTGGACAGACATCTCCATGAATGCCTGCTATAAACACATAAAAGATAAAGAGATAGAGCTATAACCTTTTAGACAAGCAAATGTCAGCATAATTGATATACAGCAAGTAGAAAAAAATGCTAAATAAACAATGTGAAAATCCACAGTAACAAATACAGGTGTAAGTCTGGAAAACACAAGGAAACCTGATTATGCTAGATAAAGAGAAATATTCAGCACTGAACTACAAAGGTCATCTCAGAGCAGTGGAAACATTACTTTATCCTTGCTTGGTTTTTAATTATGTCTAACTGGCCAGGGCTATTGGATGCTTAAGAGAATTCTAATGCTTTCCACTGCAGTTTAGGTAGAGGTAGCAAACCCCATGGATTTCATCTCTAATCTCTTCCTTTACATATCTGTTTAAGGACTTCATCAGCTAAGTCATTAATTCTTCATGCTCTTTATAGTATTTCAGCCACGTGCCAATTAGATATTATTTTAACATAAAGGGTTGCTAGATCTTCTAAAGAGAAAAAAAAAAACAATCACAAAATGAAGTACAAACCCCACTGCAGGAAAAAAACCCACTCATTATTAGAGTGACAAAACAGAGGATCTATTCTAAAGAAACAAAACTAAATGCAGAGGAACTTCATGTTTTCAGCTTTCCATAGTGAGCTCTCTGGTTTGAATGCAAATAAAATGCAACATTCATTATACATTGTTTTCTGTTCAACATGGAACTTTACTCCTCAGTGGCAAATCCCTGGAAAACCATCTTCCTTTGCTGTGGAATGGGAGAGGGAGAGCTGTTTGGAATGGCTACTTTTTAAATATGAATACAAATCATTGCAAGGGAATAAAAGCTCTGGGAAAGAATGAATGTAGCTGAATTCTACACCAGTCAAAACTGTCATGAGACTAATAAGTGTGGATTTAAATTAAAAGTATCAGTCACTGAACAGGTTCTGCATAAAATTTCCTGGGAACCAAAGATGCACTTAATTATATGATGCAAATTATAATCTTTCATCTTAAATTAATCAGCATTTTAATCACTTTAAAAAACAGTATTAGCTAAGTGTATTTAAAAGGACTTTTTTATAATTTAAAACTTAGAAAACACTCTGAAAATTAGTGAAAATCCATCTCAGTCTGAAGGAAAACAAAACCCCATGTAGAACTGTTCAAGTAAATTCTGTACTGGAGTCTTGTCCAGAGTGTCTTTAATAATATTTTCTGAAAATATATCCAATAATTTTCAGGAATCAGTGGCTCTAAGAATCAAATAGATTTCATGTTCAAAAAAGAGAGAAGAGCATATTGTGTTTTTAAAATAATTGCTTTTTAAAAAGCCTCTTGGACTCCGGCCATTTCTCTTTTGCTCTTCAGGACTGTTTTCTGACAGCAGGAAACTTCTGAGAAAGTAATGTCATACACAGATCTTAAAGGAATTGGAGACTAAGGAGCTCTTATGTGGGACCACTTCCTTTTTATGTCTTGACTAGTTCTCTGATCAGCAGGGGGTTTGTGATTTTTTTTTTCCCATTGTGCTTTCCTAGGGCTGGCAGATTAACTGTCTGAGTACTCTTTAATCTTCAAAGAATATTTTACACTTTTTAAAGAAGAGCCATCCTTTAAATAATTTCCTTTAGATTAATTATTTGTATCCTCAATGCCTCACACCTAAATAAGTCCAAGTGAAGAGAGCAGATGAAAGTAGTCAAACTTCACCCAGACAATTATAGGGGAAAAAAAAACCCTTTATCCTAAATAATAAGAAAAGTTTAAAATAAAGAGCCAAAAAATGACAGAAAAGGCAGAGAAATTTACTATAGACTATCTGCTTTCATCAGGTTCCATACAGTCAAGACAGATGCACTCTGTATAATATTATACTGGAAGTGATTCTTGAATGTATTTATTCAAGGCTTAGCCAAATGTGCAGGGCTTAAGAATTTGAAATCCACTGACATTTCTTGCAAGTTATCAAAATATATCTAAATGAAGAGGTCAAAAGCCCAAGGTCATCAAATCCTAGACCAACTTTCTGGACTGATTATCAGGGAAAAAACAACATCTTTTTTTTTTAAACATGTATTTAATACTCCACCAATAAGCTAACAGATAAGCATACAGAAGGAATTACTTTTTGAACACTGGAATAGTTAAGCTTTTGTTTGATCAAGTTCTGTAGTGTTAGCCATTAGACACGAAATTTGTATTAGGGCTATGACACTGACCAGCCAGCCATTCACAAACTTCTACTCCCTTCACATTCTCATCCCTACCCTAAAGCAGGCTAGACTCAGTTACAAAAGTAAACTGCTGAGCCTGTCCTTTTAAATATAAATTAAAGTACATTTGAATCCACAGCCTCCTAAAATCTAGTCTTTTAACACAACTGCAGCAAAGCACTCTATTAAACAGCATACCTCCCTGTGAATCAAATCCCTTTCAGCATATGTTGTTCAAAGTCCAAAGGGCAATCTTCTACTTACATCCCTACTGATTTTTCACAGCATCTCCCAGACGTGAGCCAAACCCTCCAATAAAATACCAGTCAGCCAAGTTTACAAAGGTCATTTGTATGGAGGTAGCATCACAAAAAGAATCATAAAAAGAATCCCAAACTCTACTCTTCCTTGGCATCCAAATTATCACTAATCTTTTATGAGAATTTTTAAGAGAAAAAAGTTGCAACAGCGTGCTCTTGTTCCCGGTATTTCTGAACATGGAAATATTTCAGAAAACACTGACAAGACTTGAGTAAAGACTACTGAAAAGGTGACCAGAATAAAAGATATTTTTTAAGAAGAAGAGCCTTGACAAACATTTTTATTGGGCAAACATATTAATGAGCAAGCATTCCTCAACCAAAATATTAAGTATAAATTCTGGAATGAAAAAAATGCTAACATATTGAATACCTAACACGGAAAATGCCAAGGAGAATTTATGCTGCTATTCATGGCATGGAAAGCATTTCAAGAAAATGCCCCTGTGCAGAAACTAGTACACCATAAAATACCAGTGCTTCATTAGCATCAGTTTATCTGGCATAACAAAAATTAGGCCGTGAATGAAACAAAGCTAATTCAGGGTTGAGGTGAATTCTCCAGCACTATAAGAGTCTTAATTCTTGCTATGGAGTTTTACCAGTGTCCCAAGCATGTTTCTGCAGGGTTTGCTAGTGCTCTTTTAAGTTTTCTAGTTTAAGTTTGTATTTTTTCTTTGTCCTCATCCTCTTGGTCACACATTTTGCCCTTCAAAGCTTTTATTTACTTCAATGCAATCCTATGCTGCATTATAGTTTTAGCAACTTTACATCTCCATTTACTTAATCAGACAGAATCTTTCACAGAAATGTTTATTATAGTTAACTGTCTCTATTATTAGATATACTAGTGTGCTGTTTCTCCCTTGCTTTTTCTCCTCTTTAATTTGGGAGTTTACAGGGATCCTAAAGCAATATTCTACTGAAAGTATTCAAAGAAAACATGTAAATTTGGTGCTTAGGGAGATGGTTCAGTGGTGGATTTGGCCATGTTAGGTTAATGGTTGAACTCAATAATAATACAGGTAATTTCCAATCTTAATGATTCTATCATTCATTGGTTTTTCATGAAGATGAGGATTAGCAAAAAATGTTGGTTTCTTGATATTTCCTGAGGCACAGTGACCACTAATATTTTAGTCACTGTTAGTTGATGAATAGATATAATTCTGTTTTTAAAAACTCGTCTGGTTTTCTTTCAACTGAAGAAAAACTATTTACATACCTAATTTTTAATCAACAGCCCCAAGAATAAAACAAGTAAGCATTGTGGAACTATTTTGTTAAAATTTCACCTGAGCATTTGTTCCATTTAGATGTAGGCAGAGCTTTCCATAATGGCCACTCTGGGGGTTGCTAGCACCTCCTCGATCTTGCACAGTTTGTATTTTCTGAATGTTTTTGATTTTTCTGATTGAAAAGGTAATGGTAGTGTGCTTATGATGCAGCCACTTGAAACTAATGGATGACAACCTTTACTTTTCCTTCCCAAGTGTAAGAACATCTTAATATACATGCAGTTCTCAAATGAAAAGCTGGTTTGTCCTCCCTGTTTAAGGCACACATGAAATTTAATTCCTGGAATTCTATGAAATCTGGGGAAATTACTATTCTGTCATTCTTATCTTTCATTGTTTATCCCTGAGATACCTCTCTTGTTTGGTTGGTTTTAACTTTTTCATTGGGTAGGTGTTTATTTTTGTAATTACTTAAGTTTTCACTGGCACAGATTTTCTTACTAACATGGAAATATAACTGTGGTCACACACATCCTGGTTGATCTGGCTTGTAAGCACTAAAATATAAATCACCTTGCATCACACTGTTTTCTACCTGAGTGAAACAAATAAATCCTGACAATTTTTATACTGAGAAGATCATGGACACTGAAAATGTTTCATACAAGTAACATTTCCAGTTTTAAGTGGATTGATTCCTGTCTTGTTCAGCTTGATTTCTAGCTCACATTCAGCAAAGATTTTAGCAAATAGAGTGACAGAATATCCTAAAATTTAATAATTTTGTGGCTGGAATTAGTGATAGTTCCAGGAAATTATTTTTTTCAAGCCAATTTGTGTCAGAAATGCAATTCTAAGGGGCTGGTCTTCTCTGAATTATAGTAGATATAATAGCTAACTTTTTTTTTATTCACATTAAAAATAGAATTATCAGAAATCTATGTGAGCAATATAAATAATTTATTCACTAAATACATTGAAATACAGAAATGAATACATAGGTATGAACACATAAGGGACAAAGACAAGACAGGGGTATTTAATGCATTCATTCCCTCTGTCTTCAACATGGAGGATGGGCCAAGAGGGTCTCAGTGCTGAGCTGGAGGACTATGACTGTGAGAATGATCAGCTTCCAGCTGATCCTGAACTTTTGTGGGATCTGCTGCTCCAGCTGGATCCCTACAAATCTGTGGGGCCTGATGAGATTAATCCAGATTCCTCAAAGAGCTAGCTGATGACACTGCAAAGCCTCTCTGAAAGATTTTTGAGTGGTCTTGGGAATCCAAAGATGTTGACTTCCAGCTGACTGGAAGCTAGCTAACATTGTCCCAGTTTTCAAAATGGCAAGAAGGAGGACCCTGGAAACTACATGTCTGTCAGTCTCACTTCAGTGTCTGGTAAAGTCATGGAAAATATTGTCCTGGGAGATATTGAAAAATGCTTGGAGGACAACACAGACATCAGTAACAGGCAGCATGGCTTCATGAAGGGAAAATCCTGCTTATCAAACCTGGATATAGGCTTCCTTCTACAACAGGGTAACCCACCTCATTGATCTAGAAATGCAAGGAAATGTATTCTTTTTGGACTTCAACAAAGCTTTTGATACTGTCTCCAACAGCAACCTTCTGGACAAAGCATCCAGTTCACAGCTAGATAACTGTGTTATGTGAAGGGTGAGCCACAACCTCATGAGCTGGGCACAAGGGATTATAGTGAATGGGGGGACGTCAGGCTGGTGTCCTGCCACTGGGGTTCCATAGGGCTCCATCCTCAGCTCTGCTCTTCAGCATCTTCATTTATGACTTAGATGAAGGACTCAATGGAATACTAAGTAAGTTTGGCAAGGACAGCAAACTGGGAGGAGCTGTCAACTCCCTCAAGAGCAGAGAAGTCCTGCAGAGAGACTTTGACAAATTAGGGAGATGAGCAATCACCAGCCATATGAAATTTAACAAGGGCAAGTGCCAAGTTCTGCACTTGGAATAGGCCAACCCTGGTTGTGTGCACAGACTGGGGAATGAGAGGCTGAAGAGCAGCCCCTGGAAAGGGACCTGGGGGTCCTGGTCAGTGGCAAGTTGAGCATGAGTCAGCAGTGCCCTGGGAGCCAGGAGAGCCAAGCGTGTCCCGGGAGGCATCAGGCACAGCATGGCCAGCCGGGCAAAAGGGAGGGGATTGTCCTGCCCTGCTCTGAGCTGGGGTGGCCTCACCTTGAACCCTGTGTGCCGTTTTGGGCACCACACTATAAAAGAGACATTGAGTTGTTAAAGAACATCCAAGGGAGTGATAGAAGGATGGGACAGGGTCTGGAGCCTCTTGTGAAGAGGAGCTGAGGTTACTTGGTTTGTTCAGCCTAGAAAAGAGGCACCTGAGGGGAGACCCCATTTTGGTTTTCAACATCCTCACAAGGGGATGTGGAGGCACTGATTTCTTCTCTCTGGTGACCTGTGACAGGACTTAGTGAAATGGCATAAAGCTGAGACAGGGGAAGTTCAGGCTGGATATCAGAAAAAGATTTTTCACCCACAGGGTGGTTGAGCACAGTAACAGGCTCCCCAGGGAAGTGGTCACAGCACCAGCCTATCTGAGTTCAGGAAGCATGTGGACAATGCTCTCAGGCACTTGGTGTGAATCTTGGGGTGTACTGTGCAGGGCCAGAAATAGAACTCAATGATCATGATGAGCTCATTCTGACTTAGCACATTCTATGGTTCAATGATTCTAAGAACACCAGAAAAAATATTCCCATTCATTTTTATATATGACAAACTACTGAATCAAGGAAGAAACTGAAGAATATTATTATGTGTGCTTGAACAAACTTGAACAACATCTTTTCCAATGGCACAGCTTGAAACAGAAGCAGAATCTTGATTCACAGCCTCCTGTGACAGCTATCAGACAGAGCTACTACTGAAATGTTCAAGGTCATTTACTTAATTGTACTTATTATTGGGCATTAGCTCAAAATGATTATGCAGAAAATTATTGCTTATGTTTCCATATTATCATTTGCTCTGAAAAGTTGTGTAGAGCAGAGAAGTAATATCTTTGTACCTCTTTCTATAAATAAATGTCTACATTTCAGTTGCAACACAGTAAGTACAATTAGCTGAAGCACTGAATTGTTTGTCTCAGAATGGAAAAGTACTTCCTAAGAAAACCTTTTACAGAGAGCAGATTCAGGTAGGAGTCTGACTTCATAGACTTCAAAATTTTGTGTCTTGCAGGCTGACAAGAATGCACAATGACCATTCTATTTAATTTCATCATCCTTTTTGTTTAATGGTTTTACACATAGTTTTTTTTTCCCTAAGTGTTATAAAGAAAGCAGAAGTAAAAGAAGAGGATAAACTTGTTTACTGCGCAGATGAATGAGCAGTAGAACAAGTTGCTCTGAGAGGTTGCAGAGTCTTCCTTAGTGGAGGTATTAAAAAATCATCTGGATGCAATCCTGTCCCATGAGATCTAGGATGACCCTGCTTGAGCAGGGAAGTTGGACCAGATGATCCACTGTGGTCCCTTCTAACCTTACCCATTATGGGATTCTGTGAAAATATATTTTTTACCAATTTCTGCGCTGAGCTTGAGTACACACACTTTCTTATTATAAATAAAACCATTATCTGGAAGATAAATCTAATTATGTTAATAAGGTGTATTAATGCCAGAACTCACTTATTAAAAATGTTAAGCATAAGAATTCTTTTATTATAAATAACTGTTTTATCTGAAAATTGGTTCTCTTAACAAGATGTAGCAAAACAGTCTTCTGAAATGTTTTCTCACCAAAAATCCTGGCCAAATCATTCACCATATGGAGACTGCCTTACTGTCTTTAAAATTCAGAAAGGTAGCTCAGAGGCTTTACAATTTCCCATGGCATGATTACAGTCATTGGATAGTATCCTGGTACGTACATATGGGAGATGAACTGCTGCACATTTTCATGTGCAACTTTAAGCATTTTTTTAAGAGAGGAAGATAATAAATTTCAATTTAAAACAGAGATATCCCAAACCTGAATTGGTAGGGTCAGGGCTACTTGTCATATACGGCATTAAGTAGACCCCACTAGGTGTGTTGAGCAATTGATCATTCCTAGTCTTTAAAAAGACATAGATTAACTCAACAGTACTCTCTGGGGCCTAATGGTTTGGCAGATGGACGACACTGCAAAAAGCACAGATATAAGTAATTCCCTCTTTCTCTTTCTCTCTTTTTTTTTTTTTTTTTCACATGTATATCAGCAATTACATGTTAAGTAATGTACTAATAATCTATCCTTTTCTCACAGACTTAATGTGACCAGGTACAAGCTTGGAAGGGACCTTTAAAAATCCTTTAGTCCCCAGCCATTTGCATGCATATTTTTCTCTAGGTTGGGTTTTTTCAAAGTCCTATCCAACATGGCCTTGAACACTTAAAGGATGGGGTACACACAAATTCTCTGGCTGATCTGTTTCAGTGTCTTGCAATCCTCATTGTAAACATTTTCTTCCTTATGTTCAATCTAACACTGCCTTCTTTCAGTACAGACCTATTGTTCCTTCTTCTGTCACTACCAGCCCTGGCGAAAAAAGCTTCTCTGTCTTTCTTATAAGGCTCCATTATATATTGAAAGGCTAAAATAAGGTTTGCCCAGAGCTTTCCCTTCTCCAGGCTGAACAATTCCAACTCTCTCAGCCTGCCTCCTGAGGACAGATGTTCTACCCCATTGACTGTTTTCATGGTCCTCCTCGGACTTGCTCTAACAGGTCCATGTCTTTCTTTTACTGTGGGCCACAGAGCTCCTCTGTTGATCCAACTAAATAAAGGATGAAATTGTTATCACTATGTTCTTATTCAAACAGTCTGTGGTAACTGCCACGTTCAGGTGTGCTTTATAAACTCTGAACAAGACAGTTTGATCTTAGATTGGTTCTATCCAAATCAATGAGATGATGCAGAGAGGCAAACTCACAAAGCCAGATGGGCTCCACAGTTGGGGTGAGCTCTAGGAAAGATGTGTGTGAAAATTAGTTGGAACAGTGTTGCACCAACCATATCATTCAGAAACTCATGTGAATTAACTCAATTTATAAAGCTGGTGTTCTTCCCCATTCACAGTGCACTTATCATAGTAGCAGGCTATTTCAATATAAATTTTGTTTAGCTCAGTAATCCAGTTTATGCTCATGCTTCGTTTTATGCCACAGAATAGTCTTGGGATGGAACATTTAACCCTTTTTCTTTAACAGATGCTGGAATTTTGCATTTTCATTTTCAAGTCTCTTGTACTGGTCAAAGTACCAGAAATGAAAGGAAACTCCAGTTCTAATGACTCCCAGTGTTGTATCTTGAAGGAAAACTAAATATTTAAGGCTTTCAACATACTTTTCAATGTTGACAGAAAATTTTTTGGAATATATGAAAATGTTTGCATGCATATGTGAATACACATGTTGCATCACACATGTGAATACAAATTTTCTGCATGCAGGAGATCACAGAGAAAGAAACACAGACAGTAATGCAATGTGGATGGTAGCACAGGGGTAAAAGCAAAATCTTTTTATATTCTGAGCGACTGCTGGTATATGAGGGAGCAATTAACAGAGGGACTTTGCAGAAGATGGTACACATTCGGTGGAGTTAACACAGACAAGGGGTAAAGGCTTTAAACTGAAAGAGTAAACTGAGAATAGGTTTAGATTAGATATTAAGAAACCTTCACTATGAGGCTGGTGAGACACTAGAACATGTTGTCCAGAGAAATTGTGGATTCCCCATTTCTTGAAAGGGCTCAAGAGCATGTTGGAGTGGAGTTTAAAGCAATCTGGCTTACTGAAAGGTGCTCCTGCCAGTCTGGAACCAGGTGATCTTTAAGCTTGTTTCCAATGCAAACCATTCTATCATTCTAAGATTCCCTTGTTTTAACCTGACCTGAAAATATGATTGTGTATGGGCAAAGTTTTCAACTCCTATCTCTCAAATGTATACAAGCTTTACATGAATTAATAGTCAGTTTTGACTGTAATATTGTTTTGAAAATTTAACAAAAGGTATTCAGAGTTGTTTTTATTCTTTCTTTGTAGAAGTACAAATGGCAAAACCCCCACAAACCCAGAGTATGAAAAGAGGATTTAATTAATACTGCATTGTGCCAGAGAGCACAGACATACTAAGTCTAAGGCATAGCTGAATAAGGAAAGAATGGATTAAAAATATTAATTGAGGTTCAAATCCTTATTTTCATACTGGAACCCTCAGTCCATTATTTCTTACCATGACATCATACCTCACTTTCAGGTAGGATTATAAATTCTAGTAGGCATGTACATAACAGATAAGCACTCTAGCAACAGAAGTTAATAACAATAATGAGTAACCATAATGAATCATGCCTCTGTTGGGGAGGTCCAACGTATCTAGGAAAGTTACAGCTAACATTTAGACTAGCTATAAATTCCCCTAACACTGAAGACGTTGTAATTCCTTAAGCTGACTCCACTTGAAAGTTCATATTGTCATGCACTTAATGACCATATTGACTTTTAAATTTCAGAGACTGTTACCAGTTGATTATTGCATGTGTCCCAAAAGCAAAGTAAGTAAATGTCAAAATGTTACAGAAGAAAATTAAACTGAGATAAGGTTTCTATTTGCTTTAAGAATGATGCAGGTTGGAGTGTTTTTCTGTTTGTTTTTTTTCACATGCACATCAAAGTAAGTAAATGAAATGAAATACTCACTCCTGTTATGTAACGAGGTCTATACTGGATGGTTCCAAATAAGCCAAGTATGACTATAATAATGTGTATAAAATTTGCGAGGATGGGTGCCCACTGATAACCAAGGAAGTCAAATATCTGCCTCTCGAGCACAGAAACCTATGATTAAAAAGCAAAAGCATAAATAGATTAGAACAAACCAGAAATCATATATAAAGGTATTTCCCCTTCCCATATCCAAGACAATTGCTCTGAGTTAAAAAAATACTTGTCAGCAGTAAAATAAGATGAGTTTGAAATGCTTCAACTTCTTGTTTTAATGAAAGCTTCACTTCCCACTGGTTACTGAGTTATATTCTACCAAGATACAAAACTGTTCACCTAGAGTGGTATGTTTGCAGGAGGAGAAACATAAATCACTCTATGTACAACAGCAAATGTTTTAGGGTATCAGTGCTTTTATCAGTGCTTTTTATTACAATGTTTTAGGGTGTCAGTGCTGAAAACGTGATAGGTTTATGACATCTTGTCAGCTACATTGTTTCCATTTACAACACAATCTTTTAGCCTGTTCCTTCTCTTCCACAATTTCACTTCATTTTGATTTTTATCTCTTCTCTCTACCCCAGCTATTCTTTCACTGGATTTTTACCTGTAACCAAATACATGCAACTTTTTGACCTGGTTCTACTGATAATGACTCTAGTTTACTTTCTTCCATCGTCAGAAACATCAGCTGAAGTATAAATTTCCCCAAGACTCTAGATAAATAATATTAAAAATCAATTGAGAAACAATCCCAGGCTGATGCTTACTGTTTATAAGCACTACCATTCCAAACAGACAGATCAGATATTAGAAAAAATGGCTTCCTAACAGTACCAGTAGAAATAATTTCACAATTCCAATAGCAGGTGTCCCTTAAATGATGTTCAAACATTATGTAAAAATACAGTACTGTAGCCCAACCCAAAGGTAGTATGACATGTTTTGACAAAAATAATATTTATATTAATATTAGAAGGCAATGTAACAGTGAAGTGAATTTAGACAGAGAGATCAGGGAGTTTCTTTGACTGCCTTCCAACAATTTCACTAACTGGAATGGTGAATTGATGAACTTCATGAAAATGTGAATGATGAAAATGAAAAATTAAATTATCATTAATAATTAAAATAACAGCGATGTAGACACCACAAATATAAAAAAAAAGAGAAGGAGAAAAAGAGAAAGAAAGAAAGAAAGAAAGAAAGAAAGAAAGAAAGAAAGAAAGAAAGAAAGAAAGAAAGAAAGAAAGAAAGAAAGAAAAAGAAAGAAAGAAAGAGAGAGAAAGAGAGAGAAAGAGAAAAGAGCAGGTGGTTGTTTCTTGATTAAGTTTCATTAAATAGCAGGTGACTATTTACTGAGTTTATGTTATGCTGTGTATGAACTGAATTAGGTTTATGTGCCAACGACTGTTCATTTAAATAATAACACCTTTTGAGATCAAGTACTGAGTAATTAACTACTGCTTTTGTATGGTACAGCTATGGGAGAATTCTTCAATTTTCATGCCACAGTCCACTATAACATGAACACTTCCTTTTTGAAATTAAATAAGAAAACTTTTCATTAAAAGACAGCCTACATTCGCATCAGCATTGCAAATGTGAAAAAGCTGTTAAATATATGCTATGTACTGACACTTGTTGAACTTTGAGATGGAGACTGCCAAAATAATCCTGGGGAAGTTTGCCAGCCATGTAATTTCAAATTTGAGTGTTCAGGTTTCATGTTAAACACCAAATTTCTCTTTTCAACAAAGACGCCTTTCACGCAATGCATCCTTCCTATAACCAGTGTTGGTATTTTGACTACCATTTTATTTTACATATTTATTGAAAGAAATTATGTTCCTACATTATCCAAAATCTTTCTGAACTATTTGTGCTATTCTACAACTCTCCCTAGCAGAGGAAAACCACAGAAGAGTTCCCAGAATCCCAAGACATGTCTAATGGTGACAATGGGATGAAGAAACAAAAGGAAGATCAAGCTCTAGTAGGAACTTCATGAAAACTCAGATTGTCTGTGCTTCTAAGTTTATCATTAAGAAATATTTCCTTGACTACAGACACAGTAATTTATATTAAAAAAGGCCAACCTGTGGCATGAAGCAGTATTACATAGGTCAGTGTGAAGTCTATCAGGTGTATCAGCAAAAGACCTGTTACACCTAAGTGCTGTTAAACAAGTAACAAAGGGAAAATCTTCCCTCTGAGCACAGAGCTCTTATTAATCAGATAAACAAAGGGAAAATGAGAAGAGCAAAGCAGTAGCAAAAAGAATATAGACTGTACACTAGACTGCTTCTAGTATAGTACCAGTAGAGATTCAGCAAGCAAAAAACAACACATGGGAAGATGCAAATCATTCAAACAGCAGGAGATCATCCAGTTAAGTATGCCAATTATAGAGGGAAATTGCAGCATGCTAGTTAATTGTATAAAAAGTAGAAAACCTTATATTCCTGACACGACTTCTAGTCAAAAACGAAACTGTGCTACTCTGCATAAACATGTTTTGTTTTGCTTGTCTTGGTGAAAGATGCAGCTCCACCAAAACTTCCTTGTGGGACTGCATAGGATAAATGGTTATTCTGTGAGAATTTTTCCTTTTCAAACACCAGTGTACTTTTTTTTTTTCCCGTTACTAGCAATTTCTTCAGTACCAAGCAACCACTCAGATTTTGTGGTCATGTTGAACTTGGGGTGAGTAAATACTAGACAGCAGGGCACACAAGGGAGGGGTTAAATACAGAAGAAAAGGACAAGTCTGCACTGCTTCTGTCCACGTATATCTACTTCTCATTTGCCACAGGCAGAGTTGCTATTAGATTTTCTCACGTCACTTAAAGGAATCAGCTGTGTGCAGGAGCTGCTGGATATATGAAATGGCAGCACTCTGGTCAGGTATGCACAGATGAAATGCCGTGGAAATGCAACTCTTCCTTAGAAGATCCCACTAACATGGCAAGGTGCATTGTGGATTTATGAAATGGGAATTCCAGGACAGAAGTAGATCTTTATACTCACTTCCTGAAGAGATGAAGGTGAAGAGAAACTAAAACTTATCCACAAACAAACATAAATATAATACAGACTTTCTACATGAGTTACTTTTAAAAAAAATCTCACTGTCTGTGTTTCTAAAAGGAGAAAAGTGGAAAGTAGGACAAAGTAGTAACAAAGACTATTAAAAATAGTATTATGCAGCTTCCTCTTCTTCCACAGATGTCAGAATCATAAGGGATTTCCTTACATAGCAAGAGAAAATATAGATCTTATTTTGAAAGCATTTTATCCATTTACTTCAAAATTTTTGGTTAAACAACTGCACTTCTTCAAATCATACCTGCTATCATCAAATGTTCAGTGATGCTTCGAGGATATTACAGAGAGAAAGGAAAGAACTAACAAAGAAATATTAATCTTTAAAGTCAAGGAATTTTCTTTCTTCCTCCTCAGGGGCTGGCATTGGCACTTTCTACATTTTTGTTTTGACGTGGGCAGTGCGGCTTTGCGCACCTTCAGTGAGTTTGCTGATGACAACAAGCTGTATGGTGCAAGTGGCACACTGGAGGGAATGGATGTCATCCAGAGGGACCTTGACAGGCTTCAGAGAGCCATTTGTGTGAACCTCGTAAAGTACAGCAAGGCCAAGTGCAAGGTCGTCCACCTGGATTAGGGCAATTCCAAGCCCAAATACAAGCTGTGCAGAGAACGGATTGAGAGCAGCCCTGGGTAGACAGACTTGGGGCTGTTTGTGGACAAGAAGCAAAACACCAGCTGGCAAAGTGCACTTGCAGCCCAGAAAGCCAACGCTCTCTCAAGCTGAATCAAAAACCAGTATGGCCTGCAGGGCGAGGGAAGGGATCTTGTCCTTCTATTCTGCTCTGGTGAGACTCCAGCTGGAGTGCTGCATCCAGCTCTGGGGTCCTCAATACAAGAAAGATCTTGACTGGTTGGAACAAGTCCACTAAGGCCACTAAGCTGGTCACAGGGCTGGAGCACGTCTCCTATGAAGACAGTCTGAGAGAGTTGGGACTCTTCAGCCTGGAGAAGGGAAGGCTTCCGGGAGGCCTTACAGTAGCCTCCCAGAAGCAAAGAGGGGCTTACAAGAAACCTGGAGAGGGATTTTTTAACAAGGGTATGTAATGGCATGACAAGTGGAAATGGCTTTAAGCTGAAAGAGGGTAGATTTAGATTAGATATTAGGAACTCTAAGAAAGTCTTTCTTGTGAGTGTGGAAAGGTATTGGAACAGGTTGCCCAGAGCAATTGTGGACTCCTCAGTCTCTGGAGGTATTCAAGACCAGGTTGGATGGGGCTTTGAGAAACATGTCTAGTGGAAGGTGTCCCTGCCCACAATAAGGGTTTTGGAACTAGATATTCTTTAAGGTCCTTTCCAACCTAAACCATCCTGTGATTCTATGATTCTGGGAAAGAGTTTAAATTTAGAAAAGCAAAAAGGAAAAATGGATGCTTTGGATGAAAAAGTATAATATTGTTGGAAAAGAAAAATATGCTTTAATTCAATTCCACTCTAATAATGCAGTGAACTCAGAATGTAGGGTTATGGACAGTCAGTTTCTAATGTCAGAAAATAATCACTCACCAAATTGTCTTCTTAGGCAGATTATTTGATGTATTCACTGATAAAATTACAGAAGACTTTATTTAAAGGGAGCTATTTTACTAATGCATTATTTTTTCCAGACCCCGGCAAGCAGTTGTAAAAATAAATAGAAAATAAAATGAACCCATATAAATTGGCATAGCTCAAAAACATTTCTAGATTCTTGTCAGAGGCTGGTTGTTGTTAATAGATTAAGAGTGTTTCAGACCTTGAGGGATCTATGAATTGAATTTCCAGAGGAAAATGAAAAACATTTGGAAATGATTCCTGAAGGATATGATTGGACTAGAATTTCAGACAGGAACCACAAAGAAGAAACCAGTCAAAAGATGATTTATAACACAAACTCCAAAATGGAAAATGACTGAGTGCCTTTGCTCAGAAAGCTCCTTGAGAAGAAACTCAACCACGACTACTTTACAATGATACAGAATCTAAACTTTGCACTGATATAAATTAAAGTTCACCTAGACAGAGACACACAAGAGGATATGTACAGCCTCTGCCAGCCAAGGTCCTTGGACAGCAAACACAGCACACAGGCACTCAGCACGCCAGGGCTGGGGCAGGGTCACACAACTGGCTGAATGGTGGTGACAGGCTCTCAGCAAACTCCAAAGGAAGAAGAGTATTAGCTTAAATTACAGTGCAGGAGAATTAAACAACCATGGTTTA
Source organism: Haemorhous mexicanus (assembly GCF_027477595.1). NCBI lineage: Eukaryota > Metazoa > Chordata > Aves > Passeriformes > Fringillidae > Haemorhous > Haemorhous mexicanus. Next base: position 65,546,837 of record NC_082343.1, read on the forward strand.
TAATCATTGAATGGGTCACACTATGAATGAGCTAAGGAAATTAAGCTCTAATCACTAACTCATTAAGTCCCCTCAGCAAAACTGTGTTTTATCAGATGACCACACCATATATAAATCCCCTTCTGTTTTTATGTTAGCTTTTAAGTTTTTTAAAAACTTTCAGTTCTTGCTCTATAGCATAGAAAATTAAAAAGAGTCAAAGAAATACAAGTATTTTTGGCCCTTTACCTTATGAACAATTTCTTCTGCTAAAGCCTGCCTGCATGAGTATAATATCCCCAGCTAACACTCCTCCAGCACTTCCATCATTTTGAGGCAGAATGCATTTATTTGTGCAATTCCTTAGAGAGGTTAATTTAATTTTTCATCAAAATTTCAGATGGTATACTGAGATAGAGGGCCCAGTTACTCAGAAAATTCTCCACAGTCACCCAGCAGAAAAACAGATTAATATTTTGAAAGTCAAATCTATGTGAAATACACATACACATCTGCAAGCATGCATGCGCACGTGAGTAAATTCCTTTACTGTGAGACAGCAGGGTAGATAAAAGCAATTTTTTTTTTTTTTGGTAAGAAGAAAGACAAAAAAGGCAACACTGAAATACTGAAATCAAATACTGTTAAGAGCGGTGGACACAATGGAGTTCTTGGTGCATCTCATATAAACCATAAAGACCACAGCAAGAACAGGTAATTCAAGTTAAAATCAAGAAGGAATTAGTTTCCACTTGTCCATTCGTTCCTCAGAGGAATCACATATATAATACTAAGTCACCATCCTTAATCCGTTTGATGTTGCTGAGAAAAGGAATAGGCCTCCACCACTCTTGATAAGAAGCTAATCATAGTTTTTAAAAATCCTGTGTAGGACCACATTCCTCCATCATATTGTGTATAAGTGGATTTCTGCTGTGACCTACTAAGGACAACAAACCTCTCCTCAGGTACAGAGTGCATTCTTAGTCTCAGCTGCTGCCTTCCCTAACTGAGCACAGAGATAATAAAATAATGGCAAGTCCAAGTTTTTTACAGTAGGTTTGCTGTTATGGAGTAGTGAGAAGCATATCTGCACAGCATTGTAGAGATAATTGTGCCTCAAAAGGCTATAGTTTTTCCTGTACAAGACCAAGTTCACTTCTACTATTTAAAACAACAACAAAAATCCCGAATTTGTGGGTCATAATACATTTCAATACTCTTGAAACCAGCAGAGCATTTCAGTTAATTTCTTTGTTCCTAAGTTTTGTATTCAATTGCACACTCCATCCCAAAGACTTGCTTAGATGGGTTAGAGCCTTAAGTTCATGACACAATTTAGATCACAAATATTAAAATCAGGGTCCAGCAAATTTTGTGTGTCTGTGCGTATGTGTATGCTTTAAGACAACAGAGTTTCTTGTTTCTGGCTGGCCACCAGTAGCAAGACTTAGAGACGGGTCAGAACACATTCTTTTGTGTGTCTGAAAGGAAACTTAAAAAATCCATCTCATGTAAACTTCTCTACCCATGAGACTATCAATAAGTTAGTAGTTTGGCTACAGGATGACCTTTAGGAACAGGAGCCAAAAGTTTTAATCCCTTTAGTGTATTTTATTTCCCGCTCGTGATCACTTGTAATAGCAATTTGCGAATTATTTAATATGACTTATTTGCATGCCACCACACACAGGGAGAGGTGCATAAAAGTGGTTTGCTCTCAAACTGATAAACTGGGTCAAGTTATGAGGTTCTGTTTTACCTTAAAATCAAAATAATGTTGTAGCACAAAACACTCAGCTGCCAAATCCCAGCAAGGGGGTGTAACAAGAGGGTTAGCTGTGACTGTGGCCAAAGGAGGGATCATGATAGATGGGTTAGTGACCACCAGTGGGAATTACTTTAAACACTGTCAACATATGAGTTTCCTTCCATCTCTTTGGCTGACCTTTGTTTCTCCCTCTATCTCTCTCAATCTTTTTCTCTCCCTTCCCTGTTCACATCCTTCTAGAAAGAAAATCGAAGAACTGGCACCCACACTCTGCTTTAAGGTGGCAAAGTTCAGTTTCACTGACACTGCTGACAAAGCTTGAACCAATTCTAAATGTAAAATTGTTTTTGAATTAAGATTTAATAATAATTTATAATTGAATAATCTGAATTGGCCTACAGTAAAGCCTGAAGGCAAAATCAAGCATGCAGAGATCATTCAGAAAGATTAGCCTGATCAAATACTTTCAAATTGTTTCTGTCCTTATGGAGATATTTATCAATAAAATAGGTCTTGGTTTCATTAAAAAAATGCAACTAGTTTCACACACTGGTTAATATTATGCTATATTAAATTTATAAACTTGAAAATGATGTGATAATGCTGTGATGGAATTTACAGAAGGAAATATCTCAGGTTAGCTCAGGTAGTGAACTTATCTTTTGTGTATGATTCTCAGTCCAGAAGAAACTCTGGCTTAATACCCCCCCAAAATAAAATTACCCTATAACAACAGCAAAAAATTAGTCTCTAGTTCTCAGCAGGAAAGGCACACCTGTAAGAAACCTCATTAGCCAAATTATTTTGAGTGGAGTTGGCAGGGATCACTCATTATCTCATCAGATCTGAGTCTCATCATAATAATAAGAACCAGGCATTTAGTATCAGAGTGAAAATCAAGTGAAAATAGCCAATCTAGAGTCACCAGTTGTTGTGTCCTGGTGGTTTTATTTGTATGCAGGCATATAAGTGTCCACAAAGCAAGAGAGAGAATGACATGGTGAGAGAATGTCAAGTAGCCCATGTCAGAACTGTAAGGCAGAGAGGGCTCCTTTTAATCTCTCATTCCACAAGTAAGCCTGGATAAGCAGAATGCTGACTTTACTGTCCTTATAGAAATCTCTCTCTTAAGATGCTTCTACATTAGTCATGGAGTCATCATTATTACTACACAGAATATTTGAAGCCCCCGCTACATTTTCATGCCTTGGCATCACCTGAAAACTGAGATTTAAACAATGCAGATCACTTCATGGAAGAAAGATAATTGACATCAGTTATAGACAGAAAAGTTTCTACCTGCTGAACTTTGCTTATTACCTGTGTATAAAGCCATCCATCCTTAGAGAGCTTCAAGTACTGGGGAAGGAAGGAAGGCATTTTCTCTGCAACATGGCTGCCTTAGAGTCAGACTTCTCATCTGGTCTCTACACAGATCCCAAGGGAGAAGCACAAGGTCTCAGATCTCATCTTCCACATGCCCAGTGTTCCCAATTCCCAGGTCCAGCACCTTTAAATTCAATGGCATCTGGGGAACATTGATTATTGCCAACAACCCAGTTCTACAAGAATACATTTATATCCAAAGCATCAAGGTTTTTTGTTTTTGGCTCTTTTTTTTGATTAAAAAAGAAAATGTGGTATTTAGAAGCTAGTTCAATACTTAATTCAACTCAAGAATTTTTGATTGGAACTGGCTAATTTGCATCATATTTCAATATTTAATCATTTTTATTCAATATTTTTTGGAGCACGATTATAAGAGGAAAAAAAGGCAGCACATTAAGAACTCTGTGCTGTCATTGTCACTATAAGAAAACTCTAGATCATTCCAGCTCCCATGGACAGCTAGAGTGACTCAGTCAGACACTGCTCCCATTGAATATTTCAAGGAAAGCACAAAGAGGTGGGTTTTTCCTGATGTTATGAAAAAATTTGTTTTAATGAGTGGGACTCTAAGCTTTCTGTTTTGAAAAAATACAAAACCTATCACCTGCCCCTGGAAACACAGCCTCTGTAATATGAGTAAGCAGTACAGATTATAGTCTCATTCTCTAGCCTTTTCCAAAATTAACACTTCAGTAAAATTATGAAACACTCTGATCAGTCCTTTTCCCTAGCCCCTATTACAAATGCAATGAATATAAAGCTAGTCTGTAATGAGTAATGTATTAATTAGGTGTGCTGAACTCCTTTTCAGTAGTCAATTCATGTATGGATACAAATATTTCCTTCTCTTCATACATTCTTTCTGAAATACTGTCTATTTGCATCCAAGCTTTATCAACTTAAAAACTAAAAATACAGAAAAAGGGAAAACTTTATTAAAGTTCCAGTGTGGTGAGATGCAAAGCTCTCCTCCTAGTCTGTTATACAGAGAAGTTAAAATGTGAGTGACATGGAAAAGGATAGATGCAAAGCTCTGACAAAAGAACAAACACACAAGATGAATGCTTGATATATTATATAGAGCTACTAGGTATTAGTAGTGATGAGAATGGTGTAAAAAATATACACTTCCATGCAAGTAGATTGTCCAGAAAAAATGTATTTGGAATAAAATTAAAAGTTTCAAAAGAAAGGGAGGTCAAAAACAGTCAAAGCAGTAAAAAAAAAAACAGTCACAGCAGTCAAAAGCACTTATCTGAGAATAATTTACATCAACTAATTTGAGACTAAAGTCAGATTTTTACTGGGTGTTTAGTCTGTGTTTTGAAGGCTAGTGTTGTGTCCTAGATTAAACTCATTTGCTTACCCAAACTATACACTCAAGCACAGCAGCACTTTCTCAGAAGATGTGTTAATGATGAAAATATTGTTAAGTAACTAAAACAAGGCTTTTTAAACTTTCCTTCTGTTCTTCGTATGGTAAAAACCTGACAAAAATATTATAAATCTCTGTATTGAAAGAAGAATAGCATCCATTTGCTGACACCAGTTGGTACCTTAACATTGTGAGGAAGGCTGGAGAGGGCTGCCTAACAAACCTGCATGGGTGACATGACATTGTTTGTGGCAGGTTTTCTCTTCACAAGGAGAGCCAATCACATACAGTAAACAAAGAATTGGCTCCTTGTCAGATTTTATCCTCTACTCCTCTGCATTTGCCTTCGAATCTTTGTTTTCCACACCTCCCAATTTGCTTTCTTTAATTCAGTGCCCACAGCAGTTCCTCTTGGAAGCAGCAAAAGCTATAATCTAGCACTGCTGCAAGCTCTCCCCCAGCAGAGGCCTATCCCTGCCAATAGCTGTCATCATTCAAGTGGCACTTGCTGGCAAGATAGCACAGAGTTGCAGCAATTTCTTTCCACTTTTCCATACCTCTTATCCCCAGCTGTTCCAAGGGGGTGATCACCTTGCTGGTTTCATGAGGTCTAGAAAACGCAGCAATAATTATTGTGCTGGCAGTGCTGAAGGCAGCCGACATCACTAAGGCAGGAATTGGAATGCAGCCCAACCAACACAGCAGAATCTACTAATTTGTTGCACTGAATATTCTGTTGTAAGAAATAATCATGAGCCTTGTGATAGACTATGAAAGGCAAATTACATTGCCTGAGCCAGAGCCTTCTACAGTGCCTAGCAAAAATTAAAAAAAAACAACCAACAAAACCCCCAAAAAAAAACAAAACAACAACAGCAAATCCCAGAAGCAAAACCAAACCTGACAATTTTGGGCTTGCTGCTTAAATCTAGCCTTTTATATTCCCTGGCTTGTCAGTAAATTACTGCCTTGAATTTACAAAAAAACCCCCCAATCTTCTATCTAGTCATGACCTGTCAAAGAAAGAGAGGTGTTTATAATTGATTTTGACCAATTTTGTATCTATTACTCTAGGAGGGTAAGGCTAACAGTGTTCACTTTAATTTCATATCGCATGATACCTTACACAAAATTGTAAAAAATCTGACAGTTTACCTTTCTTCCTGTAAATGCATTAGTCAATGTTTGAAATGATGCATGTCTATGACTTTCTAATCCCTGCTGGACAGCAGATTTTAATACAATTATTTGAGGGTAACTACAGCATCTTTTCCAAAGCAAATTCCTACTATTAATGGAAAAATAGGAAAAAAATAACATTTACATGACACCAAATGCCGGAGCGCTTCTTAGTGGTATAGGTGACCTCTCTGGAGAGAGAGTATTTTCAACTCAAAGAAAAGATAATCTGATAATATTGTGATTGCTGCTTCTCTGCTAAGGCAACAACCAGTTTTTTTCAATGAATGCAGCACCTGCTGGCTCCTGCTTTGTGCTGCATGGCACTGCTTTGACTGTGGTAATGGTTTACCCAGTGGTTTGCCTCTAGCATGATGACATTCTGATTGGAATTCCATTTACAGTGAAGATACAGGAAACTGCTGTCCCTGGCAAACAATGCAGTTATGTGGAAAAGGAACTTTGGTCAGAGAGAGCTGCCTTCTTTCTAAGCAGGAAAAGTAAAAAAAAGTAACTGAAGCAGAATCAACCTCTCTCACCCCTGCTGCTCATTTACCTCAGCCAAAAAAAAAGGATCAATGTCCATTCAAGATTCCCTGGTATTGACAGGTAATTCTACATTGGAGAGAAGAAGGAATAGATAAAACTTGTGCACATCTGAGAATATAGGAGGAAAAAACAGGAGCCATCAAATTTTCCAGTAACATATCTCATTATACAAAGTAAATTATGGTGAAAAGTAAAACCTTGGGGTAAAGACAACCTTTTACTCTGGGAAGCTAATCAAAGATTTCTTAGATTTCTGTTGAGAACTGGCAATGGTTGTCAGAACCAATAATATTTTTCGGGATATTCATGTCTTTTCTTTGTGAGAAGCTCAGGTAGGAACCATTGATTCCTGCATAGCTGCTCAACTCTAGCTAGAACTGTCTTCCCTGCTGTGGGGAGTGCTGCTAAACTGCAAGTCTCTTCCTTCATCCCCTGCCTGGCAGGTTTCACCCCACCCATGGCTGTAAAACCCTTTGAGCTAAGCAAATGCACCTTCCTCTTGTAAGGATATTATTTTAGAGCCACTGGCCCACCCCAATCATACCTTCTATTTAGAAAGCAGAGGTGAAGTCCAGTCTACCCAATGTAGGACTCTAACTCCTATCCACACTTTAGTTATTGAATGTCCACCAAGATTCTGGTATACTAAATTAAAGCGTGTGTCACTGTCAGTCTCCAGAGGAAAATCCATTCTGAGTGCAGGTAGCTAAGCAAGAAAAAATGAATATGATCCATCCCTTTAATCTAAAAGAACCATAATTATGACTAAATTAATCAATACGTGTGATTGTCCAGGAAGAGACTACTGGGGTCTATGCTGTTTCAGGGACTGACACAGATACCCTATGGGATTCAGACAAAATCTTTTAGCTTCAAGGTAACACAGTTAGGCAGTATTTAAATCCGGATCTCAAAATAGATCCTCATGGAACTGTAGATTTAATTGAGTTTCTCTAATAATTAAATTCCTATCTTAGTTAAGAAACTGTGAATATTTTATTTTGTTTCATCTGTAAGGCGAAAGCTGTTCAAAGGCAAGAATTAACTTTCAGCATTATGATACACTGGACTTTCTCTTCTACTCTTGTAGAAGTATGCCAGGAGTCAGAGGTGAGACCAAGAAATGTCCACAATCAGTGTGATGGAGTAAAAATTTGCTCAAATACTATTTGACCAGTTTCTTTTCTTCCTGTATGGAAGATTACAAGTTAGATTGGGGAAAAAAATTGATTAATGAAATTTTTTTATGGGAGAATTAACACTATTTTTGCTAAAAGATGTTAAGAATAAGTGACTGAATCTTCCTAGTATAACTTCTTTCATTAAGCTTCAGCAATACTGAACACTTGAAGGAAGTATGTTTTAATAGGAAGTTATGTGGGAAGGTACAGAAACTTTATGTCTATCCAAATCTGCAAGGTAGACAACAGTAAAATTGCCAGAATATTTTTGGAAAGGATATTACAACAGTGAATGAGTAGGCATCAAAATGACAAATGAAATGAAGTCCTGATAAATGCAAAATTATGTACCTCCACGGGAAAGAATATTTACCATACACAGTGGATGATTCTAAATTAACAATCACTACTCAGGAAATTGTAAAATTATTTCAGAAAATTAGCATAAAATGTCAGCTTGATGATAAACAACCCCCAAATTTCAGAAATCATTAAGAAAGAGTGGGCAATGAAACAGAAAACTGCACTATTGAAGGGAGCACTACACTTGCAACAGTAAAGCTGGAAAAGGACAAAGAAATATAACAGGGATTGTCAGAATAGTGGAAGATTTCTACTGAGGACAGATGAAACCAATTAGGACTCTTGAAGTCAGAAAAGACAGAGCTGTAGGAGAATATGACAAACTCTTAAAAATCAAGGATTACATAAAGTAAATAGGTAAGGAGCAAGTTTTATTACTTTTTCTAGCACTAGCCATAGAGGCAGTTGGCTGCAATGAAGTGAGAAAAACTGAAAAGAAAAAAGAAATCTATTTTTACAGGGTTAATAATGAACCTGGGAAATATATTTCCACAGGCTTTTGTGTTTTAGACAGAAAAAATGCAGATAATTTCATGGAAAATTAGTCCATTGATAGCAGATAAAAATGATGGTCTTGCTACAGCCTTTGGTTTAAGAAGTCTCATAATTACCAACTGCTGAAAGCTGAGAGGGTAAATTGAAGGAATGACCATGCTCTACAGGGTCCTGCAATGTTCACTAGGCAACTGCAACTGGCTGCTGCTTGAGGCAGACTTCCTCAAATGCCTAGGTGATCATTTTTTCTCATCTAATACGGCTTTTTGTTTTCAATTGGAAATACCTTACAGCTTTGGGTTTGATTGGGGTTTTCTTGGGGTTTTTTTTTGGTTTTTATTTCAATTTAAACTGCAAGGACGTGACTGCAAAATCACAAACCTTATTAAAATTATGCCCATTGATGGCATATGAGAATATGTATACTTATGCTTAAATCACAGAACATTATGCCTTCAGACACATGAAGTCAGAAGTGTTAAGACTTAAATTGGGTCAGGAACAAACTGAATATGATCTACAATCATACTGCCTGAACTTATTTATAAAATGACTTTCAAACATATAATTTTGGAGACATTCCCTGTTTACATTTCAGGAACTCTGCAGGTCAGTATCTCTTTCAGGTCCTGTAGAAAGCTGCTCTCTAGTGGCTAATGCGAAAGACCAAGAATTAGGAGAGTATAAAATGAAATCACTACTTACAAATGCTCATCCATTTGTTTTCGTTTTCAGCTTATTGCACACATACATAGCCATGACATTGAACAGCACTATTTCAAAACTTTTGAATTATACTGTAAAAGGCTCCATTTACTTACACATCAAGATACAGGGAGGCAAAGAGGGAGGACAAAGCTAAGGAACAACTCATTTTATTTGTGGATAAAATGAGACTACAAGAAATCTACCTCAAGCTTGGATTTAGTAATCCTCTGTGACGGGTAACTCTTGTCTATCCTGGGATAGGTATTGCAGTGCTGATCCTACTCAGTTATTCCTCTTCAATTGTTTACATCCTCTGGGGTCGTTAGCAAGCCTACATGTCTAAATAAATAAATTTGGAATTCTGCAACTGTGCCTTTTATCTGAAGACTCTTGTAAAAGGACATGAAACACCGTTATCTTAATTTTAAAAATAAGGACTTGAAGAACAAGTAGGCTACAGATCTAAATTCACCCAGTTGAATACACCATCATGGAGCTGACAGTGAAGTATGCAGTCTCTGCTTGCACTGAAGACGACTGTTAAGTGGCACTTTTCTTCTGTTATCACAAACCTGAGGACAGCCATCTATCCATTTATAATAAACATCTGTTACCAATATTATTATCTGGCTCTAATAATGTACATCAAGAAAAAATACAAGACTGTCAGGTACATTAACAATAAACTGATGGTGTTCCTGAAGCTTTAAAAGCATACAAAACATGAGGAATTCCTTATTTTAATGAGCCCCTTCATATCAGCATAGCTAGCAGGGCACCAAGAGGTGACACATCTGGTAGCTGCTACAGGACACACCCCCACTCAATACTGACACTGCAATAAGAACAAACCCATCAGTGTATTTTGAAATGAAAAAATATTGCTCAGATATGGCAGATTAGTGCCACATCATGCAAGCTGGAGCACAAGACAGAAAAAGTCTTTTTCAAGCTTAAAGTGAAATATTTTGAAGAGAAAATATATACTCTATTAAGTCTGGATAGGAAGAAAAGAATGGCAGATGGAAAATTCCACTGCATGCTTCATGAGCCACTCACCAACCACTGAATGTTGGCCAGTAAAAAAGCTACACCCTATTAAGTTATAAAGGGGAAGGTGAATTTGGCACTAGTGGGAAAGTGCAGTAATTTTGGTTACTGATGAATAGTTGCCTCTATATAAAAGAAATTCAAGTTCTACTTTGAAAAGGGCAGACATAACTGAAATAATGACTTTGGGGCAAGGCACACAAGACATTGGAGATAACCATCCTTTTAAGTCTTTCTATACAACTAATCTTAAACTTGAAACTTTTCATACCTAAGCTAGCAATCCATTTGCTTTGGACCAGAGAACATGAATGAACATTCAATGAATGAACACAAACTCAAAAGTAGGTTGGATAAAGGAGTTTCCTAGGACTTTGCACAGTTTCCTTGAGATTCAGGTAGCTAAGAGGTCTAGACTCCCTGGCATTATAAAATTACATTTCGTTATACTACACAATACATATCTTCTTAGAAGAACAAAAACTTTAAAATGAAAAAGATTATTTTAAGAGACCTCCAAAACAGCTCTTTCTTCTTGTGAGTCCACAAACAGAAGTGGCTAAAGATAACAGAAAATGCAGTTGGTATCAAAAATCGAAAGAAAAACTGCCCTATTTTGGCAATAATACAACAATTTAATTGCCTTGGAAAGCAGCAGTGATATCAATGGCAAACAGGTAATGATTAATAACAACATAAATCTGGACACTGAAGGTACTAAGGTAAAGAATCAAACTTCTTTTCCTGCTATTTAAAGGCAGCAAACATGAATTTAAGCTGAACCAGGCTGACACATAGCATTTGCAAAAAAAGTGACTTATGTACATGTATAATATGGGCTTACAAATCCATGCTTATGACTGTGGTTTTTTACCCATTCAGTTCATTAATCCAGGCAATGGAAAATATAATTCCACTTGTATCTAGATATTATGACTACCATAACAGGCAAGCTATTAATATTTTCTGAGGGAGAACATCATCAGATATCTCAACAGAATCAAAATAATATGAAACAATACACTACACTGTTGAAAAAATCACTTTTTTTTCATGAATACTTGAGAAAGTGTTAAGACACAGAGAGATTTATGATTTTATGGTATATGTTAACCTGATATTTTTCATTTCCAGTAGGTTTCTTAACTTGTGCTGTTCCACCATGTCACTGTGCTCTTCGTTCTGTCCTTCTCTGGCAAAACTATGTAGAGTTGAGGAACCCCAACTTTTATGGGATATTGCCTAACACAAGTTTGTGTGACTCTGCAATACTTCTAGGGCAGCTTTTCATCACTAAATTTGAATAAACTATTGTAATCCCATTGTCGCAAAAACAGACATTGTCACAAGAAACAGAAGTCATATTAAACTGGTACTATATACTCTCTATACACTTTCTTCCTGAGAATTTTTATGAGGAATTACTCAGGTTTTGGTGCTTACATTTTATTTTATTTAACTTCCTACTATAAATTAAGAAATATCTCATTAGTGAACAAAATTAAAAGCCTCATAGTTATGAGAAGTATGAAGCCTAGCCATGAAAAAAAAAAACAGATGAAAGAAATTGTCTATAACTCATACTATTTTCATTCTAGTATAGTTAATTAATTCACATTTTTTATAAACCTGTGCTGGGTGCAGTAGGGGACCTGCCCTATGTCAGACATGGCCAGTTTAAGTGGGCTCCCACTCACCCTTCCTAGGGAAAGGCTGAGCCCCCCCAGACACGATGGCAGTGTCTTGGGGAAGGGAGTGCAGGGATGGGCAGTACACAGCCCATGAGCATTTAATGAGGGAAAAAAGGTGTGAGAAACAGCCCTTTGAGGCCCAGGATGGAGGTGGGGAGGAGGAGGTGTTCCATGTGCCTGGACAGAGTTCCCTGCAGTCCCTGGAGAGGCCAGGCTGGAGCAGGAAAACAGTATAAGGCAGGAGACAGGAGAGGATGGTCATGGGCTTATCCTATCCCCCTATTCCCCATCCCTATGCACCAGTCAGGGTGGGGAGGTAGAGGGGAATGACAGAGTGAATTTGAGGCTGGGAAAAAAAGCCAGGCAGAGGGTAAAGTGTTTAGTTTTTATTTCCCACCATCCAAATCAACTTTAATTGGCAATAAATTTAGATATTTTTTTTTCCAAATTGCATCTGTTTTCTCTTTGACAATAATTGGTGAGTGATCTCCTTGCCTTTATCCTGGCCCATGAGCTTTTTCATCTAATATTTTTGTCCCAGTTCTGTTGAGGAAGGGGAGTGAGAACAACAGGGTGGGCATACGGCAGCTGGCCAAGGTCAGCCCACCACATGGCTGTGACAAACTTAAAACCATGACAAAAAATACTGCTCTTAATATCTATGATTTTGACTAAAGGTATCTAAGGATTTTTATAATGGTTCACTATTTCTGCAGAAGTCCTTAAAAACTGCAGCTGGCGGTTCAGCACCTCCGCAGCTCTCAATTTAAAAAAAAAATCTTTGTTCAGAAATGGTTTATACCAATTACATGTATACATAGCCCAACAGCTTGTATTAGTAAAAGTAATATCATTGATCAAAATGTCTTTGAAAGATAATTTCTGTGGCTTTTCAAAATTTGAGCTGTTTTACCAACCTGCATGACAAACACGTTTTTTAAATCAGGAGCTATAGTGCTGCTGGAGCTACAGTGAATCTATTCTACCCTGACTTACCTGACTTACTCCATGAAGCCTTCAATTATTTTGGTTGAGCTTGCCTTGTCTTGCTGGCCTTTATAGAAAACAGAAGGCACAAAAGATAACTGATGTTTCCCCATCTGTTTCCTTAATAAATGCCCTTTGCTACAAAGGTGTGCAGACAAGAAAATAGGACTCACTTATCAAACGATACACTCAGTGCCACCAGAGATCCAAGCTGTGTTTTGATAAGGATTTCCTGGTTGATGTGACAAATTTCTGCCTGGATCTCAGAGGTATGTTAGGCATCTGGCAAAAACACTTCATCCAGATCATGAAAACAAATCACTTTTAATTAGTTAAGACCTAAGCCCATCTCTCCCCACCCCCAGAAAAAACAAAACAAAACAAAGCAAAACAAAAATCTCCAACTTAAATAAAATACCTCTGGCTCTGACATTTGGAAACATGATGCCATGCTATTTCCTAAAGGCCCACATGACAAGACTAAATAACAGAAAACAAAAAGACAAAATCAAAACCTGACTTGTATGTAAACATGAAACCTTCAATTTGCAATCAGAAAAATCTATAAGTGATTACTCCAGTCAACGCTCACAAATTATTAGTCTGGTTTTGAATATATTTTTAAATGCAGCTGTATGAAATCATGAAATGTTTTTAAATACAAACAGCTAACAGAATTTTTTTCCGGTCAGATATTTTATTACAGATAAAGCCCTGTATCTTTAAACAAAAAGAGAGAAGAATCTGAATGCCCCCTTTATTTAAATTTCCCTTCTGTTACTAATTTCAACATACCAGATCTTTCCAATGTAATTGGCCATAAGTGCTTTTTATGCCAATACTGTGATTGCAAAGCACTCTGTCAAGGATGGTGAAGTCCCTGCACCTTGCATGGAGGACAGGTTCTGTTGGAATCTATCCTCTCTCGTGTATCTGGCTTTCTCCACAGTACCCTAAGCTACCACATATCACCAACTCTTCATCTCTTTTACTTCAGACAAAGGAAATACAGACAACGGGCTCTCAGACCTGCTGCAGTCATAGGTGCACCAGTCACAAAAATAATTTTAAAAAATATTCACAATCAGGTTGAAAGAATCAATTTATCCTGCTTCACTCAGAATAACCCAATTGTTCAGGTGCCATGCGTATGATGTCTTTTTTGGCACTGTGTGTTATAAGCCACTGCCAGAGGCAGAACTTTGAGATAAATCAATGATCATTCCCACATGCCAAACCAAGAAACTGTCAATAGGGTGAGGCATGCTCCACTTTAAATGCCTGAAGCACCTTCCCTATGTCTTAGTAAGGAGTGGGGGTCTCTGACTGGATTAGTCCTGATAGCTTGGGAAGGAAGCAACACATTTCCCAGAGATCTATCACTCTGGAGAAAGCAGGAAGGAGAGAAAAGGGTTTATGGACTACAAAGCTCTTTGGCAAAAGGTCAAACAGTAGATGAGTATAATTCTTCAAGGAGAAAAGACAAGAAGAGATTGAAAATGTTACTTTACAAAGCAAAAGAAAAAGCAAACTCACAAACTGATGAAAGAGCTGAGATGAAAGGAAATCTGTGGCACAACAATTAGACAATTTTGAGGGGCTTTTCTTGACAGACTGAAGTTTCTGGGTTTGAAATAGTTCTTTTGGAAAAGATTCCCTGAATGGGTTTTATAGGTTACTTTTCTGGATACAGATCACTCTAACAACTTGCAGAACTGCAAGAGTAAGGATAATTGTATTTGTAATTCTCATACAGTGGATATTATTGTCTCTGCTATCCCTGAAAATGGATCAAAAAATTAACCTAACATCTGAAATGGGAACAAAAAAGGCCTGTTCTCTTGCTCTTCTTGTGAAGACAAGACATTTTTGGACTTTTTTCCCCTTTACTGGGAAAGAAAATACCTTACAGTAAAAAAAGTGTTAATACCTTGGAGTGACACAGCATGAAAACAGTTTTCAATTCTGAATTCTTCCTGAGATCAACATATAGAGGATTGTGTTTTTCTTTGGTATGTACTTCGTATTATGTAAAAATGGCAACTTTTTAATAATCTTTGTTGAAATAAGTTCATTGTGTAATTATGCTTTGCTGTCAATGAATCTTTGGTAAGCCCTCAGCCAAGCATTTCACAAACTGCCTTTCAATCCATAAAATCAATCTCTCTCTTCCTTTTTTTTTTTTTTTTTTTAATTCATAGGGTTGAAAAAGGGTAACCAAAACATGCCCATCTCAGAGTTTTCTAAAGCAGGCCTAACTCACACCTTTAGCAAGCACAGAAGATAAATTGAAACATCCTTGAAACCATTGCTGCATTGACATTTACAGCACAGATTTCTTTGTGACACATTGCTACCTCGGTTTCAATACGACTTCTCTGACCTGAAGAAAAAGGATTGATATATAGACATTAAACCTGACCAACTGTAGTGATGGGCAGACCATCTAAATCACTGTCCTTAAACCACCACTGTCACAATAGCCTTGATCCTTGTTCTGCCCTTTATGACCTCCTGATTGTCGAGCAATAAGTCCAGGTACTAATGTCAACCAGAGTCTTCAAAAGCACTCTGTATCCCCTTTCCCAGGGGTCCCAGCAATGACCTGAGTAAAAGACAAGATTATTCTGTGGTGGTTCTGAGTCATACTGGCACTGAAAGGTGCACATGAAGGTACACTGAATGAGTATTGCTGAATTAGAGCCACCAAGCAGGCAGGAAGCAACACTTAGGAGATCAAAACAAGATATGCACCTTAAACAGAATTCAAAATTTCATGTGCAATGTAATTTATATCCTTTAAAAGATGCTCTGTCATTTGAATGAGCTTGTTCTAAACAGCAGGGATTAATAAATTGCTCTTAGATTAGTTGTCTTGTGCTTTCCCTCCTCTTACCTCCTCAGTAACAAAATCAGAATACATTCCTGATTCTGTAAAAGTTCAGTCTTAAACTTCATTTTACATCTACTCCAACACAAAACCTGAGTAAAACCAAGCTTTGCTGAGAAGAATGGCAGCTTGGGCTACTTTGACCTATACTTACTGATGTACACTTTTCAATAAAATATTCAGTCAAACATAACCAAAACAGCAAAAAGCGTACTGATTTAAGAAAATTATACTGGATGGAATTTATTCTAGAACAGATGGCTGGAATAATGCCAGTGCCCTTAGTGAAGAACTCTTATGTTTATCGACCATTCTGACATCCAGAGATCCCTGCTGCTTAAAAACTGTACAAGAATGTAACACATAAAACAATGTCTCCATTTGCCAAACAACATGTGATGCAAATGACTTTCTAAAGAAAATAAAATAGAGCAGAGCAGCCTTAACATCAGGCTCAGGACATTGATCAATGTTTCCAGATTTTTGAAGCACTTGTCACAGTACACCTTCACACAGTCATAAATATTTTTTTTTTCTAAATTAAGAAGACTTTGCTTAATATTTCAAGGATTTCAGAACAATAATATTGGTATTCTTTTACTGTGTTTACACAGTTGTTTGAAGACTGTGGGAGACAATGAAGCTTTCTGAAAACTGTGGGGTGGTCCTTGCATTGCTCTTTTACTTTCTCAGTGTGTAGAGAAAGTAAAACCTTTGCATTTAGAAACGTTTGAGGAGTTACCAGGTAAAAATGTTTAGGATGACTCTTTGCTGCCTGGGCAGCAAAGGCTTGGTTATTTTGCCTAAACTCAAATGTTGTCCCCAAACCAAGTTCCAACAACTCCTTTTTCCAGCAGACTAATTCTGACAGTGGTTGAAGTAACCAGGTTGGCTTATCCTGATTATTCATCTGTGCATGCTCAAAACTGCCTCAAAAGGTATGGGAGATGACATTTCTTACCAAAGACCACATTATGGTCTGGAATCCAGCTACTAGACAGTATTTAAATTCAATCAAAATTGAGCTTATCACCTGTTTAACAGCATGATGGTTAAGCACAGCTCCAGAAAGCAGCTGGCACTCATTCTAAGCTGCACACAGCCCCTGGTGCTCCCCAAAAGTGCATTACATGGAGCAGGACCATGTAAGAACTCCTAGTTAGGTGCAGAACCAAAACACCCACACTTAGGTTGGCTAAAGCATCCATAACAACACTGCAGGTCTTCAGTTGCCTGTTGCCACTTCCTTTTCAAGAATTTTAGGTAGTCAGTCTGGCAGCTAGAGATGCTAGTCAGCTTTAGAGTATACTGACATTTATGGTAAAAAAAAAGGAGGAATAATAAAATAACTAGATTTGGAGGCAGCCCTCACCTCAAGATGTAACAGCTCTGGATTAATCACTAATCCAGGAAATGGGGCACGTGATGATAAGGCAGAAAAGGTGGGAAGAACATGCTTGTATCCCAGCCATGTAAAGGATTTGATTTCTAATGCAGAGCAGATAGGTAATGATATGGCTTTTATAAAAAGAATTAAGTTTTAGGGCCTCACTGACAGAGGGTGTGTCTTCATAACACAGCTGCGTCTACTTTTCCTTGTTCACTCTCCCTTCATAAATCTAGTATTCTTGGCTTTTTGGCATAAGGAAGACAGAAAAAAATGAGAAAATATGAAGAGAAACAGGGAAGAAAAGTTATGGAGTGAAGAGAACAAGAAAAAGGAGCTAAGGGTAAAAAGCTTAAATTTATAATCCACAAAAAGAAAAATCATTATTTCAGTCTATAAATACATTCAAGCTAACAATATAAGAATATATGTGAACACAGAAAGGAGGAGTAACAGCCTGTTGTCATAGAAAAAAAATATAAGCAGAACAGAGGATTATATCTTCCCAATAACAAGAATACTATGGAAAAGAAATAGATTACACGAGGAAAACAGGCATGACAAAAAAATCTGTACATGTTCAACAGCTTTTCAAACCTTTCCACTGAACTACTAACAACAATATCAAATGGAATAAAAGTGGCTTTCAAAGAATGACCATAATTAATAAATATTTATGTGATAAAAGAGCTAAGACTGATGTGGTGCCAGAGTTGAGAATTTATGGAGTTATTCATAAAAAAAGAAAAAAAATTAAGACTTAGAGCACCTTAAGCTTAGACATACTGAATCAGATTAAAATCCATATGGCAAAATAGAAATTATTATGATATTTTAATAGGGAACAGAGGAGTTCTAAATAAAAACCAAGACATGAAATATAAAAGAAAAACCCCCACATCTCATAATAATTAAATCCATAAAAAGTTCTAAATACTAACATTTAAAAAATGAGGATCTATTGAAATCAATAAATTAACACACAATTATTATTGTTTATTTTTTCCTAGACTGTTGTTAGAACATATTGATGGCAGAAAATTAATCTTATCTCTTAAACAGGACATGAATATGTATACATAGATAGACAGACAGTTAAATACTAAAGAGAACTTGATAAGAAATTTAATGTAGTATTACAAATGCAGATAAATTATTTATAATTTATTATTAGACTATACATTAGTAAAACAGAAAAACTGAAGCCATGATAACATACGTGATTACACTGAACCTCAGTTGAGGATATGTTTTCTGATTGTCTTAATTGTGCAAGTCTAAACTTGGAACTGAGCCACGGAGCAGCACGATTGTGTTTTGATTTACAAATTGCTCTTATTCTATTCCGTTGGAGAAAAATGTATTTCAAAGGTAAAACAGTAAGAGAGTATTTCAGACATACTTGGTATTTCAGACACACTCTATAAGAACAAGTTCCACGTTCTGTACGATTTATCTTTTTAGCCCTAAAATGATAATTACATTTAAATTACTCTCCAATTCCATTGCATTAACATAATTGTGTGTCAACTAACAAGATGTACTTATTAAATGGAGAATTTCTGGCCAATTTACACATGTAATAACACGTTATTGTTAAATTTATTGTACACCTAACAATACTTTGCCTAGCAACTCGGTCTCACTGAAAATGGTGTCACTAAATAACAGCAGCTCTATTTCCTGTTGACCTCAACAAGCTCTTTAGTGCTCTGTAAAGAATGTAAAACTTTGCATTGTGCTACTGCACTTCTCTGAAGAAAAACATACACTTTAAACACAAGTCTAGAGTAAGCATTGTCTTAAACCTGCAACACTCTCTTCATCCTCTCTTCATGCCTTTGTATCAGATGCAGTGAAAGAAAGAGTTAAGTTTTACTTTCATTTTGTGCCAGATTAGTATAATATTAAAATTCTTTAAATTAAACTAGGCAATTTCAGTGGTTTGGTGCAGGAAACAAAATTTTCTTCTCACTCCTACTTGTGCTATCAAAAATTCACAATTAATTTATTTTCTCTTTCAAAATTGGGCCTTCAAAGTGAGAATTTAATCATCCTAGTGCAAACTGTTAATTTGGTTAATCTATACACACATACACACACACACACATGTATATACATATATAAGTCACAATTGTAAAACTTTCAACCAAAGGAGTGGTGTAAATTCAGAAAAAAATGTCTGATGCTAAGAAATAGTACCAGGTTACCATATACTTGCTTTTCCATCCCAGTGGAGAATTGCTCACAACAGCATGTATGTTTCTAAAAGCTAAAATGTGCATATGTAATGCTTGGCTTCTGTGAAACACTGCTAAATCTAAAAAGTCCTGTGAATGTTGAATGGTCTGCTTGCAAGTTATCTCTTGCAAAACTCTATCCTTACCTAAAAGACAATAAATCCAAAAGTCTAGAGTCCTGGTATATTTTATTGTTTAAATACTGATTTCTCCATGAGAACAAATGCACATATTTATGATGAGACAGTCTGAAGATTTTTCTGCTCTACCCCCAAAGCAACACTGACTCTGTACATTCAGAAAAGTCACAGAAGATGCCTTGATTTTATTTGCAAGTAAAGTTTATCACAGAAAATTTAATGTACTCATTTTTCACAGACAAGTTTGTCTATTTTTTGGGATTGTACCAAAAAAGGAAAATGCTTCTCTAGTTCTATATTTTCCTCAAAAGTTCTTGGATATATGCTTCTAGTTTCCAGAAACTGCTAATTTCTTTGAGTCAAATATTCAATCAGAATGAATATTCAAGAGAATGTTCAACCAGAAAATTAAATCTCCCATTAACAATCAAAGGGTATGCACAATTTACGGGTGAGCAGTTGTTGTAATTAAAAGAAAAAAGTGAAATAGAAAGTGACTTAAATCTGAAAATAGCTACTGAACATTTTCACGAGCTACTTTGCTAATCCATGCATTCAGAAGGGCAGCCACACTTTGTGTAGACCTGGAGATGCCATACCAGAGAGAACAGCAGAAGGGCTGGCACTCCAAGAAGCACGGAGGGGAAAAATGCTTATTAAGGCTCATCCTTTCACTGTCAGTATGTTGAGTACAGTATTTTTCTTCAGCAGCACATTGCATCTGGTTTTAAGTGTCTCAAGATCTGAGGCTACCACCTTTCTTCCTAAAGAGCTACCTCTAAGTCAAAAGGAAGAAATTAATTTTATCCTTTTTGATATTGTACACCTGCACTCTTACAGTAGTGTTATTAGTATGCACAACATTAAAAACAATAATGGAAAAGAAAAATTAAATGTCTTTCAGATACTTATACCATGTTTCCCTTTGGTTATGAAAGGAATATTGTAAGAATTTATGGCTCACTGACTTTAATATAGTGCTAGTTCAGGTAATTTATTTTGTGAACTAAATATGTATAATTATTATTATCTTCAAAGCAGTTAGTTTCTGGCTTTTCTATTTCTGATAGAAAGCTTTAAACACAAACCTGTCATGGTTAGAAATTTATTAATTTCCAGGTTGAAATAATTAACTGACAGTTTGTATTCAACTAATTCTCTTGGTAAAACTAATTTCAAACTTTGTAATTTTCTTCTGTCCTGTATTTATCTTTTTTGTGGGTTTAGAGAAAAAAATCATGTATGCTTTTGGCTTGAGGTTTTCTCCAGTTTCTTGGTATCTTCTACTTTGTTGCCTTTTTCCCCATATTGATTTTTTTGGGATGCTTTCATTCATCGATTGCACTGCAAACTCATTTTTTCTTCGATTTAGTGACCTCAATTTTATAAAGCTTTTCAGAGGAGGCCTTAATACTTCCTTACACAATGACATTAGCATTTTTTAATTTTCAGAATCAACCCCTCAACTAAATTTGCTTTCTTCTCATCTGAATGATTTTGAAGATTCAATCATCTAATACATCTAATTATTTCCCCCTTCACCTACTGAACATCTCCTACTGTAAAAACTTGTAAGAGTCTCCAAATATATTACTATCCATTGCACTGATGAATTTAGTTCCATGTACCTATTTTTATTATTTAAGCCTTCAAGTTTTTAGAATTATTTCTTTTCCCTATTGTAGTTTTTTTTTAAAATTGACCATACATACAGTAGACAAAACCAATGACATACTTTTACCTTTTAGACCGAGGTCATTAAGGAAAATACTAAATAAGAACACAACAAAAATGCTAAAAATCACCTCCAATAACCCCCTTCCCCCTCAGTGTATCTTATCTGTTTTAATATCACACATGATTTTCTCCTCTTTAGTCATTTTCTTGCAGGACATTAAAATTCTTGTAACAATCCTATTTTTAATTTACTCTTTGGCACTGAATCAAATATTTAACAGAAGTCCAAACAGGTGAGTTTTACTACATGTCATTTGCTTAGAAAATTATTTATCAGAGAAAAATTGCAGTTAAAAAGATGTCCTATTTTGTCCTATTTCTAATTGCCTTCATACATTTCATTATAATTGCCATTGAAATTTGTTGTAAAACTTTGCATGTGATAAGGGCCAGATGAATCCACTACCCCAAATCTCTTAATTCAATGCAAAACCCTCACTAAATTTAAAGTGTAGGCTTTAGCATTGTTCTCTGAGTATACATCTGCTGGGAAAGGTTGACTAAGAATAGATTCATTGAATAGATCCATGGTTTTAAACTGTTTTTTTCAAAATTCTGAAATGAAGACTTTCTAATCTTCCCCATCTAGACTACATGGAATTTTTAAAGATTTTTTTTCCTCTGTGAAAGAGTAAGTCACGTTTCCATGTCCTCATTTTCAGAATTTTTTCAATATTAAGAACCTTTGTCTTTATAGAGAGCTTTGATAAGATTTTAATTTAGAATTTGGGGCAAAAAATGAGGAGTTCTTTATTTATCTGTCTATGAACTTAAACTATTCCTAATGAAATAGGAATAGTTTCCCTTATGTATTTTTTGCTTTCATGCTTAAGGAAATTCTAACTCTTCCTAATTTTTAAATTCTGGAACTGTTTGGTCCACTTAGTTTTACTAGAGAAGCTACATAATTATTCAGATTTCCTCTTCTAAAACTAAGTACATTGTATACATTCTGTACATAATCCAGGAAATTGATTCATTTTAGGAACACTCACATGCAGGGTTATTTTAAAGCAACAGGTTTTATAGTATGACTGGTCAATGTAAGATATAAAGTACTCTTTTGTTGGTAAATTGATTATGTGGTGTAAAAATACACAAAACCTGCTATAATTTACAGCAGTTGTTCTTTAATCAGGCAACTTCAAATATCCCAAAGGAAATTTATTCCTGTAATACTAACAATATTGCATCAAACCTTTTACAACCTAACACTGGCAATCTGTAACAACTCTCAAATTAGACCTCTGAGTGTTTTTCCACACTTCTGTCACAAATCTTGACCTACAGATATTCAATTTTTAATGATCACTGCCTTTATTAGCCCAGCGCTTTGTAAGTAGTCCTGCTTTAGTATGCTTGCATTTACATATTTTCTCACTAACCAGTTCTTCCAGTTTTTGGATGCCTTCTCTTTGCTAAATGTGTTTTCATTTCCTGTCAATTTTGGCTATCTATGAATTTCACTTACATGTCATCTAGTTCTTTGAAATCATTAATTTGGATGTTAAATCAGAGAGTGCCCTGTAAAGACCTAAGCACTTATTTATCTTTAACCTTGAAGATTCTCACGGCATAGTAGATATCTTGTACCTTTTCACCTGCACATGCATATATAGAAAGTATAAAAGTCTCTGGCATCTGAAGTTTCAATCACAGTATCCAGTGAGCTGCTGAGGGGCATCCTTTTCACTCCATCCCACTTGTCTTCCTTCACTATTGACTAAACTACCAGCCTCAATTATCAAGAACATTTCTCTCATCAGCCACAAAGTCTGAGTTCTGCCACTGCTTAGCTCATGATCCAAGCTTTCATCCAGTTACTATGTTTAAAAAAATCTGTTTCTCTTCTCCCTGTTTTGCTTTTCAGATTTTGGAAGATTTCCTTGTAAACATGGGCAGAACTACATCATTATTCTCCTTCATGCCCTTTTATAATTTTTTTTCTTTTCCTTGAAGCCATCATAAAGTTAGATTGTTAACACACTACCTATCATACTCATCATCTTTTTCCTCTTTCATCTCTGATAGGGCAGTTTCCTGACATGAGATCAGACCTTTAAGGCACCAAGTGTCATTTTGTTTGGTATTCGCACATAGAAGCCTCAGCCATTATAGAGTTTTCTACAAAATATTAAAAGCAATAAACAAATAAACCTAACAAAATAGACGCAAACACACACACACAAGAAACCTCAAGAGTTTCCTTCACCCTGATTTTTATTGCCATTATATTTTTTAAGTCTTCCAGCTAGTAGTGAACCAGCCTACTAGTATTCCTCTTCCAGCCAATAAGCATTGCAACATGTTTTTTCCAGTGAACAGATGCTTTGTCCAATCTTTTGCTTTCACAAAAATCTAAATTACAGGAAATTATCATATGCCTTAGCATGGTAGTCATGGACTGCAAATAGCAGATACTGGAGGCAGAATATTTATCACAAACTGATAAATAGTGATGCTTCTGTAAATAATTTGCCAGAAAGAGAAATTTTGCCTTCACCATGTGAACCTTTCTATGAGAATATTTCTCATGGTATTTCTGTGAATAGCCCTTTTTACCTTTACAAAGTGCATTTTTGAGGTGAAACAATGGAATAACTCTGCATCCTATTGCAACCTGACAAATTTTAAGTTTTGTGGCATTGGTTGCTATGATGCAAAATCTACAGTCCAAATTTCACTGGGAAATTGTTGAAGGAACTGATTATAAAGCTATCACATTAAACACATAGTATTTTAAAAACTAAATTTTGCATGGTGCATTTAGCTAAGCCAGTGATAGATAAGCAAGATAAATTTCAATGCAGCCAGTGATTCAAAGCTGGATATCTTGAAAGCACAAATACCTGTGCAGCTCCTGGATGAATAACTGGCGACACTGGGTCCAGAAGATGGCTATTTATCCCCAAATAGCCCATTCAAATTATGTTTGGTTCAAATTCATAGACAGTAATGGTCTCAAACTAACACAGACCTTTTTCAGGTACAGAGACAATTTTCTAGGACGAATGAAACCAAGCAAAGATTTTCTGAATCATTCTGTTGACGTCTCTGCCTTTGGATCTTTCCTGCCCCCTTCCATTCTGGGCTCACTGAAGATTAGCCAATAAACCATGGTAAGAAGACCAACTCCTTACTGGTTATTGGGTTTAGTGGTCTGAAGAGTGTAATGCAAACATTCTTATACAAGGGATGTACAAAGGAATCTAGTAATCCAGCAATTACCATTTCTGACATTTCTTACTCTCTTCTTATCTTTACCTCCCTATTTGATATTGAATTTCAATGTAAAGTCAGTCGCAGATTCTGGGAAAAGAAGAAAAAGGGCCCCCTAGGTTTTTAACCCATTGAAAAGAAGAACTTCAGAACCACTGTATATGAACAGTCTTCTAATAATTTATAATCATTTTCATTACTGATACATGTAGTTGAACTTCATGCAATTTTTTCTAGATATAATTTTAAATTTAGAAGAAATACAGAACTAAATCATCATAAGAGAGTAAAAAATACTCTAAAACATGCAGCCAACTTGATTTGAAAACTTCTTTCTTCACATGTTCTCATTTCTTCATTTTTCTTCAGACCATAAAAAGAAGAAATTTAAAGGTCAGTTACAACATTTCTGACTAAATCACTTGGTTCTTGGATTACACCACTGTCATAGTCATACTGTCATCTGAAACACAGAAATACTTTAGCCTTAAATTACTTAACCATTTTTTTTTCTTTGAACTGTCCCTTCACATCATTTTAGCAAAGATTTTGATATTTAAACAGGCCTATTTTTTCTTTCTCTGTACACACAGGGATTCTCACTGATTCATGTCAGATTATATTTTGTATTTATGCAGTCAATAGAATTTTACAGATGTCGAAATTGTTCTAGAAAGGCAGAAAAGCTGGTACTTCTGCTTCAAACATGAAAAGGCCTTGCAAGCCAAGAAAACTCCATAATTCACAGAAGGACATATGCTGCAGAGGCCCAGTGATGGGTGAGTATATGGTAGAGAATTCTGGTGTAAACATCAGGATGTAGGAGGATTTTGACAGCTGGGAGGAAGGGAGAGGATGCCAGGTCCTCTCTCCTACTGCTGCGCAGCCACACAGCACAGTGAGGAGCACCCGAGAAGCTGGTTTACAATAAATGCTGTTTCCCTCAACTATGCAATATTCAGGGGCCTTCTCTGAATAACTCTAAGGCTTTTCCCTCTGCGTGTCCTTCCACTCCCTGACTTTAAGACACCAGACTGCATGACTCTAGGTGTTAAATGTGAGCAAAATTATTGCCTTCTTTCAAAACAAGAGACATGTAAGTCTCAGCCTTGTAAATTTCCACACCCCACAGAAGCAGAATATCTGATGGCAATCAAGGCTGTAAGACTTTAGCTCAGAGCTTGGACATTCTGAATCTTCAAAAATAAGCATATTAAAAAATGGTGCATCTTCCACAACATTAGAATAAAGGTGCCTGTAAGTTTATGTCTGTTAAAACAGAATAAACATAGAGTATCCGTTTAGCCTTAAGAGATGTATTTAAAATTTCTCCCTCTCAGTCCCCTGATAATTGATGCTGCCAATTACAGGACTGCTTCTTTAACATCGAGTTAAAGTAATGAAAGAACGTCCCTACTAGCAAAGCAGAATGAATCAGAGCTTACAGTAGCTACTTGAGAGCTGTCAGAGCTACTAAGCTCCCAAATTTCTATCCTGGCCCACAGCCCCACTACCACAAAGCCAGAGTCAAAACACAATTTCACCCAAAGTTTCCTTTAATTAAGAGATGTCTAATCCTTTTTCTGGTGAATTCTCAAAGACATTATTTCAAACAATTGTGTTTGGATTGTTCAGGAAATTACTCACATGGGGTTTTTTCTGTTTTCAAACAGGGGAAAATTGCTTTAAGTACGTCAAAATATTTCTAAGTGACAAAGATACATGCAAAGTTGAATACCCTATTTTGCTTGGCATATCTGAGGTCAGATTCTCTTAAGTTCATGCCTGCATGTTTTTCTCTTATATTCTGGTTCTATTCGTATCAGCTACTACTGTCATCTAAATCTCTTTGGTTTAGATCTACTGTAAAAATTTCCCTAGCACTGTCATCCTTTCCTTGCAAAGTGCACTTGCATTTGACCACAAAAGAAAGCACATCAACTACAGCTTAAATCCCATCCTGACTAGGTCTTATACATAGCATTTTTAAAGTAACACTTACTTGCTTTAATTAAGATCTTTGTGTCATGGCGAGCTCAATCCCCATTTCAGAGACCCCTCAGAAAAGGACTGTTGGAATGGAATTCAGTTTATCCAGGAAAGAGATTTTACTACAGTTTTGGACTGTAAATCATAGCAAGAAAACCTATTTAAATAGAAGATAAAACTGTGGGGTTTATTTTTAAAAGAATACATACCATTCTTTATTTGGGGTTACTATAAAAAAAGAGTGTACATCAGCAGGCCTAAATGGTCTCATGGTCTCACTGAAATCAAGGCATTTGTCCTCATCTTCTTCTCCATTATTTATTTTTCATTACACCTTTCACCTTTTTGAAGTGAAGAGCTGAACTGCATGGATAATCTCTTTATTAGTGTATCTATTAGAGTACAAACTGAACAAGCACAAGCTATAAAATGGTCCATAAGAGAAACATGTGTCTTCAGAAGATAATAAATCCATCTGCTGGAGTTCTGCAGAGCATTTGCTGAGTTCAGCAGAGGGGAAGGAGCACATGGGTTGATCAGTTCCTGCCACACAAGCCATCCTTAACAGCAAAGCATGGGAAATATGGATGAATGCTAATTCTGCTGGGTAGCACGCAAAAGAATACTTTAAAACAAAGCAACTATGTTCACTACAATACATTTAAAAGAATTTCTTTATCATCTGAGAAGCCTGTTTTACCAAATAATTCAAATAAATTGCCCATTCAGCTATAAGCAGTATGGAAATGTCCCAGTCAGGAAGAAAGTATTGCCACCTTCTGACAATAAGAATGTGGTTTAGATGGTATCTGCTTGAGGTTGCTTGCACTGCTATTCATTCGATGTTTATTAGAGTAAGCAGTCACTCAGGTACTTAGCACTAAAAAGGAAAGATTTATTGCAAACACTAACCAAGCTTTCTTTTTGATATTAAGTATCAGAAAATAGCTCTTTTATGAGTTGTTTTTTTTTTTTTGAAAGACAGGTATTAGTTCATTCCTCAAAGTATTTGTGGTAACAACTATCTCATTCTCAACTTAGATCACTATTTGCTATTTGTTTCTGGCATGTTGACCATTGGCAAGAAAAATAAAAAAAGTTGTCCTGCTGATTTGGCAACTGCACACATGCTTTGAAGCATAAAGGCCATAAGCTGCCCTGACTAATCTGCAAC
Source organism: Haemorhous mexicanus (assembly GCF_027477595.1). Taxonomy (NCBI): domain Eukaryota; kingdom Metazoa; phylum Chordata; class Aves; order Passeriformes; family Fringillidae; genus Haemorhous; species Haemorhous mexicanus. The sequence goes on from NC_082343.1 coordinate 65,574,330, forward strand.
AGCTCAGCTTCTTTCCCTACCTCATCAACACCATGGCACTAAAATGACATGTCCTATTAGAGACCTATTCAAGCTTGAATTAAACAGGATCTTCCATGACCTAATGGCTTTTAGATTATGTCCTAGAGCTCCTGTTCTCAAATACGGAAATGATTGGGTATTTTGGTAAAGAACTATCAGATCTACCAAGTGACTGAAGAACTGATGCAAAAGCAACACAATTAAGCGCTGCTTGACCTATTGTAACACACACCAAAAGTACAAGGTCAACTTTTAACCATGCAAGCCGTCACGGTTTAACCCCAGCCAGCAATCAAACCCCACAGAGCCACTCGCTCACTCCCCCACCAGTAAGACTGGGAATAGAATTAGAAGGGTAAAAAAAAAAAGGGCATTGAGACAAAGGCAGTTTAATAGAGAAAGGAAAAGATGCACACACAAGCAAAGCACAACATGGATTTGATTCACTGCTTCCCATGGCCTGGTAGAGGTTCATCTTTCTGCAGGAGAGAAGGGTCCCATCACTTGTAATGATGACAAATGCCATCACTCCAAATGTTCCCCCCTTCCTCCTTTTCCTTCACACTTAATATACTGCGTATGATGTCATATAGCCTGGAATATCCCTTTGGACTGCTGGGGTCACCTGTCCTTGCTGTGTCTCCTCCCAGCTGCTGCTGAACTTCCCAGCTCCAACTTCCCTTGTCAGCCATGGCAGTATGAGAAACAGAAAAGTCTGTGGCTCTGTGCAAGCCCTGCTCAGCAATAACAAAAACATCTCCATATTATCAACATTGTGTCCAGCAAAAATCCAGAACACAGCCCCATACCAGCCACTGTGAAGAAAATTAATTCTACCCCAGCCAAAACCAGCACACATGCAAAGGAACACTGTGATCATCAAGGTGTGCTTGATGTTACATGGTGCCTAGAGCTGAAAGGGATTATAGGGATAAAGGCCAAAATGCCCTTTGTCACAAACACAGCACAGCATGGATTCGTGGATCTAAGTCTATAAGTTGTTGTTCTTCAATTGGCCAGATGGCTGAGTTCAGTGTGGCCTTAGAGTTAATGCTGTCTCTTCTTGATAGAAATGGGTTAGAGAGCAGTGACCTATGCTGTTATGCTGTCAGATATAAAAGCAAGTGAGATGTAGGGTCAAGAATTATTCCACATCCAGATATAGCTGCTAAAATCAGGAAAAGCAAAACTGACTTTTTGACTTAACACCTTTCAGTGAGGTTGACACTATGACTTTTGATAGGGTGATAAAGAATTCCAGGGCAGTTTTGACCTTCCACAGATTTGGTAATATAATGGATCCTTTCTGTCATGCCTTTAACAACAGTTTTACTGATATATCACAAACTCAGAAAGACAAGTTAAAATCAAGTAGATAAAAATTCACCGTGTAAAATTTGCTATACTGTATCCTTTGAGACGTGCTAGGGAAAGAACAATAGAGGAAAAATACTTTGTATAAGACAAAACAAAAAGGGGGAAAATTTTTGATCTTTATTTCCTATCAAAATGGAAATCAAACTAGTACATCAAACACAGATGAAGACAAAAATCATGAGAGCTTCATTGTGGTTAATGCGGCATAAGCGCTTAAAGATTACAAGGAAAAAATACATCAAGACATTCAAAATTTGAAGCATCAGGTCTGCAGTTAATCCCACTGCCTATTTTCTGGCTACTCAGGACAAAATTAGTATCATTCAGATATGTTTTTCCAAGAAATAAATTCTTTGTAGCCTAGGGGAAGCACACTGATCTGTGAGCCAGATGAATGTATTCTCTTCCTACTTTTCTTGGAAGCCTTTTATACTTCTATGAAGAGTTTTGTTGAGGGTAAGCTGGGGTTAAAAGGCTGATCACCAGAGCCTTATATTAGTACTAGCTTGTAGTGTAGCATGAGGAAACTAATATCCAATCTGAACTGAGAATTTTTCTCAACTCTGCTGAATGTGACCTCAATCCAGCAGTCTCATGCAGTGCCTCACACAGCAAATGTATGAAGTTTGTATGGGGTTTCTATTAGACTACTTGTATTATTTCTTAGCTAGCTAGGAGTTATGCCATTATTATGAAATATAGCCACAGCCTTTACTTTGACTGACAGATACTTGCAATGATAAATAGCTTTTAAATTATTGACTGTATACAGCTTTCTTTGGATTATACATAAAGTAGCTCAGATTCATAGACTTTTTAAAAATTATTCTTGCAGCCTAGGTTATTTTACAAGCTAAGAAAATATTCAAAATAAAATATAATATATTAGAAACTGTAAAAAAAGTTAGCTTAACTCTACGCAACCAATTATGGTAACTGATAATCTTGACAAGCAATATTTCATTTTAGGGAGCAAACAGGAAAGACTCACCTGGGAAAAGCAGCTAGTAATAGCTGAATGAGAGTTTTGGGATGGTTCAATTTCCTCAAAACTTTGCTCTAGGTAATTTGAAATTACTTATGCATGATGAGGAGAAACAGCTGTAGAATTTCCTGCTCTCTTTCATGTTGTGGCTTAAGGTACAGACTGACAGAAAAAACATGACCTGTTTGGGTGCTCAAACAGGGATTTAGCACAGAGATGTCTGACAAGGGAAACTATTTCTAGAAGAATGGGGTGAGAAGAGGAATATGGCACACTGGTGAGGTAAAAATGATGCCAGCTCTCACAGTAATTCTATAATACATTAGCTGCTGTAAAAATATGTTGGCTTAAACTTTGTAAGAGACCTCAACCCTTTTTAAAAATTATTTTGATAAAATAAGCAGTACCCTGAAAAGTCCTGGCAGAGTTTAATACCACTGGTATTAGACACATGATACTTGTTTAGAACCATCTATTCATCATCTGTTTATAATTCTTACATTTTCCTATTGAAGTGGCACATTGGTGAACCTTTATTAGAGAAAATTATTGATGTTTACTATCCTTTCATAAAAAGGGCACCATCACTGTTACACTTTCTCCTGCTAGTAAGAACTAGCAGATATCTATTTTTCAAAACTGCCTACAGTTCATCAATATACATTACAACTGAAAATTTATAATTGTATAAATATAAGAGTTACAAGAGGCACTTCATATAGAATGTTCAAGTTCATGTCACACAAGGGTTTCTATTTGTGTTCACATTTGTGTGCGTTCTATCTTTAAGGAAACTACGCCTTACTTGCTTAACTGGTCTAGGATAAATCACAGAGTAGTGTGGGGTTTTTGAGCATTCAATAAATCAATGGGAAAATCTCTTTATTAAGACATGCAATTTGAAAAAAAAAAAAACACTTTATGTCATGCAGTCCCCTTCAGCAAAAATTAGTATCATGTGTGGGAGTATTTTAAGGTGTATTATATGGAATGCATGCTACAATTTAGGCAGAATGAATAACATGGTTTAGAACATTTGTGAAACTTTTTCAACTCAACTTTTTGAATACATCATTTAAAAAACCTTTATGCTCAGCTTAAAAAGAACTGGCATAGTACATACTTAGGAAGTGCAATTTGGGATCTCAAAACATTCAGCAATTCCTTCACGGCAACGACGGTTTTTATAATGATTCTTGCTGCTGAGGCTTACTGGACAAGTTTGGGATTTTTTTTTCCCATCCTGCAGTACAAAGGACTGATTAACTTGAAATAAAAAGCATGGATATTTAATCCACTGAAAATAACAGCATGAATGTTCTTAAGCCATTCATTTTATCCGGTAATTTTATGAGCAGTTCTTTGTACAGCAATGCATCTTGCAGGAGTTGTAAGCCATTTTTACACTTCATTTATGTAACACAGGAGATGTGATTTGAGGATATAACAATGCAGAGAATCTCTCTATATTCAAGCAGAATTCTAATTGAGGGTATGAAGTTGCTGCATCATTAAATGGCTTAGAGTATATGATACCAAGGCAATGCCGTGGGTGTCCTGGACCAGGAATAATAAAACCTTAATAGCTCCCATTCAAATGGCATCATTCTAGGAAAACAGACTACCAAAGTCTAGGGAAAACATTAGATATGAGGAAGAAATTTTTACTGTGAGGGTGGTGAGGGTGAACAGGTTGCCCAGAGAAATTGTAGATGTCCCATCCCTGCAGATGTTCAAGGCCTGGATGGCCTTGATGGCCTGTTGAAGGGCTGGATGGAGCTATAAGCAAACCAGGTCTCGTGAAAAGTGTCCCTGCCCATGGCAGGGTGGTTGATACTAGATGATCTTTCAGGTCTCTCCTAACCACAATATTTCTATGATTTTATGATCCCATGCATGACTTCCTGCTCCAAGGAGGTAATGGCTTGGTTCAGTAGAAAACAAATATGGTACTTCTGAGAATGTGAGTAAATCAGAAATACTTGCACAGTACTAAATGAGCAATAATTTAGCACATATTTAAAAAAATTAAACAAAATTCTGAAATAGTTGGCTTTAATAAAAGTCATAATTTTACTGTAGATACTCCACACTATGAACAAACTCACTCTTATCAGCTTGCCTGGCTGTCAGAGTCAGTGATGTGTGTATCCTACTGCAACCTGAGAATCTGATACACAGTCATTACTTGCCTGGTGGAAGTTCATTTCTATAAATATTTTTGTCTGGTATGTTATAAAGTAGAGAAAAAAATATGATTTTTTAAAGAAAATTTCTTGTACGCCAAAAAACTGAGATGTCCATGATATACCTATCTGAAACACAGTGCCACCTGTGCAGTGTCAGAACACCAGATTGCCAACTACAGCCAAGTAGCAGGATTTATTGTGCATGGCCACTGTGCCCTTGGCAAAGTATAATTTCAGCAGCTAAATACTTCAGGCAAGAAGTACTAAAACACATTATCACAGAAATGTAGAATAGTTTCAGCCCTTCCATAGCAGCTTTCTAAAACAATCAGGTTTTTCAATAACTTCTTTTTAGCATGTGTAGAGACTGAACTCTTAACATTTGACTTGACAGAGATATGGAATTTTTGTACGTATGGAGTTACAGCGTGCAATCACAATTGATAAAAAGAAACAAGAAAACCCCCAAAACTTTCTCTCTTTTTTTTCTTTTCTTTCTTTTTTTTTTTTTTTTTAAAGACATGCTATCTTTCTGTCTTTCTGCACCCTCTGGAATTTACATTTCTCCTGACACCAGTCCTCTTCTCAAGTTCACATGCTCCATGCAATCTGGCATTTCCTTTCCTATATGCCTCGTCCACAACTACAAAAAACAGTGTTGCTATAAAACCTTCCTTTCATACTACCCATATTTATCTCACCTGAATTATTTCTGATATTTACCCCATGGTAACATATCCTAGATTTTGTGTGGGTATTGGCACCTGAAAACTGGAAGGGAGGGAGGAAGGGAGGGAAAAAAGAAGGGGTAGAATCAGGAAGGGAGAGAGGATGGTGGTTTGGTTTAAATACACAGGAGCAAAGACAGCACCCTGTGGAGATACAATTAGCTTTTCAAACACAATACACTCATGCAGACTTTGATAAAAAGTGTTAATTGGTTGACAGAACATTAAATTTATAATCATTCATGAAATTAATTATGGTAAAGCCTTGTATTCTCCAGTTGGATTTTGTTTCAGATGCAATACCATCTGCACCAAGTCAAATTCTAGCTATGACTAGATATCCCCTTTGGTTGTAGACAAATCAGTACTTTCAGCAGTTTGTGAAGTTTCTGGTTGTTGCTGCTTCAAATTATGTGTTTGTATGAAGCCAGACCCACTCACACTCAGTAATGTAAAGTTTTCTTCCAGAGAAAGCTTATGTGCAACAAAGAGGCTGCATCACAACAGACAAAAGGAGGGTGATTTGACTTTAAATTAGAACAATTTAATTACGCAGTCAGAAAGGAGATAAGAATAGCATAAAAGTAGAATATAATGGTTAAAATAAAAAAAGCAAACAAACAAAAAAAATCCCAAAAGCACCCCCAAAAGCCTCCAAGACACCCCAAACCTGGAACTCCAGCTATTATTGTAAGAAATACAATGGAGATTATTTTTCTTCCTTTTTAAGGGTCAAGTAAGAGATTACATTCATGCAAAATTAATTTTCCTTCATCAAAAATCAGAGATTTGAAAGTTAAATTTGAACTTCTGAAGTCTTATCTCTTGAGCATATGAATATTTTATGTACCTTTTAATTACATAATGATATACTACCCTTTGACTCAGGTCTCTCTTTATTAAAAGAATGTTATTTTTAAACCAATTCAATATTTTGAGCTGTCTCAATATTATAGTTCCCATAGAAGAAAGCCTATTCCCTAGAAATAATATAATAAAACAGAAACTCCATGTGGAACTCCAAGAAGAGCTAACACTTAGTAAAATGGTAGATATGCACCTGCAGGAGAAAGCCTGCTAGCATTTTCAGTGGCAAACATACTGATTTTCAAAAGATATTTATTGACAAAATGTCATATATGAGATTCAAAGATCATTTGTAAGGAGATCCCACATGAAACTGTGTTGGAGAAAGTGCTAAATTTTGAAGAGTAGAAATATGGGCAGAAGATATTCTTAGCTCTTCTTGCTTCAGGCTGATTGATTTGCACTAATTGCATCACTTTGTTTTCTTCCATTATGACTCTTTCATAAAATTTAGATGCATTTTACAGAAACTGATCTTCGTGAGTTTAAATCATATATTCACTCTTGATAGAAAGAAAGATGCTTCAAAGCACATAAATTCTATAAAAAAACAGCTTGCCTTTTGGGTGATTCTTCAAATAGATAGGCTTCAACATAGAAACTATTTAATCTATTTTTATATTCCAATTTTGATTGATATTGCAAACTCCAGTTCATTTGTGATATTCTGTTAACGGCAGCTTCTGAAACTGCCATCAATAACTGGTGCAGACATGACAAATAGTGATATGAGGTTCACCCTTTTTTAACTCAGCATATTTAAAAGCTTTTCCTGCTAAATTTGCAAATATTCAAATTGTAGGATGTGTACATGCTGTTTAAACCCACCTGTCAGCTTTCAATACCTATAAAGGCTATTGTTTCACAACTGATGTAGAAGAGACATCTTAGAAAGAATGTCAGAGAAAGGAGTAGCAAAAGAAGAGACTGTAATCTGTCTTTTCCTCAAGAATTAACAGTAAATGTCATTCTAGCTTGGAATTATGAGCAAAATAGAAAGATGTCTTTACTTGAACAAGGCAATTACCATAGCTGAAAGGTATATGGAAAATACGTGTTTCGTTCAGAAAGCACTGAAAGCCAAAGCATTTGACAGAAGTAATTTTCTTTTGGTATCTGGGCCTTAATTCTTAGACATAGGACTTGGAGAATCTCTGTAGAAAGACACCACAGGTCTTAATCAGCTCATGCAGGAATCCCCTTGAGTTACAGTTTCCCACAAAAAGGGCCTTTACTTCCAAAAACAAAACCTTGATAATCCTCAGAGGTCATAGAAACATAAAACAAAGCCAAAAACTCAACTTCATGGGACTTATTTTCTCTCTGAGGGGCTAATTAGCTATTTTATTTTAATCTCAAAGTAGGAAGGTTGTTAATCCTTGACTTCAAAGACCCCCAAATCTAAAATGTAATTAAAGGGAGCAACTCATTCTTCCAGCCTGGGAAGCGTTGACTTAACATTTCTGTTTCCTTTCTTTCCCTGCTTCCAAAAGAGACTTGATTTGCAGGAATCCCTCCCTGCCATTTAGCTCCTTTAACAGTGCTTGGGGAGGTAGGACTACATGAGTGTTAGATTTACTTTTCACCCTTTCTAGCTGTCTTGGATTTCTATCTGTGGATTTCAGATACTGGTGCAAAACAACTACACAAAGTGGAAATGCAGTGATGACACGGAAGAATAGAGCACTGCCAAAGGTGGAAGGAGAACATACAAGCACATACACTCAGATCTGTCATAAAAGCATTACTAAAATTGCCCTACAAATATATTTCATAGAAAATTATAAGGAAGAAGACCTATATAATGTAACTTAACTTCATAGGTAGTATCAACATGTTACAATCTTTTGACTTTCAACTGAAATCAAAGACTTATTTAAATTGCAGATTATTTTCCCCAAATATGTTTTTAGTGAATTTCAACCGTACATAGAAGGACGACACTTATTTGTATGGATTCTTTATTGGAGAATCCATTACATTTTGTGAAGTAAAAAGTAAATCGGTGTTAGATCTTTTAACTCACAACAAATTATAGCAAGTTGGATCTCTAGTTACCATGGTTACAGGTCCCAACAGACCATTCTTTAAGAATTTTCTCCTCCACCCAAGATAGCAACAGTCTTTTAAAAATATTATCTAGACTACAGCAAAAGGCGATTCATAGTATATTTATGCTGATATGCAAATTAACAGAGCATTTGTTAATGAGACTTCCACTTGGGCAAAAGCATGGGCATCCTTATACTGAGACTGACAGCTGCTGGAAATTATAGACCTTAATTCTAAATAAACCATGAACGCTCTAAAAAAAAACTCCACAGAATTTTAGCTAGACAAATCTGAAAAATATTTCTTGCAACTATCAGACTAACCGATGAGAAAATCCAACAGAGTGACTTTTTCTCACCCACTAGTGTTCATCTCTGCTAGTGCCTCTGTTCTAATTTGCACCAATCTATAATTCTGGTAACTGTCACCATAATTAGTAATCACCTTTACTCACAGCTTTTTACTAAGCAATTTTACTTGTTTGTTGCAAGGGATTTTTCTGTATATTTTTCTTAATTATCTGGAACTTTCATACAAGCTCAAAGGAAAGGAATTTAGTACAATTTACAAACAAAAAATCCCAATTAATTTAAATGAAAGGTTGTTCATTATCTTTTCAAGATAATCACAAGGAATAATATAAAAAACGGATTTGTAAGCAATCTCTTTCAACAGGTGTGAGGCTTCACTACAATACCCAATTGCACTGACTGAGCTGTCAGGTCACCCAGATTTTCTTTTCAGTTGTAACCATCAGACATACACCGAGGAGACACAATTCTCAGATTTCTAGGAACACAGGCTTGAAATGACAGCAATATTAATAAATAATAATGCCTAGGCCAAAACTGACATTTGCTGGTCTTTTACAGAAAAAATGATAAAAGTCTAATGCAAATATTATTAGCTACAAATTTAAGAATGTCAAAGAAACCGGACGGGTTTTAGCTACTGATGGCTTTGTCTGGCACACATGGAGTCACATGTTTGATTCCCTATTATGTTATCCTGGCAACTGTCTAAGGAAATAAAATAAAGAAAAAAAAAGTGCAATATTTATCTAGAATGGATTAAAATGAAGCAACAGACATAAAAGTATATGTGAAATTTACAATATTTACTTTGTGTCTTCTGTTTCGCAAAGGTTGTTTCATATATACAGATAACTAAAAAAAGTGTTGCAAAATCTATCCATGCATTACATTTCCTCTAACTATTGTGTTTTCTGCTTTCCTTCTTATCAAGATTTTTGCAGTCTATCACTAACACTCTTTATCGTATCTTACAGTTACTATGAATTCCTGATAAATTTCTATAAACAAATCCTTCCTCTACTAATCTAATCTTAACGTGCCAATATGTCCATTTTGTTTCTAATATAGGACACAATATAAAACATCGATGATGTTAAAAAAGCAGTTAAATATTCAGGGAAATATTAATTCATCAATTCATCAAGGTGTTCTACCATCTGCTCATGACTAAAGAGTTCCTTATCATTGACAATGGTGGGAGAGAATGTGGGCAGCACCTGCTTGCTGTAATGCCATTAAGGTAGATGCATTTACAGGTGTAGGAGAGAAGTCATCATCCCATGCTCATTTAACAAACCAGATCTGCTATCTAAATTGCAGTTTAACTACCTCAGATCCATCTTAGGTCAACACCAATATACTCCACTTTCTAACTTAGGGTAAATGTGTTTCTCACTCTCCCTCTTTGAGCCAGACTGTGGGCAGCCAGGCATGGACAAGTCAAGAGCCAAACAATCAGAAGTATCAAGAAAAAACATAATTATAGAAATGTGCTTGGCACTGAACTGGCTCCTGGATGCTGCTGGAGTACTATTTCTTTGTCTAAAGCATTCCCAGTGGAGAATGTTCCTGTTCATGGGACTGACCAGAAAAACAGTAGCGTCTGTGGTCATAAGGAGAGAATCTCCCCTCTCCAATAAGCTGTCAATCATTTCTTCTGTTCTTCTGTGGCATAAAAAGGAAAGAGAAGAACATCTTCATTCAGAATAGGGATTAGGACATAAGGTCACGAGTTCAATCTTTCTTGAAATGAATAGTGCCAAGAGCCCAGATTGCTACTCCAGACAAGTGGGGATTCTCTTGCCAGAGAGTGAAGGTGGTCAGAAGTAGCAGCAGTAAGGTAGTACCACATCCCAATGGATGTACATTCTGCCAAATAAAGCTCAAGGAGACAGGAACCAAACACTGACTCCTGGCTCTCTATACTTGAGATAGGCATCTGACTTAAAAAAGATTGGACTGCCTCTTCCTATTGCTTGAACTGCATGTCTCCAGGTGTAGGAACATTTTTATGATTCAACTCACAGGGTTCTTAATGCGGTTTATTTTCTCCCTTCTTCTCTTGGCTATTTCTCAAGAGCTAAACAATATTTATATGACATGTAACCTGCACCTGTAACACTTCTGTGCTTATCATTTTATAGCTTAGCTAGCTAGAATTCCCATAACAATTATAAACTTTACTCAAAGATAATAATGGAGTCATCGTGCTTCCACTGTAAATTGATGGAGAATTTTAATCACTGATTAACACTAATGTCTATGGCCATTCCATCATTTTTGTTTTGAGCAGAGAAGTATTTTTAAAGGTAACGAATACAACAACAGGAGAAGATTCTCCAAGGCTGTATCTAAAGATTCAGATGTATGTTCTGAAACTGATTCTCTCCTCTGGTCCCTTCATTGTTGGAGCTGTAAACTACATCATAGCTCCTTTATGGCTGATGAACCCAAATTTTCTGTCTGTGGCTGACAGTCATGTTGGTCCAACCTTGGCTGGAAGCCAAGTTACAAGAAGGACACATTGCACAGATCTTTTTGCTGTGGACACAGTTATACTAACTCATATACCAGCTGTACAGAGCCAGGGCAGGGTAAAACAGGAGTAAATACCAATACAACAAGCATTGAAATCCATTGTAAAAGATAAAAGATTCTGATATTTAATTGTGACAACAATTAAAGAGAGAGAGGTCGTAGGAAGAGAACGTGCTACTTTACACTGCAGGCATAGTTAGTGAATAATTTTCCTACTGCTGAAAATTTTCCCCATACTGCTACACAAATAAATATCATCCTAGACCTAAGCACATTTATCCGTTCCCTATGAAGATTAAAATGTTACACTTTGTCAAAGACTCTTTTTAGGTGTTCATTGATTACTGAACACAAATTCACCTCAACCAAACCCACTGGGCTGGAAGGAGCTGCCCAACAGTACATCCCACTGCCCTAACATGAGCAGAGATTCATGTGGTATAGTTGTTCTGTAAGGAACCATGAGTTTCTGACTGGGTGGCCCAGGCATTACACTGACAATAACTGAATTATAATTCTAAAAGAAAAGGCTTGTTTTTATTGTCATGGGAAAACTTGAAAACAATAAATCTTATTTATTTCATTGCTTGAGGCATCCATACCCTTTACATAAAAAACCAACAATTTTTCTAGAAAATATTATTACAATCTGCCTCCTCATGGGGTAAATTACTATCATTTCTAATAATTTTTAATTTTCAAAACAGAATAATTATTTATATCTTCCACAAGTAGAAGCATATTATATTATTTAATTTTCAATTATTAAGCTTATCAGCTGGTTGAGGTAGAAACTGGGAAATAGAGTTGTATGTACTGAGACTTATAATACAGACAACTGCAGCACTCCCAAATTAATGCCACCAACAATAGATAGCTAATTTCCTTTAACATCTATGATTTTTATTAAAAGCTCTTATAATAGCTGGCTTTTTAAACTCTAAGGTTTGCTTCACAGTAGACTTCCAATATCAATTATCTTAGTGTGGCACTTCTGAAAAGCATAAGTTCAGTAGCTTCAATTATTTATTAAAACAGGCGTTCACACACAAATGTGTTATTAGAGGCAGCAAAGAAAATGAGGCTGTCTGAGAGAATTGTATTACATTTGTCTGATTTTAGGCTGAGGATGTTCTTATAAAAAAAAAAAACAAGAGAGAACTATCACAACTGATCATAAACCTCTAATTTCTAACAATTCCCAAACTTATTTTCACTGTTGCATGTAAATAGATGCATTTTAAGAGAAGGGAGAAACAAAAGTTATTGCAAGCATTGGAAGCATTAAATAAGGTACTGGAAGAATTGATTACATAGAATAAAGCTAATGAAACTTGGCAGCACTGTCTGGTTAATCTCTCTTTTTTTCTGCTTCATTTTTCCATTGTCCATTCAGTTTAGGGCTACTAGTTAAAAAAAAAACCTGAAAGTCTAGTAATTTTATAGTGGAATGAAAAAGCATCTTTGGTACCTAACAGTCTTCTGTGAGTTGCTTTCCTTTTGTTCCAGTGGCATCCAGCCTGCTTCTGTATTCATCTTCTGGTCTAGGCAGCAAAATCATTTGCTTCCTAGTTGTACAGGAGATGACTGCTCTCTCATGACAAGGTTATTTTCAGTGCTGGTTAATTAGCAAGCACATGGTCGCAGAGATGTCCATCTTGTCTTTTACCACATAAACCTGGCATTTTTATGCAGCACATGAGGCAGTCCTAATATCAGGACAAATCTTGCAGGGGTAATCAAGTTCTTACACTTGATTTTTTTTTTTTTAAGTAATAATTCATTTCTGAAGTTCCACCTATCTATTCATTAAGTGATGAAGTGTCAGGGCACAGAGGGGAGTAATCTTTTATGTTGTCTAAGCATAATTTAACTCTTAATTCAGAAGCTGGAAAATCATAAATACAGCCAATTATTCTCATGTGCATTAGGGTTTTTTACCTCCTCTATGATCTGTGCTGTTAGGTATGTGTAATAGAAGCCTAGCAGCTTTTCAATTTGTACTCTAGACAGCGAAGTCAATGACTGAGAAGTCTACAACACTAGCCTTTGCACAGAGGAGTCCTAGGGTATGCAAAGTGTGAAAATATTACAAGAAGCTACAAAAAATGCAGTGGTCTGAGTGTCTATTCTAAAATTATTCTAGGACAGTATTCATCACACTTGCTGTCACTCTTATATAAAATCTGTGCAAACCTGTCCTAGAATATAATAATCAAAATCCTGGATTTTGTTCAACAAATGATAGTAAAAACATCCAAAACACTGCTCAAAAAAGTTTCAAATATTAGGCTACTTCTTTTAAGAAAATGAGCTTCATAAATTTATTTATGTGATTAATATGATGAAGGTTGCATAGTATACAATGAATTCTACATGTATTTTCTAATGTATGGAATACCAATGTTTCATTTTATACATTAGAGAAATATTACCACATTTTATCAAATAAATTTAAGATATTTCAAATAAACATGTCAAGTTAGACTTTTAAGAAATAGTTCTCATTTTAAAATGTCTCAAGACAGAAGGTTTATAGTTAACACTTTTTCTTCCCTGTCAATCTTCACATAAGTTTTGAGTGGGCCAACTTTAGGTAGATTTAGCAAACAGGAAAAGGCTCAAAAAGAATTTGACTTTCTTAAAAATGTCCAAAAGATGTTATAAATTTGCAAACTAGAAAACAGGGAGGTAGATAGATAACTGTGGACACAGCTACATCCTGAGATACAATATCCTGAGAGGAAGGTAGGCAGGCAGAATGTAACAGCCACACACCCCATCTGAAGGCAGCTGGGCCAGGCAATCTGGACATATCTAGTTGCAGACTAATGACAAAATGCTTTATCTGCAGGGGTGTCACAGACAGATTCAGGAAGGAACAGATGTTATTTCCATGGAAGACAGATCTGAGCGATTAAAGGACAAAAGCCAGTAGGAAACCAGGCACTGTCATTAGCTCTACAGCTGATACAACAACTAGTAAGAACACTCAGTAGCATATTCAGTAGCATGCTTAAACACCTTCCTAGGTGTCTGACTAGAAACCTTTTAATGGCCTGTCATACGTGATGTGTGTACACTGACAGATAATCACAGGATTTCTTGTGGTGTGGCTGCCATGGAAGAAGGACACATGGTGTTCCCTCAAACTGAGAGGTATTCCTACAGCTCTCATTTGAAGACCACATCGGACAACAGAAAGGAGTCAAAGAAGCACAAGGGGTTTGCTGTCCCCTGCAAGATTTACTAAACAACAATATCCATACTCCAGTTACCTATGGCTTGACTGACACCATGGTGCAGATCCTACTACAGGAATGATGACTGGTCACTAAATTTAATTTCTCTTCAAGGCACAAACATGAAGATCCCCAGCTGTTAAAACTGTACAAAATACTGAGGCCTGGTTTCACTGGAGACTGTCTGCCATGGATAACTTGTGCTTCACCTTTAGATACACTGGGAGTCCATACAGATAACTGCTGTGCTCACAAATCACTGCAACAAACAATAAACAGCTAACTTCCCTCAGGCAGGTCATAAGGACATGCTTGCCGTGAGACAGGTGGGCAACCCTTTTCAATATATTCTTCTTGTTCCTAAAAGAGAAACAATACTTGCATAATAATAGGTAAATTATACTTTTTTATCTCAGAATCGAAAATATTTAGAATTATTTTCTTGGTGACCACAAGACTAATTATGTTCGATTATGTTTAAATTTGCAAGGCTTTCCAAGGCACTAAGGTTTCCTTTTACAAAGGATAGCAAAGTCAATAGCATTAGTAGGTAGACAGCAAATAGGTAGTATCAGTCAAAGTATAGGAGCTATGAACATGCTTTCCCTTTCCAGTACAAATTTGATATGAACTGCTGAAAAATACTAGTGTGTGTATATATATACATTTTTTTTTATTTCCAATACAACTGCTTTAGGAGCACTGAAATGATCGGTATTCTATTTTATTGTATTTAACAATGTTCCTGACATCCTAATAGCTGATGTACTTTCCTGTTCTTGGTGGAGAATTTTAATTATTCAAAGAGTAGCTGTACTATATTAATATCTTGAAGGATTATTTCCAGCTTGTAGAAGAAGTTCTGGATCTTCTGATCAATATCCTGAACAAGAAGAAAAGTGTTTTTCTCTCAAATCTTTTCCTGACACTTTTTTAATCTCCTACAGACTCTGAACTAAATTTACTGCTGATCTTCAATAATAAGTTTTGTTGCCTGTGTTGAGAAAAGTGACTGATTTTACATGAAGCCTCAATTTGCTTTTTCATCGTTTGCTAAAAGTTTCTGAAAATTTTCCTGGCTTTGGGGAAGATTGGCCAGCTTTTGTAATTAGAACTGTATGAAAAAAGAGACTGAGGCCCAGCATTGGTTGGAATTTCTCAATCTTACATCAATTATTGTCCACTTAAGAGACAAGCAGCAGTTGCCAGTTTAATCGTTTTATGAGACTCCATTTATCATTCATGTTAAAATGGCCCTGGGTAGGTTCTTTTTATCCATTATAAATCAAAATAAATAATGAATAATGATAAGTAATTGCAACTAATGAATCAGAGATGGCATTCCTTATTCCCACTACATCAACTCTACTCCTGTGCGCTGCTCAGAAGAGGCAGAACTATCTTCACAGATAGCAAAAAATAGCTAAGAAGGCAACGCTGTTACTTCAAAGAGCTTTTGCAACAATACAGTATTTGGAACAACAAGACAACTTGGAATTAATGTGGATGCTTTAAAAGAAAGAGAACAATTCTTCTTCTGATTTTGTTGTTGCAGAACTCTGAGTTGGACTTTTTATAACGAGTGAATAGTTTTTAACACAGATATTACTGTTTAGGCTACAACATGAGAAATAGTACTCAGATCTACACTGCTTAAAATTTTTCATACCATTTACAAAAGCCCTTAGTTCTATAAAAATAGATTTTTGGATCCATGTCAGATATTATTAAATACATTTCTTGCTTACAAAAGCAGTCCTGTAATAAATTAACACTTTTTCCATTGACAGTTTAGGATAGTATACATCCCATATGATGGTGAATGAAGTTTAAAAACTATGAAGCACTCTCACCATTGGGAGCAACAAAGGAATTCCAATGATAGAAAGACAAGAAAATAAAAATAAATATGATGTAAAAATAAGTAGTTGATATACAAGTGCTTTTCCTTTCTTTATAAAACTTCTAGGTCACCCAAAATACAGTATGTACAAAGACCTAAATTAAAGGAGCATATGAATATTAAAGAAACATTATACACATCTTCCTTAAAGTGTAGTATCCAAAGATATTTGATACAGTAGGAATCTAGATAGTAGCCATAGCAATTCTGCCTCCAATGTAAATTTGAGCCATGATGACACTGTTTGGCAGATCAATACTCTGTTTTACAATAAATTTTGAAAAGAAAAAAACTTAACAGACAAACCAGGAAAAAAATTAGAGTTAAAAAAAGGTCAAAAAATATTTCAATTGATTTAATCTGAAACTCACTACTTTTTGTCAAAAACTTGAGAAATAATGATTTTTTAGAAATAAGTATTTTGAGATGAGAAATGGGAATAGCCTATTTCAAGAGATATAGTTTTTATGTTTTCATTTTTTCAAATCCCGAGAAACTAATTTGTTAAATTCAATAAAATTTTTTTACCTTAATAAAATGGAGCACCACGCCTCAATGGAAAGTGGTATGTCAGAAATTTACTTCTATAAAATATGTCAAAAGGATCTTTATGAAAGTATTTATGCTGATCTTGGAGGAACAGCTGAATGATAAGGATGTCTCTTTTATAGCCTTAGTCATAATGGAGTACTATTATGAGGGGAAAATATAGATACATTAATTTGACATTTTAAAGTAACACAGGAAAATAACTGATGTTTGATTTGAAAGAAAACAGAAATAAGAACAATTATTTGAATGGTACTTTTAATAAAAAATGGTATGCAGATTTTTTCCGACATTTCACCCATGATTTTTCAGAGACCCTTTTCACAACAATGAAGAGCTATCCAGCAAGGAACTAAAGGCTTGCTTGAACAAAGTCAATTGCACCCTGCAAATATCTACTGGTTTTGCAATGATTATTTTCCCAAGGCACTGCATTGATCACTGCTGGGTTGATCACTATGCAGCCCATTCAAGCATAAACTCCATTTGACTTGGCTTCATTCAATTTTCAAAGCACTATCCATACAATTCTTTTCATATGTATTGCTTTATTTTTGTCACAGTTTCTATCCCTGACCAAATAATAACACTGGTATTGCTACTAGATATATTTTCAAACATACAAAGTGTTCACAGCTGTCTCTAATGTCCAATAGGAGTTCACTGTAAGCATCCACAAAGACTTTTCTTAAACCTTACTTTAAGTTCCTCCTTGAAACGCACTGGTGCCAGACAGTGATTAAGTTGCTGGATGTTTGGTAATGCCACCCCTCCATCTAAGCAGGTCCACCTCATTGTTTCGACATCCTTGCCCACGGTCTGCACCAACCTGCCATCTCTTGTCTTATAAACCTATTGAGCAAGAATGACATTTTCATGCCACGTTGATATACTACCTGGTGCAATGGGATTCTGATGCATGCATGAGAATGCAAGTTTGATCAAATACTGACAGAACATTCATAAAAAATATGCATAAATAAAAAGTGATGTTGCTTTGAGTTAAGCTTCTGTTTTCTAATTAAAGCAAAATGTTCAGCACCACAGAGCAAATGGAAGCAAGTCTTGCTGTAAAACATCACTGTTCTCTGAGGGCAGTAGGCTTTGCATAAAGCTGTGGTTATACTCAGTGTAAAACTGGGAAGAGGAGAGGAATTTTTCTCAGGTAGGTCTTACAGAACTCATTATCAGCAGGCTCACAGAAAATGCAAAGGACTTTAACCAATGGTACATTAATATGCTTTCCTTGCCTCAAGAGTTGCTAACCAGGACCCACAAGAGCCTTCTGTCACCAAACTGAAATGGGTTCACTCCATTGCCACTGTGGAAAAGAATTTCCTTAGTACAGGAGGGAAAAATTACCTTGTTCATTCTGACACAGAGGTATACTAAGTTTGTATGAGGATCTGCCCTTCAAAACTGGAAGAGAAACAAAATATTTGTCCATCCTGCTTTATCAAAATAAGTTACTTAGAAGGCAAAGTGTAAAAATCCCTTTGTAATAGGTAGGCAAGACACAGCTGTTGCCAGTACCTTGTTTGGAGGCTCTGCTCTCATAAGTCAGTATTAATAAGCACAAGTGATAGAACTGAAAGGATATGCCCAAAGTAATTCATTTATGCTGGCTAGAAAATTAGACAGAAGCACTGAGTCTTTCATCGTTCCAGGATGAAGAAATATCTTGCAGCAGGAATGCAATTGTTGAAGCATAACAAACAAAAGGCAGACATCTGAAATGACATCTGTATTTACAGGATAGAAGCCAGAGTTTCCAATTCATAGATTATATATATATATATATGAACTACTTACTTGTTATATTTACAAAAAAATATCTGAATACATCTTCTTTTTCGGTCTGTAATAGGAAACAGCAGTGGTGCCTTTGTAAATCAGGCCTGAGCTATTAAACTAGGGAACTTGACATGCAATGGGAAACAAAGGAGCTAATGTGATTCTAATTCTTCTTCACCATGATAACTTGCAAGTGTTTTCAGAAACCAAGAAAAGTGTGCTCTCAAAATTAAAAAAAAAAGTAAAAAACCCAAACCATGTCATAGCCTTCCAGTCTTCTCTCAACTAATAAAAAACCAAGATACATGACACAATTTTTCAGTGAGCTATAAAAAGATTTTAAAAGCAGCAATTTTCCACATCCTACAGATAAACCAGTTATTTATCACAATTTAATGAATGCCTTAAATGACAGTGGCTTGTTATTTGAAGGTACTTAAAGAAGCACATCACTATTTCAGCTGGCAAAAGTTCATGATAAATACTTCACGTCAGTTTTGCAGTTACTCTCTATTTACCAGTTCAAAAAAAAAAAATCATTAATTACTATCATTTATTTTTCCTTTTTAGTACATGGGTCCGTCAAGAAAATACTTGTTACTATGGTCTATGCAAGTATTGGCATTGATTAAGAGAAACTATTTAAGTAAAAATCAAGCAGTTATTGATTGTTCATGAGTCTACATCATTATTGGTGCTGACAACTTAGATACATTTCTGACACCTTAGGTATTCTTACCTAATTAAAAAAGCTATTCAATAATCCTGCATTAAACTACTAAAATATATTTACATACAAAAAAGGTATAAGTGCTTCACCCTCTTATTTTAATGATAGTTTTGCAAAGAAGAATCCAAGAATTCAGTAGTGTTAAATTATTATTAATAATTATAATTCTCTGGGAAGTGATTAACAATCTTAATAAAGGCCTTACTATACAGACAAGTCTTTTTTTATGGAGCATCTATATATGTAAATAACTCACTGCTGTAATGATAAAGATTCACCCAGGCAAAAAAAAAAACAAAAAACCAAAAAAATCAAAAACTATGCAAGATAGAATAGGTAGAACAGATGAGTCCTTCCTCTCTTTAAATGCTCGAATTTTCCCTTGTAGCAAAATTGCTGAAGAGGAAACAACATATTAAATGTCAAATTGACCAGGGACAGATAATATTACTGGATTTTAGCCATCAAAATTTCCTTTTATCTTAATTGGCTATTAGTCTCTATGAACACAAAATTCTCAGGAGAAAATAAAGCTTTTATCTTTGTTTTCCTCTTGCAGATTTGGTCATAAAGAGTGCACAAAACCCAGTAAACCTTCACACAATGTACACCAGGTTCTTTGTGGAGTATGAGACTTTGAGGATTTATTCTTCTTCTGAAAACAAAGGATCAGAACACAAAGAACAGCAAGGCTAGCTAAAACAATTGCTTGAGCTACCCAAGTGAGCTGCTCCCATGTTTTCACTTCCAAGTAATTACCCTTTATAACTAGCAGTTAGTGCACGTAAAGAAGCTCAAATCAAATGATGGTCATAGCATCTAATCAGATACCCAGATGGTTAGTAAGCAATATACAACTGTAATTAAACAGGACACAGGAATGAATGTGTCCATTCCATTCTTTTTGTAAAAATAACTCTAAAAATTGATTCCAGCTACAGTTAATAACTACCTATGGAAAGTTAAAGTCAATGGAAATTATTACTTTAAACTGAATAAACAATGTATGAACTCCTGTTTACTCAGGATCTATGTCTTGCAAATTTAATAATGAGGAAGACTTGAACCACTGCTGTGTTCTTCAAGTTTTATGTTTCTGTCACCCCAAAAAATTGCACCATTGTAAAACTAGAAATTATTAGGCTTCTAGCACTTGAATTCCTCTAACAAACAGAATGAGGCTATGCATTTTAGAAGAGCTTTGGAGCTTCTCTAAAACAGAATCAAGTAAAAGCTCAACCAGAGCATTTAGACTAATACACTGGCATGCCATGACAGAAAGAAAAAAACAATGGAATAGAAATTGTACAATTCTGCCAGCTGAAGGCTTTCCAGATATGGCAAAAAGTCTAAAAGCTCTGACCAATATGAGTTGAACACAGAATGAGCCAGACATCTTGTCCCAACATTATAAATCAACTAGCAGAAGTAATTTCTATTCCAAAATCCTTATTATAAAAAAAAAAAAAAAAAAAAAGACAGAATAACAGAATCACCATTACTGTCTTAAGTTGCTGCTAGCTGGCTGATACTTTTGGATCAACTTAAGACCAGCAAAATCAAAGAAAAACCTTTAATTTTACTGACAATTATAAATTGCTCTATCATATTATGTGGTATTTTTAATTTAAAGCTATAAAGAGCTCATTTCTCCTCTTTAATTTTTAAATAATAGCTTTGCTTGTGAAAGAATACATTACAACTGCAAATGTGCCTATTTGAATAATTACAGATACTGTATTCCATTGTTTAGTTACAACAGAGATGAATGCAGGCAGCATAGAAACAGGCACTAAACAACACCCAACACCTCCCCCCACTTAGTTTTACAAAGCTTATCCCCTCTGACATCTCTTACCAGGTCAAAATAAACCTGACATAAAATCCAGCATATACTTTTTTTGGGAAGTAAGGACTGGGTGTGGTATCATTTGTATTTTGGTTTTGGAACATGCTTCCTCTTGAACTTCTTAGAGAATATTTAATTCTGTCAAAATAATATTAACCATTTCATGATACATTAGGGTACTAGAAAAGAGTTCTAAGGAAGACTTGGTTGAATGGAAATGGTGATAATAAACACAGCATGTTAGTAAAAAATGTAACGAAACTAATGTCTGCTACTTTCATATTATTGTTTTGATTAGATTTTATGGTGCCTGCATGCTACTTAGTCCTGACAATGTATGATTCAATACAATCTCAATTCTCTAAGGTACTTACACATGTACTGGGTACCTCTGAAATCAACCACGTGTGCTGGAAAACTAGGCTTGTTCTTAACTACTTGATGAATAGCAGTCTCATTTACTTTTCATTAAAGTTGATGGAAGGACTCCCACTCAATTCTGACAATATCCAAGTCTTAAACTCCACACCATGTTGTGAATTACGCATGGATAGACACCTGTATCCCATTCTTATTTGTCAGCCATAATATGACAGCATTGCACCTTTAGCTATTTCTCACACACTGGAGAGCTGGCAGGGCATCTGCATTTTGTCCCTTACCTGTCCCTTCTCCACTGTCCCACCACCCTCTGCCATGGTCCCTCAGCTGGTGATCTGACTATGCCAGTGGAAGGTATACACTGACTACAATTGCCTTGATGTTAAAGGTGCTGATCTAAAGTACTTCAATGGTTAAATTTATTCCCTTGCCCACCCAAATGAAATGTTAAAGGCAGCATTAGCTCCTTCTTTGGCCTTTGCAACACTAAGAAAAATTGAAATCTTCCAGGTAAGTAATCAGGAAGAACCAGCAGGGTGACAGAGGAGGTACCCACAGTAAACCAATAACAAGTGCTAAGGGTGCAGCAGAACTCCTGCACAGGCTCAAATGCAATTCAATAAATGTACTTTCCATTCTATAATTTCCCCCTAAAGAAAAGCCCTGCATTATAAAGTACTTTTGAGACTTTAAGACCTAATCTTTTAAATAAAAGGAAGTTACAGGGCCCTATCACATCACTAACAGTCTGTTGCAGTGATAATTTCAGATTAAAACTAGTGAAGTAATTTGCACCTTTCCATTAAGAACTATCCCTTTCATCAGAAAAAAAACCAAGAGTGAGGTGGTTTGCATAATAAATCATAATTTGCTTTATTCCTCACCATAGCAGGAAGCATTATGTCATTCACTCTCTTTTCAAATGCAGGAGCTAGGGAGTAACAAATGAAACCTAAGAAGTAGCAAGCCAGGAGAAATTCTGATGAAATGCGTAGTTAGTCCATGGAAATACTTTTTCAGAAGTAAATAGATGATAAATAGTTAGATGAAAATAAAGGGACGCTATACAAGCTAAGAGAAAAAGAACTTTCAGATCCAGTAAATAGAAAGGTAGCCCCTAAAACATAATGGCTGATTTTCTGAAGAACTGGTTTGACCTGCTAATTCTGACTCGGTCCATTTACATTTGAAAACCACTAAAGGTTAGAGTCCAATAAGTTAAAGTACCTCTTCTCTGATCTTGATTTCATGGAAGTAACCAAAATACCTGACACTCAATTTAATTCAGGAAGCCAGGATAACCTTCCAAATTTTCTGTTATATCTAGTATTGGAGCATGAACAAAATTGAGACCTTATTTTCCTGAGTACTGAAGTAACATGAGAAATCATTCCTGTAAGGGGCCACAGACCACCAGAGTTTCTGCTCTTGTGCAGCAGCCCACATGAACAGTTGCAGAATTCAATAAGCAAAGTGCAACAAGTTTGTAAAGCTTTGATTTCAAATTCTGAAATAATGCTGAGGAAAGAAGGGATCATAAAAACTATTAATTAAACACACTTCAAATATTTCTGACTGCTCTTCAGTCTCTCATCAATAGATTGGCTAATTAATTGCAAGTGCCTTAAATGCTTCATTATGTTTTTGAATATTTTGGTTGTCTCCATGTTTCAAGTGAATAATATTTTTATTTTCCCAGCCAATTCTTAAAGGAAAAGAAGTGCTAAAACAACAATCTTTTAAAAATGACCTTTTCATTTGTGAAACATTTGAGAGCCTCTTTTTGAATTCAAAAATAATTTGATTTGAAGAAGATTCAAAAATGGGAAATCAATCCAGTCATTTTATTGTATATTGAGTTGCATTTCCTTTAGCTGTTGAATCTTTTTCTTGCTTTCTGTATTGCTTCTTGTCTCCATTCTCCATTATTTGTATCACTGATATACAGCAAGTGAACTAGAGATGGAGTTCTGACTCCATCTTTGATAGGAGGCAAGGCAAGAATTTATAGGAATGCCTGTCTCAAAGCTTAAGTTACAGTGTCTGAAAAGTGCTTTAACATAGTCAGCCCTAATGTTATTGGAAATGTTACATTCAAAACACTGCACAGTGTACCTTTATTAAAAAGTTGCAACACTGGCTAATTCCAGAAACCTGACTCAAAGAGAGAACATAACAAGATGCCTTATGGAAAGAATATGCCTTATTATAGAATAATCTGCCCATTGAGAATGTTTCTTCTTAACTCTTAAGCCTGAAGGCATATTGCTCGCAAAATCTTTATTTGATATAATACAAAGTCAAAAGAAGCATGCAAACGTCTAATTCATTTACAAACCATATGAAGATCTTGGCCTCAATTCTACTCAGCCTGTGAAAATGAGATTTACACATAGTTTGTGTTTACAAATTTTTTATTTTAGAAAAATACGTTTTTGTTCTTTATTTTCTTTTATTAATCCATTCTTTTTTATACCATAACAAATTTGGGTATGAGAGAGTACTTTATTTTCCTTGCGTGTATCTACATTATATCATTTATTTTCTTTAATCCTTTCTAAATAAAAATAACATGTTGAGTCTTTGTATGGAAGTCTTTATACTCAGCCTCCCTTCAAAAACCAACCAGCCTTCTATGATGGAGTAACTACATCAGTAGACAAGGGAAGGACCACAAGATCTTCCTCTTTGAATTGGAGAGAAATGGGCTCAGTTGACGGACTGTATATGGATAAGAAATCAGTCGGATGGTTGCATCCAGAGAGTAGTGGTCAATGGCTCAGAGTCACAATGGACATCAGTGACAAGTGGTGTCCCTCAGGGGTCTGTACTGGGACCACTGACCACTGTTATTTACTATCTTCATTATTAACATAAATGAAGGGATAACGTGCACTCAGCAAACCTGCAGATGACAACAAGCAGAGTGCTGCCATTGACACACCTGAAGGATTGGGTACCCTCCAGAAGGAGCTGGGCAAAGCCAAGAAGAGGGCCCATGGGAACCTCGTGTGGTTTAAATAGACCAGGTGTAAAGTGCTGCACCTGGGTTAGGGCAACCCCAGTATCAACACTGGGGATGAAGAGATGAAGAACAGCACTGCCCAGAAGCACTTGGGGATGCTGGTGGAGGTGGATGAGAGACTGGACACGAGCTGGCAATACATGCTTGCAGCTCAGAAAACCAACCATATCCCAGGCTGCATCAACAGAAGAATGGCCAGCAGGCTGAACAAGGTGATTTTTCCCTTCTGCTCTGCTCTGGTGAGATCACACCTGGAGGATTTAATTCAGTTTTGGGGTTCCCAGAACACAAAGGACATTGATATGTTGGAGAGAGTCCAGAGGAGGGCCACCAAGATGATTAGAGGTATGGAGCACCTCCCATATGAGGAAAGGCTGAGAGAATTTAAATTGTTCAACCTGGAAAAAGAAGACTTCAGTGTGACCCAACTGTGGTCCTACAGTTCCCAAAGGAAGCCTACAAGAAAGAAGGAGAGAGACTATTTCCAAGAGCATGTAGTGACAGACAAGAGGAAATGGATTCAAACTGAGAGTAGAGGTTTAGATTAGGTATTAAGAAAAAAAAAAAATACTGAGAGGCACAGGAACAGATCGCCCAGAGAAGTTCTGCAGGCTCATCCATGGAAGTGTTCAAAACCATGTTGGATGAGGCTCTAAGCAAGTTGGTTTAGTGGAAGGCATCCATGCCCATGGCAGAGGGGTTGGAACTAGATGGTCTTTAATGTCCCTTCCAATCCAAGCCGTTCTATGATTCTACTATATACCTACTCTCTTTTCTGAATTAGCTTTTTTGACCAGAACTGTCTTATTCCAGCTGAGTTATAATTGATTCATGTGTAACATAGCACTATTTTCTGTCTGTTTGAACACCCTGTTTGCTTTTTCACTTCCTGCTGCAGTCATTGAACAATCTTTGACAACTCTTCACCGCTCAGTTAGAACCCAGCAATGTATGGCTAGCTCAAATTATGCCTCTCAATGAGCCCTAACTTTCACTTGTCAACTATGAGGATGCAAACACTGAGATAATCACTCAACTGGCTCTGACAGGCCTCTCCATAGTCTATTCCAGCCAGCACTGGCTTGCAATCTTATGAGTTATAAAACTGGTCCTATTTTTGTCTAGTCAGCCACATCTGAGAGAGCCAAGGAGATACAGTTAGAGCACTGAGAGATTTAGCTGGTTATAGCTCACCTGCTGTAAAAGGGCTTCAGGAGACAGCTTTGTCAAAACATCTGTGCCATAAAAGAGGTTCTACTGTCTGTGGTCTCTTGTAGAAGAATTCTGGTTCACTGAAACTGCTTCATGGGGATTATTCAGTTTTTGCCAATTTACTGGAACACCCATGTTATTCAATTCCACCTGCCAGCTTCCGATACTCAACTGAATATCTTGATCTTCCAGGTCTTACACCGTATTAGGCAGAAAACAAGACAAGAACTGAGACACTAAGAGTTGTCTCAAAAGCTCTAACCTATCCTATAGCCTAGGTAAAATCCAAGGATTAGTTTTGGAGAATGCAGAAGCTCTGGAGAGGTGCTTCTGAACAAGCTCAAGACTTCAAGCCTGGGTGGAAACCACCACTTTTGCATTTTCTGTGTCTTGTGAATCTGAAATGTATAATTCTGCTTTCAGGCATCCAGATTTTTTTTTTTTTTTAATATTTCATTCCACATTGGAATGAACTTTATCTTTAAAACCCAAAATCTTTACCGTACATTTCTATTTCACTTCAAATTTACAAGAAAATTGAATATTTCTGATGAAAAGAGGGCTTCCTATACATTTTTTATCTCATAATCTTGTCATAAAATTTGACAGGACTGAGAAAACTGTTCTCAAATACATCACCAGTACAACTGCTAAACCTGCATAACTTTTGATGAAAGTTTATATGCTCAGGAAGAGACTTCCTCTTCCTTGTTATAAATTGCTTTCTGTATCAAATAAATTCTTTTATTCTATGGCTGGTACAACTTGAACAGATAAGAAAATTTTTGACAGAAAAATTTCCCATCAGAAAATAAATATGATTGCGTAAAAACTACATACAAAGGTGTACTGTCAATAACAAAACCTATTACACCAGTGTACACTTTCAGATCAAATTCCATTTTGGGAATGGAACACCTATTTTTAAGTTCACAGTAAGCTTCCTGTTTCAGCACATTCCTATGTTACAGAAAAATGTCTTTTTAAAGGTTAATTATGTTTTGAATTTTTTATTGCAATTTTAGTTTCAATTTTCTGCCTTTGAAGCTTGCCAATTTAGACTTTCCAGAATACTAAACTAAACAGAAATTTTAGTTTGTTGCAATTCTAGTCAGGGTAGATTTTCAGGTTCTTCAGTACCTGTTTCAAGAGGAGATAGTCACTGCAAGCAATCTTGTCAGTTTCTAAGCATCAAAACATGGTACTGCTCTTATACATTTTTACAAGCTGTATTGGCTGGGAGTCCTGATACACTGGAAATAAAAATGGGTGGAAATACTGATTGCTAACCTTTCTCTGACTTAGATGAAAAGCCTTCATGCATTTCTGGCAGGCTCTGCAACAAATGGCAGTTATGACTACTTGGCAAAAGACAGGATTGCAATGTTTTCAAAATAAGGGCAGGATGTGCCCTTCCTCTGGCAAAGCCCACCTCCAGCAGCAGCCATTTAAAATTTTTAGTCCAGCTCTGAATTAATTTTTGTAACAGTGGTGCCCAAACTTTCTTCTGCATCATCTGCACAAATTAAGCTCTTTCTAACTCTACTGCACTTAGAAAAGACAGACTAACACCCTGGAGACAGAGAGAGAGAGAGAAGAGCAACTTTCAGTTTCCTTTCTTTGACACTATTTCAAACTGCAGAGAGCTGCTGTGCTGCTGCAAGCCAATCTATATTCAAATCCTGTGTGAGCTTTTAGTGTGGCTTTTAAAACCATTCAGCACTTTGTGAGAATCGCTCTTTGGGCAGAATCCACAGATAAACATGGCAATAGTATTGAATCTACACTTACCTTGACAATTCACAGCTCGTTTTTTTAACTTGTACATGTCGAAGGGGGGGGAATAATAATAATAACCTGAAAACTAGAGAATTCAGGATGTCCAGAAAAGGTCATCGGGCATACATAATATTATCTCCAGTGGCAGGACAAAACCTTAACAGTCAAAACACTAAGAAGGCCAACTCAGTTCATTAAGAAACTTAATGCAAAATGCGTTGAAAGATAGCCCCAAATAATTTATAATGGTATTAACACTTGTGGTGAAAAGGCTGTTATAATCATGCTCAACTAGTAAAATTCAAGCCTGGATTAAGCCCCAGGGGTCTACTAAAACTAAAGCTTGAATAGGAAAAAATCTAGTTTGTTACTGAAACAGAATGTAATCACCCAATTAGAATCTGTGTAATAAACGTTTGTGCAGAAATGTACACAGATTTATGTGCACATGAGTTTTGTGAAACAAAATTGTAATCAAAGGACATTAAAGTAGTTGCAAGGTTGAGTACTCAAATGAAAGGCAATTCCAAAGGCTGACTTTTCCATAGACCCTTCTGCATATCAACATGATGATGTCTTTGATTCCATGCTGGTTTTTTTCTACATAATCTCCCCTTTATCTGGAGCTCCTGATGGACAATACACACCTGAATAAGTAATAATTCAATGTTTTGCTTTCTTTTTGGTGTTCAACAGATGTTCTCCATTCCTTACCTACAGCACACTATTCACATCCTGTTCTAAAAATATAGTTTTTAATTTCTTCTAAGAGCTATTAATTTCTCATAGCTATTTTTCTGGTGCTTTTTTCCACATGATGTTTTTCAAAAATATCATAAAAATCATTATTTTTTTTTTCATAGTAGCCTTTACACTACTGGCTACTACAATTGTAGCACAGAGAGATCAAGGTCAAGGCTTCCCTTATTTGCTGAGGGTCAGGATGAGATACTTAAGACTTGATTTTCAAGGTCTCAGCACATACAGCATTTCATACATTGAAGCCCATTTTCCACATCTGCAAATCTGTATCTTAGGTTAGGAATCTTAAAATGAAGAACATACAATCATATCTAAGAAAATCTGCCTTCATCTCTTGTCAGACATAAGGTAGGAACTTGGTGTTGGTGGCAGGCTTAGAATACAATTTCTCAGAGCGAGTGCCATCGCCTTCTATCCTGAAGTGAACCCCATTATTCTGCAATCCTTTGTCTACTTAGGCTAGGCTTTCCAACTTTTGCAACAAGTGATGCAGAAGTCAGTTTAAAAATATATACTTTGGTTTGATTACCCAGTATTTATGAATTCCCAGAGCAGACCCATCCTTCTCTTTGCCTGAAGTGTGAACAAGAAAAAACCTTGCAGGTGCGTTAGAAGGGCAGGACATGGACATTGCAGAAGCATGTAGAGCACTGTAATTTCTAAATGCTAAGCTCTGCTTTCATCACTTTGTTGTATTCTTATTCCTGCAGCTGATTTCTCATTGTCTAGTTTGATTTTAAAAGCACAGTACAAAACAATAGCCCATTACCTGATATTTAACTCAAATTTATGTTCCAGTATCAGCTATTTGGAGAACTTTTACATTTCCCACATAGTTTTTGTACTTAAGGTAGCAGAGCAGTAGTGGACAGGTGACTGCTGGTCACCACCAACTGAAACATCAGCCAAGAATCTGCTGGAGATTTTCAGAAACATTTACAGCTACCAGAACAACTGTGCTCAGTCTTTGTAGGCCATCTCAAGGCACTGACCATCTGGGAAACAGACTCTTCTGCCTGATCCTCACAGGCCTGATCTTTCCTTACGTTCTTTTTACAACCAGCTCTTCTCCAGCTCCTGGAAAAGATGCCAGCTCATGACTTGCACAGGTGCGCTGCTCACTGGATCAAGAACTGTCTGGGTGGCCAGGCTGAGAGAGAGGTGGTGAATGGTGAAGACACTTTGTGCCTGCTCAGTAGTGGTGTCCCCCAGGGATCTGTGTGAGGCCAGAGATGTTCAATAACTTTACAGACAATCTGGATAAGGAGATTGAGTGAAGCCTTAGTTAACTTGCAGACTGCACCAAGCTGGTGAGAGTGTTGGTCTGCTGAAGGATAGGGGAGCTCTGCAGAGGGATGTGGACAGGCTGGACTGATGGGCTGAGACCAATAGCATGAGGTTCGACAAGACCAAGTGATGGGGTCTGCACTTTGGCCACAATAACCCCCTTTGGTGCTACAGCCTGGTGTGGAGTGGTTGAAAAGCAGCCCAGAGAAAAAGGACCTGGGGATGTTAGTTGACAGAAGCTGAATTCTCTCTAACTATCTGCAAGGAGACAGTAGACAGGTAGGGGACAAGTTCAATTGACTTGTAATGAGATTTTCTTTGAGGTAAGGTCTAAAAGTGCCAGGCATCTAATGGTAAATGCTTACTGGTCATGTATTTAATACGGTAAAACCTGTGTAAAAACAATTCAATGACATAAGTTTGGATTTGGGCATGCCTGCCAAGTGTGACAATCCGGAAGTTCGAGCTAAATTTTGCAGCTACATCTAAAAGTTGTGATATCATGCATCACATGGGCTTTGTACTGTTCGAGAGCTTGTTATGATATTAAGGCAACCCTGCTGTGAAAAGAATCTATGAGTGGAGAGAAGCCATACAAATATTTAGGGAATAAAGCACATCACAGCAAATGACTTTCTACAGTACATTTATTAATTTATACTGCTGAGATCAAAATCTTATCCTTCAGTTCCATTGTATCACATCTTACATTAAAAACATAATAAATCTCTACTTGAGCCACAAGACATTATACTAAAAAATATTCCTACTGCTTTCAAGGAGCATATCTCCTAGCCATTAGAAAAGAAACAGGACATGAATTTCTCATGACCTTTACCTCAACAGGCCAATAACAGCCACAGCCCCTAAAAAAGGTTGCAACTGAGTTTATTATAAGTCTAAATTAGTCCTTTCTAAAAATACATTATTTTTTCACCAGTAAATTAAATTTAGGACCTAAGTAAATTTTTGTACAAAACTTGAAGTGACTAGAAGAGGTTTCTGAAATATTGTTTTATACTTTACTGCAGAGTAGTAAGTAGATAGAGAAAAAGAGTAAATAGAATAAGTTTAAAAGGCAGGCTAACTGTATTTGTCTATACAAAATGCAGACACTATGTTAAAAAGCATTTTTATTAAAATAAGTATATTAAATAGGGTTAACAGTTACAGAATGTGTTAAACACTAGAGATCTGAACTTGCATTTGTCAATATATGAAATCATTCCTTTGTTTCATCTGCTCAGGGATTTGGTAGTGTAAACATCCCTGCAGATATTTAAAAGATATTTAGATGTGGCACATGGTTTAGTGGTGGAGTAGTCAGTGCTGGGTTAACAGTTGAACTTGATGATCTTACTGAATGCCGCTATGATCACCAAAGATAAAATATTAATTTCTCAAACTCAGATAATCTATATGAGGTGCAGGTCACCAGAGTGGTTATCTAGGACACACCCACAAGAGAATGCTCTGCTGGAACAAAGTAAACCAAGAGGCTGCCATCTTCTACCATTCTCTCTGAGAAATGTGCACACGGTCAGTAGTTCACAGTTATTTGCTAACATAAAGGGTTTGAGATAGCATGTGCTTTGCTTAACCCTCCTGATCTATTTCTCACTTTTTATTTCCAGCATCCTTTTCTGGGACCCTAACTTTGAAATCCTCCCACTGCCATTCCCTCCATCAGAGGCACAGATGTAAACTTAGATTCTTCTTAATCTGAATTCATTACTTCAGAGCAGGTTTATAACCACAATCCGGTATATCCTGCAATATCCTATTAAAGTTGTTTCCTGATGTATGCAGACTGAAAGCTTGCAGAGAATACTAAGGGACACGAATCCCAAAGTTTCAGTTCCTATGCCCCTAGCACTCCTGCACATGACAAGAGTTGCAGTTGTAGGGAGTGCACAGCTGTGGCAGATTTTTGTGAAGGTGCTTTCAACACCTATCAAAATGCCAAAGAATCTGACACACGTAAATTCACGTTTCTGAAGACTTGAGTGCTTGTTCTGCTAGTCTTGGCCCATGAACTGAATACCTGCTTCTCAATCTCCCTCCCTCCTCTCATGGCCTCTATCTTCACATAGACAGGGGGCATTAATCTCTTTCTCCCTGCCCTTTCTTTCCTCTTGTCTCCAAGTCTATTCCACTAGAGGATTGTGAAGCTACTCAGAGTAGATGAGGGTATGAGAAGTAATACAAACATAAAGGAGACAGGGTTCCTGATCTTTCCCTTTGAGTCAGGCCACCAGGTTGTCCAGCTTTGCATAGTCATAAAATTATGTAGAAGTCTTAACAGTTCTTAAGTATCAACTTTCTAAATCTTTCCTTAAAGTTTGTGTTTGCAGTGGTCACTATGACAAAGGTACTTTGGGAAGAAATAAATTTAAAATCTGTGGTTTTTAACATAAATGACATATACAAGGGTAGATAAGTTTTATAATTCCTACTCATACATATATACATGTGCAGAATTTTTCCTTGTCTTACTCAGGCTTTGAACTCAGCTGTTCTTTTGTACTAACTCACCTTTTAGGGGGAAGGAAGTCAGAATCGCAAGGGTAGCGAATTAATCCTAAACAAACCAGATTATTCATCATAAATTGCATACCCTTATGTGGTCTGATCACTTGTTTATCTTAGATCAAAAGTCTCCAAGTGACTTTAAACACTGATCCTCCAGATAACACCAGGATGAGCAAACCCAGCAGCTTCAGATGTTTTATTCTAATGTGAGATGTGTATCTCATTAATAAAATCCCATGAAGCTTCTCAAGGCATTTCTGCCTTGGCACTTCCAATTGCAAGGAAAGCAATAATTCCCAATCTATGCTTCTTTAAAGCAGTTAAAGGTCATGAATAAATTACTGAAAACTTCAGCATGGAAAGAATATGGACTGGTGCCAGAATGAAAACATAAAGAGGTATTATAATTAAAATCCTCATCACACAGAAAAATTTCTTTACAACATTTACCATTTTAATACCAAGGAGGCCAAGGTTATAATGGCATAGCAAAAGATGACCTTTACTTGTCTCTGTGAACAATAAATAAGCAGGCAAAATGCAAAACACCACTTTCTTCATTTATCTATATTAGGCATTTCATTAGTATAGTTTTCTCTTAGGCCTTCAAATTCTTTGTATTACCATATATCTGCATAGAAAGCACTCAATAAAGTGTCTAAAGTCAAGCTATCTTCATTAGGTGGGAATTAAAAAGGCAAAATGATAATATTAAGTAAATTTAAAAAATCTCCCAAATAACTTCATATTCACTATCAAATGTATTTAAAAGATGACTTCAGGTAGCCATTTTTACTTGAATTACTGTGATCTATTTTCTTCCAGAAAGAGAGTGTAGATTTCCTCATGGAACCTCCCTGAAACCCCCCAGTTGCCATTCAGCATCTCAGTTTCTACTGTTGGCCTCTGCAGCCATCAATCTCAGGGAGCTTCAGCAATTAAACATGAACATGAAAGCTCTAGAATTTGTGAGGCTTCCTCTCAAAGCTTTGTGACAAGCCACATCTTCCTTACAGAGCAAGAATTCTATCAGATGTAGTAACACAACACTCTGTTTTGTGCTTCTACGACAATATTTTTAGAATTTCTTTCTCTTACAACTTAATGCAGGCCTGTGAAAATCTCAAACGTTCTGGAGACTGACATCTCCTAATTTCAGTTAGACATTACAACACTAAAGGAAGATAAAAGATATTTGGCTGCTATAATTATAGTGAAAGAAAAAGAACAAATAAGGGTGTAATAGCAGAGGATGAACTGAGCAGAGAAAAAATGGGATTCTCACCACAACAGGAAAACCCAGCCTGACTCTTTGAGTTTCAATGCTGACGAGAGGCTGCCCTTACCTTCCATCTGCAGTCCACATTCCTAAATGTTTTTCAAGGCAGGTAATGAAAGCTATGATTAGATTAACTAAACAAACAAGATTAAAATCAGATCTTAAGTATCATGTTAGTGCAGACATTTTTCCTCACTCTGAAGTCCTCCTGGGCATCTCTAAGGAAGCCAAGAATCTGTCTAACTCTGCTGTGGAGAAGCAACTAATCAGATGCAAGGAGACAGTATTTGCTGCTTCATTTTCAGGGAGTGCAATGCAAAGTTTATAGCTGTGCTCAGAAACTGGCCTAGGATCCCACTGATGACAGAGCCTTTGCAGATGCTGAAGCTGGGCTCCCAGCTGCTCCTCCCTTCCTTGCCCTTTGCCCCTTACAGTCCCAGCTGTATGGTTACCAATTCCAAACACGGGTGGACTCCATTCCTGTCCTGCCCACAACTGCATGGCCACCAGGGCAGCTGAGGCAAAGATTCAAGCCCATGAGGGCTGAAGAAAGTGGAGGTCTTCCAACGGAGACAAATCTCCCTTATCTCACTGATGTAACTGAGGCTCTCATTTTCTGCCAAACTGCACTTAATCTGAGGTAGGAATAGTAGGGCTATAGACAAGCAAGAATGCATTTTTGACTATGACTTGTGAGGAGTTCTGAATTCATCCTAAGTTCTTTCTAGAATTCCCACCTTACAATTTTAAATCTCATGCATGTTGCTTGAATGGGAAATGGACCCTGTCCCAAAACATAAAGCATATTTACAGGTCTAAAGTGAGGGACATGCAGTAATATCCTATCTCACTATCAATAAAAGTAAAACTCCATTTAAGACAGAATGTATTGTTATACTTGATACTTCTCTGTCCCCTGTTTTTCAGAATGATATTGTTAATAGAAATTTATATGTGAAAAAAATAGTTTTTGAGAAGCATTTGAGAACTGTTTAAAAAAAAATTCTGTCTTAGGTCCTCTTTCAGAACATAAATCAAATATGTATTAACAAAGCCCAGCTCCAAACATGTCCAGATAAAGATACATATTAAAAGAACACCATATGATCATCTGCTGCTTAACCAAAATCCCAATATATAGGTCAGCAGTCTTGGCACCACCAGCCCCTACACTGCAGCAAACCACTGTGCTGTGCCAGTGCTAAAAGAACTTATTGATTTTTTTTTTTTCTTCTAAGAAAAGGATGTGAAAGTAGTAAGAAAAATTTAGGCAACAGAAAGCTGAGGAAACTAGTCTGACCAAAGGAGAAAAAAAGAGTAATTCATAGTGGAACACCAACAAAGTGAAAACATCAAGTGTGTTTTCACCAGTCTGGAAAAACACAAGTAGGCTTTCTACAACTCTTTCAAGTTTTCAGGTGACCACATATAATTGCCAAAAAAAAGAAGTCATAAATCTATGAAGCAAATATAGTAATACACACATGTGTGTCCCATTCTTCCCTTTCTTGCTGCTTGCTGCTCCTGCTGATTTCTGTGAGTTGTGAGTACATGAGAATATTTGGTCTCTGCTGCTCATAAGAAAAGACAGGATGACAGAATTGCTGAACTGAGACCTAGTATGGTCTGTAAATCTGATTCTCAATCCAGTGTGAATAAAGCACTGGAATTGCTGAAGCTTCA
Source organism: Haemorhous mexicanus (assembly GCF_027477595.1). Classification (NCBI taxonomy): domain Eukaryota; kingdom Metazoa; phylum Chordata; class Aves; order Passeriformes; family Fringillidae; genus Haemorhous; species Haemorhous mexicanus. Next base: position 65,609,408 of record NC_082343.1, read on the forward strand.
CCTAGACACATCAACTTTTGCTTTCCCCTCCTCCCCCCTTGCAAGGATGTGGATGTTGTTATATGTGTTAGTGTTAGAGGGTCCCACAGCATTAAAAAGCTAATTTTGTGTTAGCAAATGATGCTGGATTTACAGCTCTGGAGGATAAAATGCTTTAAAATGGGTAAATAATTTGACGTTTATACAGTGACTTTGGTCCTGAAGATTTGCTACAACGTGCTTATCAAACTGTACACATTTGGTGGCACTGAAATACAGCCAATTTGGTGTGCAGCCCAGAGCACAACAAAGCAAGATCAGAAGGAAGGTGTTTAACTAGGTACACCAGGGAAAACCTACTCACAAAACCTTTTTTTTAGAAAATGCACTGTTCATATTGACCAGAGGGAGCTGTGGATTTCAAAGTTACAACCCCAAGGCAGTCACAAAGACAACTACAAAACAGCTTTGCATTTTCTCTCTCTCATTCAGACAGATTCAACTGTCTATATACAATGAGACTCTTTTAACTTTAAGTGTGAACCATTAAGAGTTCAATTTATACTAAGATGGTGTGCAAACTGAAGAACAGCCTTTACATGCCTTCTTGCTGCCAATCAGCTCACATTTGTTCACCAGTACAAAATATCTCAAAACTTAAATTGGAATTTCTAGTAGGCAGAGGTAATTTCTGTTCTGCATCCTACTTGATTAGCAATTTCTCAGCCAAGACTACAAGCAAAAAAAGATGGAAACTGAGAGTGGGTTTTGTGACTCTGGTCCTGAACTAGCAAAATTCAAAAGATCAAATACCCTAATGTCATACAAATACAAAAGATCAACTTTATTTGACCTACTCTGAATTTGCTGCAATCCATCCAAAATTCCCAGTAGTCTGTACTTGCACAGAAATGTGAATGTATACACATGCACATGTGAATGCACACACATATTTAATATGCTTAGTAAGATTTTCAAGAAAGCATGAACATATAAATAAAACAAAGTGGGAGTAATTCAGTCATGGACTGCCACAAATGTGATAAGAACAATGCATAATCTAACAGGACCGAGCTGCAGTCTGTCAGAATGATCCAAGATAAAGGCTATAGAAACTAGGAGCAAAATTATTCAAATGGTTGTTTAGAATGTGTAGGACCTAGGACTGAGTGATTCCCGCTCCTGGAGAGCTTTCACGCTGGTTTTTTGGGGTTTTTTCATTAATTTGGAAAACCGAATGAACTTCTTGGTTTCAAAATGCAAACTGCAACTGCAGTGATTTGCAGTACCTTTATCTAGGTGTTTTGCTGAAAAAACGAATGACAGTACTGATAAAGTTTAAAAAAGAAAAGAGTTTGGAGTTGGTGTAAAGGGGCTCATAACCATTTTCAGCAACATTCACTTGAAGAAAGAAGTCTCCTAGTCCACGTACTTCTGATTTGCTTTTGAAATATCCCACCTTTTGTTTCATTCCATTTGAATCCCTGTGATAGTTGTATGAAAATGTCTTTATTTTTGCTCATGGAGAAAGCACAAAGCAGGCCTCTGGGTGAGGTCACACACTTTTTTCCCTCAGTCTTCCTTCCATGACCAAGAGATACTGAAGTGGATCCATGAATGCCAATCTAAATAAAATGACTTTTCACTGCCAAATGCACACAGAGCAAAGATTTTACATACTACACATTAGTTACACCCTCCACTGAGAGGTATTCTTTTGGGGGGCAGGGTGGGGGAAGGATTTATGTTCATGACCTTTACCAGCATCTGAAAGCAAACCTCTGCAGGTGTCAGTTCTTTAACATCTTGGATAATGATGAGAGAAATCATCTAGGAATAGAGCCTTAGACTATCAAAGGTTATTTATAGCAATTTGATTAACCAGTGAGGCTTCAGAGACACTACTTTACCTCCCTCCAATAAACCTCCCAGTCATTCATTAAAATTAATACACATTAAAAAATCCATTTAAATTACAAGGTTGTATTTGAGATATTAAGAATGAATCCAATTACATATTTTACAAGTAAAAGATATTAATGTGGCTTTCAGGAGCTCAAGCAAGATAGTAGCTATTTAATATTACCAAGAATATTCTGTTTTTATTTGCATACTTATTTATGTTTTACAAGCTAAAGTGTCATCACTTGGCAGCTGACTATTTGGTGTTCACGCAAAATATGCTCAGCTAGAAAATTTTCTTAGCTCCTTGAAAACAGTGAGGTCCAGCCATAGTCCTCTCCAGAAATATGTTGTCCTAATGCAAAAGCACACATAAACAGGTTATCATGTCTACTCATCACTAACGTCGCTGTTGATGAAACCATCTGTGATCACAACACACTCTACAAATCTTCTGATGTAGCCCAGTTACAAGCAAAAAAAACTCAAATTGAATTCAGCTTGGAAGCTCCAGCGTGTACATCCTGCAGAATGCACCACCAGCAGAATTTTCTGACTGCCATACTCAAGAGAGGATTTTCAAGGGAAAATCAGCATCTCAGCTACTGACCTCTGAAAAAGCTTGGTCAACAGTGTCACCATGGGCCACACTTTTGATAAATTGAAAACAGGCATTTAGCTTTTTCAAGCTCTGTGACCCACAAATGGACATTAAGAGCCTAGAAATGTAGCCCTGGACTCTTTTGAATGCATAATTTCAAATGTCAATGAAAAGAATTTTCTTTTGGCCGGAGAGGAGTCAAGAATCAAAAAAAAATCAAAAACACCTGTCTGAATCTTGAAGTACCCTAAACTCCACTGTATACTTTTGATTCTCCCAAATATTTAAGACTACCAGCATGATCAGAAAAGACTCTAATGATCTGAGATTTTTTTTGTTTCAATTACACACCACGGTATGGGAGAGTTGCATCAAGCACTCCAGGAATGTCAGTCAACCAGATACATAAAAATAAAGAGCACATGATTTCAGCTCTTATCTGGTCAACATATAGATCACTTGATTAGGGTCTTTGATCTCCAGATTTGAGGATTGGATGGAATTTGTCATGTCAGTGGCTGTCTCCAAAGTCCAAGTATGATGAGGACAGCATACTTGCAGGCACACAGGGAGGTGTTTATGACACTAGCAATGCCCTTTATTCTCTTCTTTACCTCTGGGGCACACTAGTTGAGGCTGTTTGTTTGTTTGGGTGGGTTTTTTTTTTTTTTTTTTTTTTTGTTTGGTTTTGGTTTAATTTCTATCTTCAATCCTTTAACTGTTGGAATTTATGTAAGATAGTGGAAAATGCTTTGTGGCCAGTTTTGTAGAGGCAGATGTTTATGGACCATCATGATCTGTGTAGCCGCTAGATGCCTGTCTGCTGTTGTAAAGTACTCAATGTAAAGATCTCCTTAGCAATCTCCTACAGCCTTCTATTCCTACAAATTTTCATAATTATTTTATAACTACTGTTCAAATGCATTCTTAAATGTCAGCGTTTCTTCCATGAACACCATAGTCAATGAAATATAATTCTATTCTAGTGATATTGTTTTGATTGAGTAGGTCTAAAAGGAGGAGGAAATTTTTTTACATCAATTTGAAATAATTGTGCTTGTTCAAGCAACCAGTTTTTATCAAACAAAATTTGCCTACTTAGGAACCAAATATTGTATTCAGATTAGAATAGGTTTCTGAGAATAAATTTGATAATTTTAAAAGTGCATTTTGAAAACATTTACTTCATTGTATGAAAGCTACCTACTATCTCAATTAATTCTTTTAAATTAGAAATGCATTACAAATTTGTAAATAGTTTCAGTTGTGCTTATTCTTCAAAAGAAACCAAATTTTCAATAAAAACAAAGTGGTCCAATACAGCACCCTCTTCATATTTTCATATGTGGTAACTACAACACCACCTAATAAGTTTCATGAAAGCTATTTCAAGCAATTAGCTCTCTAGCTATTTTTTCAGCCAGTCTGTCAGTACCAGAGTTTATGACACCAGCAGAGACGGCAATAATAAGCAAAATTAACAAAGATGTATTTTGATCTTCTGCATTGCTATTAAAAAATGTAAATTTACAATTTACACAAAGAATATAAACAGCAATAGATTATAATTAGTTCTGCCCCCAACTGTTCACCTTTTACTCAAAGATAATGACAACTAATTTGACATTAAGGCAGCATAAACACTTTTCTTTTTGGACAGCACCATATGGATTTTGTATTCTCAGAAGACAAGACAATGGCTAGAAGTAAATCTCCAAGGTCACATGCACTTCCATAAACCTTGCGTTGTACTGATTCAGGGGTATGAATACAAGAGCATAGGTAAATAAATAAAACAAATTAATCCATAAATGAAACATTAAGTGCATACAAGCACATCAACTTTGTCAGATGCCAAGCAATCTTCATCCTCAACAATATGATCAGTTTAAAAAATCATATCATTTTTCATCTTAGACTTTAAAATGAGAATTCAGAAGACTACAGCAAGGATTTTCTCTTCACTCCTGATTTTCTTTTGCCTTGTAGCAAAAAAAGTATCTAGCACTTTAAGCAACTACCGTATTGATTGTGCATTATCAAAAGAACTCTCTAGATGGCAGAAACCATTCCTCAAACCCTCTTCACCAAAATATAGACACCAACTCAGAGAAGACAGGACAGACAATATCTGGACTCACTTGCTTTCTTGTTCTTGTTTTGTGTTCTTTCTCCCAGAACTCCAGTTTCGGTAAAAATTACAACAGGGACAACATTCAGAGGAGAATTTCAGTATCAGATGAGACAAATCATTTAAACCAAAAGCAGAAGTAATAGAAATGACAATCTGAATAAGATCAACTAATAAGTAACAAAATTTATGCGACAAATACAAAATCTTAGAAAAATACAAGATGATAACATTTGGTGGATTAGTAAATTATAAGTGATAAATGTAAAGTGGGCGCAAAGATAGGAAATTAAACCCTACTCTGGCTCTGATAAAGGAAATATTAAAAGTAGTCAACAAGGCACTGGCTGGACTAAACTATGAATATTGCATTCAGTCCTGATCAATTATTCTCACAAAAGTCAAATTGAAAGCTACTCCTACTTTTGTTATATATATTATAAATTAAAAGAGAGAGAGAGAGAAAGAATGATATAGTCCAGTACTATGTTTACAGGTAGCTGTCAAATGTTTTTTACAGAATAGTATACACAGCAAACAGGGATTTTTTTAAATTATACTGATTTTTTTTTCCCTGTTCTAATTCCTGCCATGAATGAAGTTAGAAGAAAGATTTCTAGTCTTTACTGCTCTGAAGAACTTACGCTATGATACAAAAAGAACATGAAGAGTACTTCTGCCAGGATGTGTAGTCTCTTAAGTCAAAGGAGCACAATTTGCCATGGAAACTTATCTGGTATTTAAAAGTTAAGAAAAGCAAACCTTGTTTCTCCACAAATTTTTCTCTGAATCAACTAAGGACAAAAACCACAAAAAAACCCCCAACAACAAAAAGAAACAAATAAACAAAATCCAAAACAACAACAACAAAACCCATAAAAAACAAAAAACCAAACAAAAACAGCCAAACAAAAAACAAAAACAAACAAACCCCAAGAAAAAGACAGAAAACCCAATGACCACCATTGTGGCATCTGTGAAGCTCAAAAATTCAACCATTGGACAGGTTCAGCCCCTCAAGCAAAGACAGAGAATATCTCCATGGTTAATGATTTATTAATAGAGACATTATTCCTGCTACGTGCAACTACAATTGTTTTCAACCTTTTATTCTACTTATTTGAAGAAAGACAACTATCTTCAAACCTACTAGAACTGTAAATTAAAGCCTCTGGGAAGATGATCAACAGCATTAACCTGCACAGACATCAGTGCAAGTATCTCTCTGTGTCAGAGAGATCTCCTTGGTGTGGATACTCTTAACTGTTCTCAAAGACACTGACTGGAATCCTTCAATGAAACAAATCATCTCATGATGCTCTGTGCTGTCAAACATAGGAATATCATCGGCAGTGTTATGTTACACTGTTTAAGAAAAAGGCTGTGAAGGCCTAAATATTAAAAAAAAAAAAAATCTTCATATTAAAACCATAAAATATCAGATCAAGAATAATTTTTGCTTCACAGAGCAAAAAAACTCCAAAGACTCTGATAGAAAGGACACATGAATAAGGCATAATCCATAGAGGGGTAATTACAACCAGCACTTACTGGTTCTTTTGTCTTAAGGAACATTACTCAGTCGAGGAGAAAGCCATCAAGCTTCTAATGTGTAGAAGAAGTCAAACTCCCCTTAAAATGCATATTCAGGAAAAATATCTATGACTGAAAAGAACACTGAACACCTTGGTACAACTATCTCATTCAGAATTACACTGAGATTTCCAGTGGCAGCTAAAGACATTAAAATATTTAAGAACTCTAATCCTGTGAGATTTGTAAGCAACAGCTAAAATGCATTCATTAAACAAGTCACTGATAGTGGATAGACACCATGGGGAAAAATAAACCTGATACAAATGAACTTGTTCCCCAGATTAAATACATCTATGCCTATGAGATTCTCCCTCTGACCAGTGCTACTTTTAAAATATGAATTATGCCCTGGAAAAGGTGGAACAGTCACCATAAGTAGACACACTTTAAAAGATTTCATCCAAGAAATGAATGAGGACAGTCACATACTTAAGACTTGGTATGATGTACTGCTTTTTTTGAAAACTGTGCCATGCCATAGATGGAAATGATCATAGATAAGATGTTTATATGCTCAAGTTGCCATTCATAGCTATCCTGATCTAAATATTGCATGTGCCAAAGAGAATCCACCACTTATCCACATATCTCTGTAGATACAATCTGGTTTAGTGTACCAAGAATAAATCTGTCCTTCATCTTGTGTTGACACTTCACTGGATGGACTTTTATGGTAAAATGTAGAAAAAGTAGAATATGGGATATTACAGATAAACTGTGTAAAACTGGGAATCGGCCTGTCAGAAAAATAATACAACTTGCATTCTGTAGGCAATCATAACATTTTCTAAAGCCAAAATTTAATCAGAGCTTAATTTCTCTGGCAGGTCTGGAAAAAGACAAAGAAAGTGGTAGTGCAGGAGGGAGGTACAGGGCGCATCTACATGACCCACTTAGAGCACTAGAACCATCCTTTCACTCGCTCAGTGACAGAAATGCATTGCATTATGTCTGGATTTCAGTCCTGTGCTATGGACCTAACTGCATCTTGAAATGCACTTGAAACATTTTCTCCTGGGGTGCAAACAAGGCTGAGGTAAAGTGCCAGGGCAGAGTGATTCCCACAGGCTAAGAAACAAGATGATGCCTTCCTCAGGAGAAAAACACATCCTCTCAGAGGGTTTCCAGCAGTGTACTCAATCCATATGCATGAATTCTTTTAGTAACAGCAAGTGCAATGGGGACAGTCATCTGGGAGGGTTGTATAAAATCTACTTTGCGTCATCTGCTGGATGCAGGTTCCTCTTCTGTACCTAAGACCAGCAACTAGCACCAGGTCCATTGCCAGCAAACAGAAAATATAGATATATGGTCCTAGAACAGTATCAGAACACGATAAATCAACATTGTCCTTCTTTCTCCAGGTTGTGCCAGGCACTATTAGAGACACAATGTAAGGAAGTTGGCATGCTGGGATATAGGACACACAAGGCTGCATCAAGAGGGACATTGCATAATTTATGGCAATCATTTCCTAAAGGTAAACATTACTTCTGTTAACTACAATTTTGATCACTAAACATAACTGCTCAGAGATTTGCTGCTGCAATAAATCAGATCTCATGACAATAGTTTAATTATCACTACTCTTTCTGAGTGACAGGTGATCAATTTCATTAACTCCTCTTCATTTGCACTTGTACTCTTCTTCATCCAGGTATCCTTGACTGATTGTCTTTTTCATCTCATCACAAATCTCAGTTTACTGACTTGCATTCTAGTTGATAGTTTTCTGTCACACAATTCTCTTTATGAAGCTGACCCAGCCAGTAGACTTTCTCAATGGCCATACACCTCTAAACAATTCTCTCTAAGACCTAGTTGCAAGCGCCTATTAAAATAATAAAATGAAATTTTAAAAAAATCTAGTGGTGCTACACTCTGATTCCAAAAGATAAATTTTGCATTGAAGTTGAACACTCCTTAATAAACCTGCCAGGGCTTTCTTTACTGTATTGGGTAATAACTTAGCCTATATACCAAACTTTCAATCTGAATAGAACACTCTCCCTCTCCATCAGATTCCTGCTCTTTTCTCTTTTGTCTGCTTTGTTTTGGCTATTGAGTGCAAATCTATACCCTTTTCCTATGATATGCATCCTTTTGTTCAACTACAATCTTTCATTCATCATCTTATGAAGTATATGAATTTTTTATAATTCATGTACCTCCAATTACTGGAAAATCTATTGTTCATCTTGAAAGATTTCTAAATCCTTCCAGCACCTCTTTTCCTTTCTCTCTGTGTGTTGAATAAATGAGATGGCATTGAACATCCTCATTTTAGCCTTTTACTGACAGCAACCCCTTTATTAATATTGCTTCCACTTCTTTGATAACTTAAGTTTCTATGGCTCTTGAAGGACACATTTTAAGCCCTAAGTACTATTGTTAATCTATATACATAAAAAAACCCAACTTCTAAATAAAACATGATCTTTTTTTATTTTTTGTAATGCTGCTTTTTCCCTCATAACTATAGATCTCTTTTAAAATTTTAAACACTTTCTTATTTTTGCTGTAAAAAATCACCTAGTCAAAGAAGGTTTAAATGGAAACAGAACAGGTATTTAGATTACCAGCAAGGAAAATATTTAATTATTATGTATCAAGGACTCCATGACACAAGGACATGTAGGTGATGTAGCAAAATATGTTGACTGTGCAACTAGTTATATCTCTAATGGATGCTGAAAGTTACAAACAATCAGAAAACCTTGTACAGGCACTTTGAAGGGCTTAATCCTACTGTCACATGTATGGGTGACCATCACTGACGACAAAATCAGCTAAAGATGCTTTCAAATGCATTTTTTATTCAAAGCAGGTGAAACTATCAGTATTGGAAAAGGGTTTAGAATGTATGTAGAACTTGTCACCACAGGTAGATTCACGTACTTTGAAGTTTGAACTTGCAGTGATGTAGGAAAAAAACAAATCTGTTAAGTATATGGACAAGATAGAGATTTTTTTTTTGGAAGTCACTCAAGATGTTAATGAAAACAGACAGAAACACCAATTCACATGAATAAACCAATGCTGAGTCCTAAGAGAGAGATTTGCCTATAATCTGAAACCTTTGATATCTGATTACATTTGCTTTTCGCTTGCTATTTAGTGTAAATGTTGGAATTTCCTGTGCTAATCCATCCCACTCTGGACCGTACCACACCTTTAAAAAAAAAAGCCTTCCAAAACAAAACCAACATCAGGATCAGCATCAGCATAAATCCAGTTTCAAATAACTCTTCTACTTCTATGCCTGAAAAACATATTTCTCTCAGGAAATTTTTCTTTACTAAAAGAAAAGGTAGAAAATACATCAGATATCAATTATATCAGCCATTCCCATGAGAAATGCAACCTGTCAACACTGGTCTATAACATTTGATCTGGCATGTGACACCATATGAAGATAACTAGTTTAATTTGCTTGATAGCTTAGTGGTTTCCTCTTTGAAGTGAAGGCATGTGCTGGTTTTTAGCTGGATTATACGCTGTCCTGCATGGAAGAGATATATCAAAACCAGAATTTATTATTAGCTTTAGTGTCCATGGCTATTTCATATAATGTGGGTGTATTAGATGACCCTATTGCCCTCCATCTTAATGGGCCACCTCTGGTCAAACACAGACGGTTGTGTGTAAATAAAATATTAATGTTTTATAATATTAAAGAAAAGGACCATTGAAGCCAATGTCATCACTTATCTGCTGGAAAGCTGACCTGAAAGATCACACACTTCAGCATTCTTCCAACAGAGTAGCTACAGTGATGTAATCAGACAGCTAGTGTCAGAAAAGGGAAAAGATCACCATCAACACATTAAATTTTTCATAACTTTGCTTAAGTCTCCCACAGGAATCAATAACTTGAGAGAGGTGGGGGAAGGAGGCTTGGGTTTTGTGTTTTTCAAAATTATTCTGTTCAGTTTTTTCTTCACTGTTTTTGATTTAGGCCATTTTTGAATAGAATGCAAATAAAGCAACATTCAAGTTTAAACCATAGTAGTGCTTTTCAATACAGAGTAGCTGAGATGATTTTAAACTAGACAAAAATCAGCAAGAATAGAAAGTGCTTAACACATTTCTGCCAAGTGACTTTCCATGGCACAATTATTTCGGTCTTTTCTAAAAATCTGAAACATTGGAGTTTTTGCTAGCTGCCTAATGCTATACATCTTTAGAAAGTTTAATTCCTTCCAAAATACACATACCATTTCCCAGCTTCAAGTGTCTCTGAATTGCTACAAGTTTCAAAAGGCGACAGAAAGCCTTTGCTAACAGAACTATAGCTCTCTTTCCTTTGTGGTATTATTCAGCTCTCCCAATGGTTTGCAGTTGGAGAGAGCTAAAGAGAACCCTCTGACCCCATCTGTAGCTATGGACCAGGAAACGCTGCTGCCATTAAAGCTCATTGTGTGGGAGGTGAAATTTTCTGTATGCAAGTAAAATGTACGGCTCTTTCCGGCTTCCCTTTCTGAAGCTTGCATTGAAGCTAAATTTTCCCACTTTTAACTCAATTGCCATTCAGCAAACGCAGCCTTACTAGTTTTGCAGCACGTGGGAGTCAGAATGTGTACCTTATCTTGTCTCTCCATCGCATTCAAGGAGAATATTTTTAGCCTTCAGCACCTAATTAACAAAGGTGAAGCTGACATCTTCTTCCACGCCTGTGCTAGTTGACACAGAGCTTTGCAAATGACTCTGCTGGGCAGAGGGAAGGTGAGCTTTGTCCAGCTTTGTGCTTCAAGTACAGGCCCACACTGGCAGGCAATTTATTCCCCTTGCCAAAGCCCTTGTTTTCCCACATCCCCCTCCCCTGGTTACAGAGACCATGAGCTCTGCTGGTCTTTGCCTACCAGCAACATGAAGGAGCATCTTGTCTTTGCTGGAATGAAAGAGGAATTAATGGTTAGACCTCAGAGGGATAGAAGGCAACTTTAATTACTGCCCTGATCCGCATGGAATTTAAGAGATTGTTTGAACTCTCACGCTGCTGCTAAGCCACCTCAAAATTTTGGGATTAACCAACATTGCTTTTGTTCCATAAATAAGAAGCATCAATTTACATTAATTTCACTCCCAATTGCACGTTTAGAGCTTTTGCTTGATAATTTCTACAAAATGTACTATGCAGCTATCTTTGTTGCTATACTTAATTGTCTTTTTTCATATTATTATTATCTTGTTTTATCTTGCACTTTCTTAATATACCCAAAGATTTTAAATAATGGAAATAACAGATTAATAATGATTACTTTTGTTACAGTATTTTGGAAATTATTTGAAATATTATAGATCTAAATTTAAGAATAGAAAGTCATATACAATGATTTTAAAAATGGAATTGGATTTTCTTTGTTAACAGCAATATAAGAAAAACATGCTAGAAAATGTAGATTTTATTATCCCTGCATATTGTAATTTCAAAGTGCTTTCTGGAGAACTGCTTTAAAGGAGTTGCTCATCAGCACCATGTTGCTACCCAACCTGAAGTATATAATTTGCTTGCTTTAGAAAAAGCGCCCTTGTTCCTCTGGGTCAAGGAGGTATAATACCAATTAAAGTACTAAGAGAAGGCAACATAGTCTATTAGACAGCTGCATTTATCTTTAAAAAGCAAGAAAATAATACATTAAAAGAACCAGAGAATCAAGTGGCAAAAAAGAAAAAAAAAGTCTTATGCAAGAGAAGAAAGATATTATGGTTTATTTTTTTTCACATTTATGTTTAAGACCCTTTAATGTTACTTTTTTAATGCAAGTGCATTAAAAAAAAACAACAAAAAAAGACAAAATATTGTGGCCATGTTTAAAACAGATGTAAGGAAACAAGGAGTATAAAAGGCCAGTTGTGGTGAGAAGAAAGAGATTCATGAATAAGAGAGGCAAGTAATTAACAATTAAATGTTAAAAAGTAACTAGAGTGATGTTACAGCAGTAGCGGCACTTGGGGACCATAGGTAAAAGAACAATTAGATTTCTGCTGTTGAAAATAACAACAAAAGTAAGTGTGAAAGACACAGTCTAAAGGAAAGGATGGAGTTCTTCAAACAGTTGCCTTACTGAGAGCTCAAATGTAGGAGAGAAGCCTGATTCCTAAGAGCACCTCTATGGATAAAAATGAGCTGCCCTTACCCTACATGTCCATATTTTACATTACAAGTCAGATTCATCAGGAAAGAGTGAGTACTGAAGAAAAATAAGAGATTGATCTTCAATTCAGCTCTCCTAGAGAGGCATCTCTTTTAATCCTGACCTCTGGACTCTCTCTGTACCCTAAAAGGACAATATGTTGCTGCCTAGAGGACTAGGTTGGGGTACTTGATAAAGATCAGATAAGTGAATCCTATTTGTAATATTTTCAGAGAAGACACAGGGCAGTGACTCTTGTTTCATGATCCTGAAATATGTTTGCTGAACCACCTTGGAGAAATCAAGGACCTAGACTTAAACATTAACAAAACAAAGACAGACATAAAATCTAAAAAGTGCTGCTTTCCACATTAGCAAAATTTTGGTACAATGCATAGAGGAGCAACAGAGCAGGAGAGATGAACAAAGAAACATGCTTTTATTGGCAGGAGAAGCTCAGTGATCACTTCTTTCATTGCATAATACCTTCCTCATAAAACCTGCCTGAAGCTTGTATTGGAAATTTTTGTGTCTCAAATTAACGAACAAGTCTTTTAGCTACTCTGAATATAAAGAAATTTTTGCTTTTCTAAAATAGGATTCCATTGTACTAGTTTTTTTGTTTATTATATTTGGCAGAAATATTTAAGTTGATTCTAGGTAAATTGTGTCAACCTAACAGTAAAAGAAAATTCAAGTAGATGTCACATCAGCCAATAGCCCAATCCGGCCAGCAGCAGCAAGGATTTTTCACAAAACTAACTCATCACATTTACTTTTGTACATATCCAGGGCTTTTGCTCAGCTTGTGCACTAAGTACTCTGAACTGGTAGTTGCAGAGAAGGTTTCTGCTTGAGGCTTACAAAGTGCTGGGTCAAATGAGACAGAGACAGGAGGACTCTTAACGAATGTCCTACAAGCACCCCAACTTCCCAAGCTGAGAAAGGAGCACTTTGCTTGGGAAAGGGATATTGGAAGAGTGCAGTCACCACAGGAGCTGCCAAGCCAGCTGTTAGGTGGGCATCTATCCCCACACTCTCTAGTTTCCTCTTATCACTGTCAGCAGAAATGTGCAACAGAATGTTAAGGAGCATTACAGCCCAAACTCAACCCAAGTAACAATAAAATTGCTCCTCCTCAGTGAACCATTTGTGAGAATTCAGACACAGGCATCTCTGGCGATAATCTCATTCACAAGATTTAATGGACAAGAAACAAAGCAAAAAAACCTTGTGTCCTTCCCTAAAGAAAAAAAACAACAAAACATCCCAAACACTTAAAGTTACTGTAGTGCTTCATTCTGCAGTCATTGGAGCAAAAAGGAATGTGCTTAAGTCACTGGAAGCTAAAAATCCAACCATAAGTTTTCTCCAAACTCTCCTTTAAAATAAGTACTGAGAAGGAGAGAAATTTTTACATTTTAAGTGTGGTGTGCATGGTTATCATTGAAAGGATTTTGAAAGTAAGTTGCATTTTCCATTAGTTCAGGTTTGTTTGATCTGAAAGCATCTACAGGAACTACATTCAAGTTGAATTTGTAGCGCATTACTAGAACCCGAAGCAGTCAGAACACCCATAAGAACCTAATTGCTTTATTCAGATTTTCGAGATCCATTTTTCTTTGCAATGTTTGATTTTTTGTTTACAAATTGACAGTTTAAATTGTTCCTAAATGGCTTTCTATACTACTTTGGAATGGGAGAACCATACAGGTAGTTCCTTTTATTTTTATTTGTGACTACACTTCAAAACATTCATCTGCTTTCAGTTTATGGTCCCAGAGATCATCTCCCACTCAGTCTTGAATATTTGCATTTAGGGCCTGTTAAGGTACAAAAATCTATGTAACTCCTCTTTATGATATAAACTATGACGCAGCTTGAAGCATAATAGAGACCATGATGAATAAAAATTTTATAAAAAACAAGTTTAAAGCTTTTCAGGAAATATCTGTGTTCTTTCTGTTTATGCGTTTCTAGACTACTTTTCTATATTCACCTTTTAATTAGACAGCTCACAGCCATAGTCCTGCTCAGAAAAGATGTAAAAACAGAAGTTTTGTTCAGAGGTTTATCTTCTACTAGAAGTGCCTCTTTCACTGTTATTTGGAGAACACAGATATGCATTATACTCCTACTGCAGTTCATCTGCTTATTTAAATATTTATTTATGGGAACTGTACTTCTTTCACAATAATCAGATATAAGACATATTAGATATCATGAATATTCATAGGTTTTCAACCCCACTATAAATAGCAAAACTGCAACCTGCCTTCATGAAGGAGATCTTAAATATAGATTATTAAAAAGAATATATGCATTCCTCATTACTTAGTTGGATTTGCATCTACATCCATTTAGCATACCCTATATAAATAATAACTTAAAAACCTGGAACCAATTAAAAAAAAAAAAGGAACCTGTCAACCTGAGCTCTTAACCAGTGCAACAGGTCACATTGTAACAGGAAAAATATCTGCAGAACAGAGATCTTGTTTTGCATCCTAATCAAGTCCTAGTACAACACATTCAGCATAAAAATTATTGAATATATCCTTGTTAAATACAGTACTATGATGACAAATGGGAAAAATTTCTTGTACTGTTGAAAAATTTAATCCTTTACTTAAATGAGTTAATTCTTTTTATTTTTTCATTAGCTAAAACTACAGAAAAACATTGCAAATTCTTCTCAGAGACTGCTACAAATAAAACACAGTGAGCTTGAGGAGGTGTAGGTTTTATTCCAATGACTTTTTCCCTTAGCATCCATGTGCAGTCTCTCCACTGTGTCTGCCTTTAGACTGATATCTCTACCTGTTTAACTGTGACTTCTTTGTCCTCAGATTTTGTCATAAAACAGGCAAAACAAATTAAGCATTACCAGTTCTCTGAAATAATGCAGTTATGAGAAAATTGTTGCCTATTTCCCCACTATATTTGTTTTCATGAAACAATGGCCTAGAAGTTGAAACAGCTTTGCTGAGATACCATGAGTTTGGTGATTTTTTTCTTCCATTCATTTATTATGTATTTGATTAGCATATGAGGCTAGGGGGTCAGGGAAAAATTTAAATCTCATATAGAAGAGTTATCTCAAATTATAGCAGTCCTGGCAACATATTTTTCATTCTTTTCTGTAATAATGCTCTGCAAAATATCTGTTTTGCTTGTCGTCTGCTAAAACACAGCATCAGTCTTAAAAATCAGACAGAAAATATACTTAAAATCATTAAACCAGAAATACGTTTGGTGTATTTCTATTTCTGTACCTCAGAAATATTTTAATTTTCTTTTCATGGTTGTTTTTTTTCTTTAACCCTCTCTATTAAAGCATGCAAAACATACTCTGATGTAAGTTCAAAGCTTCATCTCCTTCCAAAAACTCCTCTGTTGATGAGATGAAACCCCAGCAGCTCTTTATCACATTCAGCTTATGCCATGCAACATGCAGATGTACATACTGCATTAACTCTAAGCCTGCAGGTCCTGCATTATGTTTAGAGTCTTATCTCCAAGTGATGTAGGTGTTTGCTCTTTATAACTGCCAGTAATATTAGTGAAAATAATCACACATTTTATGCAAACCTCAAAGCAACAGGTACACAACTTCTATGTTTCTATGAAAATGGCAACAGGAATTTTCTAGAACCATATCTGGGTATTCAGTGATTTTCCTTATGAGTATGCTGCAAATAATTAATATTAATTTTTATTTCTAGAAAACAGAAAAATGTTTTTGAAAATGTATACCAAATTCAACACTATACCCTGTTCTTATCTGTATAAAGTGCCTTTTATAAATGTGCTCTAGTTACTTCTGCAAAAGGACTTCATGTCAGCCCCAAAAATGCCATAGCAACAATGATGCAAAGGGCATTTTAGGACATAGTAGTCTTGAGAAAAATGCCTCAGAATCTACTCAAATTTTCAGTTAGATGAAGGATAAATTCAGGATTCCACCAGAAGAAAAACCGAGAACATGAATTTAAATTAATGTTTGACTATATCTTTTTAAAAACATAAATTGAACCAAAATTGACGCTACTTGTCTTTTTAATTGATTTGTTGTTGTAGATTCAGCTAAAGTATTTCAGCATTTTCCCTCCCACAATCTACAATGAATTCGTTTTGAGATTGTTACTAAGTTGAATTCCAAAAGTGAATACAACAAAACACTAAGAATTCAGTTTCAATGAAAAGTGAATCTGGAATAGGATTTTTGTAGGTAGAGCATTTACTGTAGAAGGCCATAATAATCTTTAGCTCAACTAAAATAAAGTTTCTTGATTATGACAGGAGGCAAAAAGAGACACTTTGTTTTAATTTCATTTTCTTGTTGTAGCCTTTTTTTAATATGTGGTAATTATATGGTGAATCTTAACCAGCTTTTAAGTAAAATGTCTGTAACTGAACAGGGAGAAAAACAAACTTCACCACTGATAATTTCAGCAGGTATTAGGGATTCAGCTAGCTCAGATAGGGCCAAACCTCAAATGCTCTTCCATGCAAGTGACCATAGGCAATGGGCAAAGCTGCAAGGCAAGGAGATTTGTTCCCACTCCACTCACACTGCCACTGTTGAGATTGTGGAGGGTGATAATTAAATGGGAGTAAAATTTCTGTGACCATACACAGTCTTGAATGGGATTAGGGCACTTGACAAAGATGAAGGGAAAAGATAAAAATTGGAAGAACTGAGGGCAGTCAGAATAACTTATGGAAAAAACCTCACTGTTTTTTGCTTTGGTTTAAGCATCTGTAAATGCCCCTAATTATTAAGGATCTGTAGTGATTGAAGGAGTCTTATTCAAGGAATAAAAAAGATTTGAGAAAGGTGGAATTAAAGGAAATTTTCTTTCTAATAAGCTACAAAAATGTAGAGGAGAAAAGGAAAAAAAGCACGGGGGGAAGATGGTAGCACAAAGGTGCCAATGACATTGCAGTTTAGTGTTTGGTCAGTGGTTTATATACATCTGTATAAAGTAAGCAGAGATGGTTTATTCAGTGTCAAAATAATGCAGACTATCTTCAAAATATCATATTTATTTTTGAGGTCAGATTGGCATTTGTATAAAAAAAGTGAAGTTTAGATATCAGGGATGTGCAAAAAGACAAGAGCAAATGAGGCCTCACATGACATTAAAACGATGGTGTATGCATTTCCTGAACAGCAAAAATGCCTTCTCTTTTACAAGAATTCCAGAAATATATTGAGGTGTAGATAGTATTTGAGATGCCAAACATCCAGAACAGATGGGCATCAAAATCCAGACTGATTTAGCTTCAACTTTGCTGAGTTAAAATGTCAAAAAAATTTCTGACACATAAAATTCCCTAATCTTCCATTCATTGATTGGTTTGTCCAGAATGAATGAGAACTAATTCAAATTGACCATATGTGCTCACAGTAAATTCTCTCTGTAAATGTTCTAGTGAACAGAAATGCTAAATAACTTAAATATCATGCTTGGCTACTATCAATAATAATCTTTCTAGGACTGAATAATCACTAACTAATTAATCCAGACAATACCTTTGATGCAACAATTAAGCATTTCCCCACTGCAAAGGAAAAAAAAGAGAAAAAATATAGAATTCTAATTGTCTAATGCCATTTTCCATTTATAATATTGGAAGTGTGGACAACTAGATACACTTAACATCACCTATAATTAGTTGTTCATATTCTTTTGGTATTTATTCTGATTTTTTATCTATCAACCTACTAGGGAGACTCTAGTGTAGTGATTTCATTGGTCCTAAGATGCCATCCAGAGACATCAGAATTATCTCTGAGTTATACTAAGGCAAAAATGCTTATCTCTTTCTCATAGACCTGTTCCAGTGCAGTACCAGCGAGACTGTCTGGAAAAACATATTCAAGAAATACTACTCCATGAACAGGGGCTCCAGAATAATTGCACAAGTGCAGTATATATATTTTTAAAATAACATTTACTAGTCATTTTGATAAGGCAAAATATGAAATAAATTCTTTTAAGACTGAAAAGGTGTTTTATACTTTGATTGTCTTCAGAAGTTGAAATAGTTTTAAAATCTAGAGAAATTAAATTTAAAGAAAAACTATAACCATTTTGGCAAAGATATATGGCATATTTTTTAGTCTCTGAACCACACTTCTGAGTGACAGAAGAAACATATGTAGGAAAAAGGGTTTGTGTGCCAGACATCTTGTCTGACTCCCTCCTCCAACTATATCAGCTGCTCTAATGAAATATGGATTCCTTATAGGCATTTCCCTACTTACATCATTAAACAATCACAGCTATACAATCATTACTCACTCCCCCCAAAAAATTAACACATACACAATCCACATTTCCTTAAAATGTTTGTCAGATGTTTAATTATTGCTTTCACTATGAACAATAAACATTTTTTAGAAAGAAAATACTTATTTTGGACTTCTGAAGAAAAAAATTTAAAAATAAAATATTTCGCAAACACAACTTTTTTTTTAATGAAACATAATAGCTTGGTGTGAATTCTCTGGTTTAACCTGCTTCCTCCATTTGAAAACTGTTTCTTCATTCCTTTTTGGGTTTGGCTTTGACAAAATGACTGCATTATATTTTGTAGCAGTTTCAGTATTTATGACTTGTCATACTGGTAGATGAACATCCATAATTTGCTAACAGTACAACTTAAGGATCATGAAACTTCAGGAAGCATCTAGGTTGGCTGCAAAAATATGCAATAAAAACACAACAAACAATTACACTTGGTTGCCTCAAAGCAAAATACAGATTAATTCTTTCATCAGGATGTGTCCTGCTGTGTTCTCCTTGGTACAGAGATAGGAGTGGGAGCTTTGACTGTGTAAGGAAGGGGGTACTGTGCACACATTAAGGAAATACCCTTCTGTTGCACCAGCAAATGGGAAATTAAATGATTGCATCTGTATCTATCAAGCAGTGTCATAGAAATGAAATCATGGTAATGGGACTGTTATCACGGGATCAATGCTGCCTGTTTTGAAATTTCTTCTGATTCACCTTGTGGCCTCAGCCTTTATGCAGCAGCAAAAAGCCATTATCTGTTCTATTGCAGTGACATTTACTCTTTCTCCTCATCTGTTCAGATGTCCATTTCTTTGATGGTTCTAGTATATCATGCTTTTTGTCCTCTAGCAGTTATTTATGCCAACATTTTCAACTACTTGAATGCTTTGGGTGAGAGAGGCACCCTTTTTCCTTTTTCTCAAAACTTCATCACAGCTGAAATTCTGTTGGTCTAATTAATTGATTGCATTTTCTTTATCCAGTTAGAGGCTCCATGAAATCATATAAGTGCAGTACAATCTCTGGATCAGGTAGAAAAGCTTTCTCATCCCTAAAACATTGCCCAAATAAACTATGAACCATCACTTAAATAAGTTAAAAAACACTAGTCTAGTTGTAAAAGTAGTTCCTGGAAAGTACAAATGAACTCACTCAGGGTTTCCAGTTGCTCACAGATTTCACTGCATCTCTGTTACTTCACAAAGATCATAGGTTTGTACTATGAAAAAAAATAAAACCAAAGTACAGCTATCACAGTCAGGGAGCAGCTCTACACAGAAATCAGGGTGTTTCTGCATTATTTATGAAGGATGTAGGACATCTTGGAAAAGTTGTATAGGCCAGCTGAAAATTAGCCTTTCACTATAATCTTCAAGGATAATGTAGTAAGGATTAGGATAATGTAAATATAGGTTTGGAGTTCCTCAGATTATTTTTGTTCCTTTTTGAAACAGGTGGAGCATAGGTTTTTCATTGAAACTTGAAAGTACACTGATGCCTTCTTCTAACCTAATCTCTGAAATGGCAGAGAAACTGGCTGTGAATCTATAGTAATTATTATAGGTACTACTTTTTAAGTATAGCATTATTATCCCCCCAAAGAGTGAACTTGAAAGACAAGACAACTCTCAAATATTCAAAATAGTAATTTAACTATAGCAAAATGACTGTTTTACTAGTACAACTACCAGTAGTTATGCTCATTTTAATTTATGCAATTAAAGGTGACATATACAGAATACAGATATTCTGTAGAGTTTACAATTTTTTTCTGACACTGGCAAATTGGTTCTATGATTTTTATTATTCAAATTCAAAAGGCTAAGCCTTTGGAGGAAAAAAAAAAAAAATGACATAGTAAAAACAGGTTGCAATTTACACAGTGGAAGTCTTAAAACACCAGGTGCAGAAGAGAGACAAACAGCTTTCAGATTTTCAGTGCATTTTCTTTGCAGAAACAGGTCTTCAATCAGCACAAAAAACATGCCCCCTCATTGAGGATGACAGCAGCAGCACAGCTGTTGCTCCAGGGAAAGAACCGAGCAAGGCAGGCTGTCAGGCGCTGTTACAGCCACTTCAGCCGCCAGAGACACCTCAAAGGCAGCCCTGTTACCTGAAAATGAAAACTCCCTTCAATGATACAATGTTTATAATTTCAAATTCAGTTCACTAATTACACTAATCAGACAGTTGCCATACCAAGAAAACATGAGTGAGACTAAGATGTGCAGTGCAGAATATATATGCTAGAACTGGAGTTATCAGCACTGAGATTTGGTTTGCCTGCTGCTTGTAGATTCTGCTCTACAGCCACTGCTGGTGCAATCCCAGCATGGTGCACGAGAACACCAAATCAGCACAGCTGAGAGGGGGGATCGTGGAGTGATACCACACCTTGTCTGCAGCTGGTGCAGATTAAGAGAAGAAGCACCATGTTTATCTACTTTTTAAAGAAATGTTTCAGCTTTCTTTTCCAGTTGTGGATGTCCCACCCTGGAAGTATTCGAGATCTTAGAGCAAACTGGACGAGTGGAAATTTGGAATTAGATTATCTTTAAGATCCCTTTTCAATGCAAACTGTTCAGTGGTCCTGTGATTATGAATTACATCTAGGAGAAACCAGCATGAAAACCTCAGATACTCTGAGGAAAAAATCAGTTATAGGTTAACTATTCAATTATTGATTACAATAAGATAATGTTACATTTTTAAAGCATATGAAGGTAAACAAATTCAACTGCAGATGGGAAAAAAAATGACAAATTAGGTGGCATACAAAATGATCATTAAATATAAATAGGAAATAAAACAAAAACTGCTGACTCTTTCCAGAAGCCCTGCACCAAACAGTACACTGCAATGATTGTGATGGTCTCTGTTTGAAGAAGATATGCATGGCATAGAAAAATGGAACAAGATCACACTACCACTGTAAAACATGCTGTTCTCAGAACACAGCAGGCTAAGGAAGTTGTCAAAGGATTTTGAACACCACTATCAAGAACAGTAGATGAATGATAAAGACAGCCAGGTAAGAAACAATAACATGTTTTCCACATTTAGCTAAAATTTGTTGCAATATAAATCTGTTTCATATCCAGTGCAAAATTTACAAGTGCTTGATTAACTCTATACTATTTAAAACAATGCAACAAGGCAGTGCAGCCGTCATTTTACCTTGTTCCCATCTCTCTTTGCTAGGCTGACATTCCTAGTGGGAGAAAGAAAACACCTCTTTTCTGAAGGAAACTGAGCATATCAGACTGGGAGAAACTTCTTTAGAGCCTATGGGGCTGTTGATAAGAAGGGAAAAGGAGGCAGGCAACGTGCTGTTTTGTCAGTGTTGGGACACTGCTCTGAGAAGTAAAAGGTTTCCTGCAGTAGCGAGATGGCCCTGAGAATGGACAGAAAGCAAGGGAGCCTGGATCAACTAGAAAACGAGCTGGAAGCAGAAAGGATCTGCAAGGCTTTATTTTCAACAGGTCTCAATCAGCAAGTCAGTATGACAAATTATTTATGATCTACCTACAAGTTTATTTCTCTTTTATGGAACAGTATTGAAGACTTGGGAGCCTTTTGGTATCTTTCAACTTGTTCTCTGTGAAACCAAGCCTGGTGCTTCCATTCTCAGCCTGGAGCCAATTCAGGAATTTTTTGCAAAATCCAAAAGAATTCTTTATATATAGGCAAAGTTGTCTTGAAATGCGACATGATAAAGTTGTCTAGAAACAACCTCGTCTTTCTAAACACTCAGAATACTTAGACAAATATCTGACAGATTTAAATGGATTGATGCCCTTTCATTTTATACTTAACAAGTATGAAAATTTATGTCTGATTATCATAAAAGCCTTTGATAAACTTCACACACTGCTGGTCAGTATCCACTTATTAAAAGGTCAGACATTTTTCCTTCAGTGAAAGGCTTTATAGAACTGCAAAAAATACATATGCAGTAGAAATTGGGTAGGAAAACGGTC
Organism: Haemorhous mexicanus; assembly: GCF_027477595.1. Classification (NCBI taxonomy): domain Eukaryota; kingdom Metazoa; phylum Chordata; class Aves; order Passeriformes; family Fringillidae; genus Haemorhous; species Haemorhous mexicanus. The sequence continues at coordinate 65,632,042 of NC_082343.1, forward strand.
CTTTATCTAGGCCAATGGAATTATGCTTTAAACCTATGCTTTCCTTTCAATTTTCTCCCATCTTTAAGGGGGCATCTGAAGATGAACGTTTAATCTCTTTCCATGTCAGAAAGCATGCCCAAGCCACTTAGGAAAAGCGTTTCTCTGGATCTTAAAGACTTGCTATTTTTGCTACAGTTTAGGAGCTCAAAGAAATGTTGAGCAAAAGTATCACTGGTGGGACATTCTTCTTAATTCAATGGTGCAATCCTGGATGACAAAGAAAACATACACATAAGTTCATAGAACGAGAAATGGTATGTTCTACAGTAAAACAAACAACTGGCTTGGCCTATCATGTAACAGAACAATTAGCATAAAGTAATTTTCCATTTAAAAAATAGCTGTGAATGTATGCTAGCATGAGCTGTTTTCCTAGTCATCAAGATTTTTTTTAAATTGAAAAAACTGACAGGTGGTGCTACATAGTTGCATATCACTTTCTGTGTCCTAAATTGTTTAAGTCCAGACAACAACCTCTGCAACTTCGCAAAGAGTTACGGAGTTTCCAAAGACAGCATTACAGTCCATCATGATCTAATGCAAGGCAGAGTACTGTAAGGCATCAGAGGTAGGAGGAAAGCTGCAACTCTAGTATATCACTTTCATTTCCTCTGTCAATCAGTTTAAAAAATTGACAGAGCAATGACTTATTCATGCAAACATCTTTGTTTACTTCATTAGCTAATCATCTACTTGTTTCATGGAGGTTTTGTTTTGGTTTGCATTTGAGTTGATTTTTTTGGGGCGGAGGGTGAGAGTGGCACAGGTGATGGTGTTCCTTTTTCTTTTGCGTTTTCTAAACTAAGCCTTTCCAGCTCCTACAAATGATCTTGTGTGGTTCACAAGCTACCTGTGAAAGCGATACGATCAAAGGACAAGCAGAGATTTGAAAAATGCTCAAGCACGGGTATGGATGTGCAGCAGTCACACCAAGAGGAACGCTCACATTGCCGCGTACACGCGGCAGCTCCACCGACTGCTATTTGCAATGGCACAGCAGCCATTATCACAGTACATCTAACAGCACCCCTGGGAACTCCTGAATTTGATGTTTAATACAAAGCAGATTGCTGAAGAATCTGATCACTTCCTACACCTTTTCCAAAAGGAAGAGGATAAAACTGGAGTTCTTAACAGCTGTTTCCTGTATACTGACAGACTAAACACTTCTCAGAACTCTTGCAGAAGAAGGAATGTTCAGTAAAATATGCAGATATTCTTAAAGCAGATATTCAGTAAAATATGCAGATTTTCTTAAAGCAGATATTCTTAAACAATAAAGTGCAAATTTACAAGAAGAGGCAATAACAAGATAGTAGATGCTTGAGGATATGGGTGCATTTAGAACAATTAACCACATCTGTACAATTTTTGTCTCCTACCTGCCCGATAAAATCAACTGCTCATTCATTCACTCATTCCCATGAGAGATATTTTAACATTTCAAGTCACTAAACAGCTTCATAGCACATTTTGCATGCAAAAAAGCACATGTTAAACCTTTTCTTTTAAAGCCCATGTATTCTTTCTCCTGGGAAAAAAGATTTTTTTTTTTTAAATATTATCAACAACAAATAAAACCCAAATCAACAACAGCAAAAACCCAATCAGGAAACAAAATAAAAAATTAAAAACCCTCAAATCAACCCCAGAACACCCAAACACAATTTTAATATTACAGAAAAAAACCTAATCAAAACCAAAAGCCAAACACCATTCAAGTGGTATGATATTATACTCTTGAAGAAGTAGATTATTTTTAATGAAGTAGAAAAACCCAAAGGAACCAGAATTTTCTATTTTGTAATTAAGGTAGAAATTATTTTTTTAAGCTATGTAGAAGCTAAAGAATGTGGACTTTAAAGCATGTTTTGCAGTTTTTGCAGTGATCAATCTTATTGTATATTGGATGATATGGATATTTTTGTATTACCGAAATTCATGTGATATTCATGTTACATATTCATATTACTCAGACAAGAACAACTAAGGCATGTGTCTTTTCAGTCATTAAGATATGAAATACAGCTCAAACTGGTACTGAAGCAGTAACCCTTACACTAAACAAAAGTAAACCCTAAAACCTTTGAAGTTGTGAAAAGCTTTTGAGATATAAAAAACCTCTAGCAGAAACAAACAAAACCCCCAACCCAATACAAATTGAGAATTAAGCATATTATCAGGTTCAAATACAACAATTCGATTATATTGGCCTGTTCATTATTTTATTTTTATTAGGAACTTTTACCCCGGTAACCTTAAGAAAAACAGTACTGTGCCAAAGAGGATCTCAGTCATCCTTGTTCTTAATGACACTCAATCCTAAACCGTCTGAAACTGCACATCCTATTCACATGTTTATACTACTGCATCTTTCCATACTCATGGATAATTCATTGACAAATCAAGCAAAGATTCAGCTTTTTTCAGGAAAGGGGTAGCTAACAGTGATTTCATTGGTTTATATAAAAATAAAAGTATTCAATGATGTCTCAATGCAACTCAATTCCTAAAAGAATTCCTCAATTTCTTGGAGCACACTTTGACTCTCCTTCCACGTCCTCTGCAGACACCTAATGTGTGAAGACTGAATACAGTTGCAGGATTCTGCTATGCCACTGCCTCCCCTTCATGTCTGTGCAATATTGTTCTAGCATTTCTGTTTACTTTAACATTCCTTAAGAGATTTCCACCTGTTCTATGATCCTTTAGGAGGTGGCAATTCAGGTGTGTAACCTTCTCTTTTGGGTAATGGGGGTTGTGATCAGTTCATCATGTGTTTTCTTTGCTGCTCCTTCCTCCACAGAGGGAGGAGGACTCTTCAGACTCTTTCCCTGCTTCTGCATGGTATCCCTCCTGCAGGAGACAGTCCCCCGCCAACTTCTTAAATGTAAGTCCTTCCTAGAGGCTTCATCCACTGCTCCAGATTGTATGAACTGCTCCAGATTGTATCCTTTCCACAGGGCCAATCCTCCAGGAACAGCCTGCTCCAGCAGGTGCCCCCTCAGGGCAAACCTGCTCTGCTGTGGGCTCCTCTCTCCACGGGGCCACAGATCCTTGCAGGAGCCTGCTCCAGCACAGGCTTCCCACAGGGTCACAGCCTCCTTTGGGCACCCACCTGCTCTGCCCTGGGGTCCTCCATGGCTGGGGTGGATCTCTGCTGCCCCATGGACCTCCCTGGGCTGCAGGGGCACAGCTGCCTCACCACGCTCTGCACCAGGGGCTGCAGGGGGATCTCTGCTCCAGCACCTGGTACACTTCTCGTCCTTTTTCACTGACCTAAGGGTGTGGGGGAGTTGCTCCTCTCATGTATTATCAGTCCTCTCTCCTACTGCCAATGCAGTATAATAACTTTTCCCCCTTCTGTAATGTGTTTTCCATGAGGCACAACCACTGATGTTGGGGTTGGCACTGGCAGGTCAACCTTGGAACCAACTGGCACAGGCTCTGTCAGACAGAGAAGTTCCTGGGAGATTCTAACAGAAGCCACCCTTGTAGCCCCCTGGCTACTAAAACCTGGCTTTGCAAACCAAATATACTTTCAAAGTTGCAGACAAAGCAATTCTTCTACCCAGTAAGATTTTAGAAGCAAATCCTCTACCCACTAGGATTCTTCTATTCACTATAAATGTCTTTGTATATTTCATCAAATCCAACTTTTCTAGCTGCAATCTTTTCTTAAAACACCCAAACTCACTGGCCTGTTTTGAGCAATTAGATTGAATGAAAATCTTCCTGCTTCCCCATTAAATACCTCTGTTCTGGTAACTGCCTGTATAACAGCCTTCCCTGGCTTGAGCAGGAACTATTTGGCAGAGAGGGGTAAGACTCTCCACAATGCATTCTTTCCTCTGAGTAATTTTCAATGATTTTAAAACCAGAGTCAAAATGAAATCAAAACACTGCAAAGAGCTTGCCTTGTCTCAGAACAGACTTACTTTCTTAAAAGGACACCACAAGCTGTCACCCTTTAACCTCTAGTAAACATCCTTAAAAGGATCAAAACCCAAAAAAAGTCAAAATTATCCATGTGCACAATGATTCAAGAGCATGGGGTGGGTGGAAGGAAAGTGACACTAGACCTCATAAGTGAGGATGCCTGCCTCACATGCAAGTGGGAAGGCATTTTATAAGCTCCTGGAGTCATTTAAATTCTACAATGAAGGATCTCCTGTTTCCTGCTTACCTGCCATACTCCCTGCCATATGGTTACACTCTTGCCTCTGTGTGAAACAAAGGCTCTGGGCTTCCACTGATAACTGACTTCCTTCAAGACAGCCAGAGGTCCCATAACATCAGCAAGCCTGCTTACAGTGCCACAGACCGGCCTCTGCCCCAGTGAGAAGGCTCTGTGTGAAGCCACAAGTCCCATCCTTTCATGGAACATGAACTGTTGCCTTCACAGAGACAAGACAACAGTAATCAAATAATCAATATCACAACAAACAGTGGCTCCTATCCCCTGTGGCGCGCTGGTTCCTGGGAAGTCAGTTAACAGGAACCAGGAGGCATTGATCCCACAGGAGCAGAGTAACTTCAACAGCTGCCTGGAACACTTGCCACAACATGTCACTGCTTATAGAATAGATAAAAACAGGGGCATAGCATCTCCCCTAATCTGGAAATGGGGTAGATATCACCCAGCACTAAGCTACCAGTGTTACACACAGCACAGCCCCAGCAGTTTCTTGCTCAAACACTGAATTCTGCTAAAGCCCAGGAAATACTTGTGTTCCAGAAGAATGGCAGATGAATATTGACAGAATTTAGATGAATATATTTAAAAGTACCAGACCAGCCTAACAAACACAAAACAGCACTTAAGAACAACATTTTGCCCCATACTGGAGAAAGCCACCATCTGCTTTTAGCCTTAGCACTCTCTGGATGGGCAACCAAGGGTACAGCAATGCAACCTGAAGAAAACTGCAATACAGAGGAGGAGAGGCATAAAGAGGTTAACTTTAGAAGTTAATATATAAAGGATACAAATCTCCCTCCTTAGGAAAGCTATAATAATTATATTATTAAGAACATATCCAGCCTTCAAACTCAGCAATACTAAGCCTCTGGTACTTCAGCCAGAGAAACAGAAAATTTATTTTTTATTATTTCTAGAAAATTATAATACTTCTGTTCATACAGTCAAAATTTCATCTCATTCCTTGCATCCTGCATTTCATATTGGTCAATTTAGGTCTTCATAAAAATAACGGAAAACTTGAGGCTGTATCAAAGTAGCAAAAGTATCCAGTCTTTTTCCTCAAGGACAAAATGTGAGACTATGAAGTATTTAACTGATCATTGATACTAAATGAAAGGGCAGCAGAGTAAAATCTGAGGGAAGTGGACACTGCATTGCTACCCCAGTGAAGGGTGGAAATGCAGTGCTTTGCTTATTACCAGCACAAGATGTGTCCCAAAACCTCCAGGCTCTCCCTAAATCTGCATGCCAGTGCACAGCATGAGCACAGTAGTGAATGTGGATAAATGGGGACAACAACTTTTTTCTTAAGCAAAGTAGTGACAGGGCACACAGACAATTCCAACTCTACTGAAATATTAATGCCAACCTCAGTTAAAAATGCCATTTTACCCATTAAAATTGAAGGAAGTTTTCAGTGGAAAAAAAGAAATGACTGGGTCTAGCATTTTATTATATGTATAAAGACATAACAGGAACAGGAACAAAGGAGTTTCTCCTTTCTTTCAAGGTTTTCATTTAAAAAGAAATAAAAAATCCTTAGAAAGCTCAGAAGATAATGTCCCACTGGTAAAGCTAATATAGTCCTCAGGAATTCAGTAGCAATTCTTTCTAGACAGAAATTAAGGTATACAAGATGCAATAGACAATGGGACCTTGCAAGACCTCTAAGGTCAAACACATAAGAGAGAAACTCCTCCTAAAATGGTTATGGTGCACTATATACAATTACAGGAAGAATACTTTAGATAGTGTTAAAAATAAGTGTGTTTTTAAAGCAACAGACACTCCCAGATATATTTCTGTAGAAATAATTCCCTATGTTTGCCTTTGAGGTAGAATAGCAACCCTTAGTCCATAACATATAGAAACCATTAAAAAGCAAGTTAGAGATCATATTTGCTATAGTATGCATGTGTCAACATCAAGAGGATGCTTACTACCCCTTTCAGCACACATCCATTTTTCATTTATACCCTCTCCATGTCAGCTGGGATTGATTTCTCTTGAAGCACTGAAAATCATTCACTTACATGTCCATACAGAAAATCCAAATTGGGAATCAACACATTTGAGTGTTTTGTTTTTTTTAAATCTCCTATACTTTGCGAGATGTAAAACTAATTAAATTTACACCGATTTAGAGTGCAGATAGAACAGTGTGTCATACTGAGCAGTTGCATGCATGCACATTTCTTATTGGCAATCTAAATGTTTGTGTAAAGTTGTTACTTTTAGCGCTATTGTTACTCTGCCATCATACACAGGTCTTATTCTTTCAGGACACTGCTTTACTTATTTAATCTTTGTACTTCAAGCTTAATGTATACATTAATAAAATTATTTTAAGATTGATAATATATTACTATTTAGAAGCCAATTTTTTTCCAAGACATGTATTTCTTCTTATAAAAACTCTGAAAAACTAATTCCTCACCAATGCACAGCCTTACAAATGAAAGGAAGCTTTGTAAGAAGTGACTCATGGACAGAAAATGTATAGATTTTTCAATTCAGAGCCAGCATAAAAAAAATCCCCATGGTAATGCGATTGCAAATGCTAATTGCATTCCAGTAAATTGCTTTACATTCATCAAACAACAATCAATGGGAGACACTGCTATCTTCTTTTATTGCAGTGATGCTGTTCTCAGCTATACGTACAAGGTAGTGTCAGATAGCTATAATCTTTCCCCTTGCTATTTTTGGGAGCTTATAATTTCAGAATAAAAATTTATGCTGAAATTTAGTTACTGAGCCCAAGAGTCTTCGTTTTTAATTGAAAAATGTGCTAGTATATAGCTTGTAGAGATAAAGGAAGACTAAGACAAATATTCCAATTCAAATACCTAAACTAAACTAATTCAAATGTATCATTAGAAAAGCATAAATTAATCCAGTCTCTAAATTTCAGAGGTACTGCTCCTTTGAAAACACCACCAGCCTTCTATTCTAAACATGATTTTCTTTGTTTCAGTTTTAGAAGAGCAAGGTCTGAAAGTAAGCCTGTGTGATTAGGAGGTTATATTCACAGCTGCTGACCATGCCAGATCATTAAGGTTTGTTACAAATTAGCAGCCCTGTGTCGACATGTATGGTGCTCATGTCTATACTTTTTAAAAAGCTGTGTAGATGTGTAAACACACATGTACATTCACACAGAAATGTATGTATATGCATGTAAAATAAAATTGCCAACTCTGTTTTTATTTCTTAATGTCACCTCTATTTCAAGGGTCTCTGTTGGCAGTATTGCATTACCTAAATTTCCAAACATCTTGTGCTCCATTGTCTCCCAAGATAGAACAATGGACATGATTCAACAGATGGTCACACTTTCAGGTAAGAAAAATACTAACAGTGGGTGAGCAAAATCCATATAAATCTTGGCTATGGGAATGAGCTTAAAGCAGTAGATGATCATCAAAACTTTTTTAAAAAAGAGGAAAAAGAGATAGTTGAGAGGAATGGAAAATGAGGACACAAATACTCCCAGCTGTTTCCTCATACTTTCACTAAAATAAGTCCCCATAGCTAGTGAGATATTCAGATAAGACAGTAACCAAAAGGAATGTCTTTTTACCACTTGAAGTACACATTCAACACAGAGAGCATTTTACAGACAGGGCATGTGAGGTATGAATAAGAAGACGGGAGAGTATCTGCAAACGCTGAAAAAATATTATTGTGAATGCATCAGAGTGGTAAACATAGAGGAAATACTTAATTTGCAGGTTTTTCTTTCTTTTTGCTGCTTCTTGGATTGCTTTGCATCCTGCTACAGTGAGCACTCTACCTTGCAAAATGTTGCTTTGGAGATGCAAGAGCACAGACATTCTTTTCAGCTGTAGTGTCTCCTGAAGTTGAACTAATGGCTCTGTATCATGGAAAACTACCTTGCCTGGTTTTCACCTGCCCTCTCTACTCCTTTTACCCTTGTACCTCAACAAATTTGCTTGCTAACTGACACTTGCTTTTATCTATTATTTTTTAACAAAGTGCTTGAATTTTGTGTATCCATCTACCCCCAAAATTTGCCACAATCCCTGGGGTGAATTTGTTTTGCTTTTCTTTCGGGACTTGCACAGCCCACTGGGTAGGACAGCTCTGACAGGAGCGGGAAGAGAAATTTCTTCCTTCTGCTGGCAGCCAGTCATTCAGGCGGCTGAGCAATGTGTGAGCTAGTGTCAGGTCAGTGTCTCATGAAACCTTTCCATGAAAGGGGTATTACATGGAGCCTATGTTCCTCAGGAAGGAGTCTCAAAACTCAGAGATGCTCTTTCAAATGCTGCTTATGCTCATCAGATTAAAATACAGCAGCTCAAGTGACAGAACAGCCACAGTAGGTCAAAGAAGCCTACAGAAGGAATATAGCTTGGTGCCTCAAACTCAGAGATGCTTCGAAGACCAAGCACTTAACAGTAAGGCACCTATATGGTAGTAGAAAAGATAGGGTAGAAGAATAAAGAAGGGTAGAGGGAACAAGTTAGGGCAACCCCCTAAAATACAGCTTCTTAAACTTCAGAATTTCATAGGATCACAGAATTGTTTGCGTTGAAACAAAACTTTAAAGCTCCTCTAGTAATAATATTGAACACAAAAACAGAAAAATGATAGTGAATTTGCATCCAGTAAGGCCAATGACAAGTTCCAGAGAAAGCAAGGGGGAAATCTACAAGGTGTAAGATTGATGCAGTGGGAGAGAGAAGCTTTGCCTGCCCCTTAAGCAGGTTTAAATTGTTATATTAAATCAGTTTCAAGGGTTAGCATTCACTCTGGAGGAGATTTGTTGGTTTTGCCTGCATAAGCAAAATGGTAAGTTAAAAGTTCTGATTTAACACAACCTTTAGAGAATATGATTAAAAAGCACTTTTAAAAATGTAGTTTCGTTCTAATAATTTCTTTTAAAACTGGGATGCTTTTGGATGGTGAATATTTAGTATTTTATTATTAGTTTGTGGAAACAGAATGTAAAACTGATAAAAAAATGGCATTAACAGGCAACTCTTACAAGACATACTCTCTATATTAGTTCCTGTAGTAAACAATTTTGTTTCCATGTATATTAATTTTTCTTCAGAATTTATAGTTCAGTGTTTTGAAACCGAAGTTTCTGCTGTTGGTTGTCAATTAGATTTCTGTTTTGAATTTCATGACATTTAAAAATGTTATAATTTGCTTTTTATCAGCACATACAATTAGTGATTTCTGTCAATACACTTCAGTACAACTGATGTTTCCAGTAAAATTAGTTATGAAACACAATATATTCACATTTGTCATCTTATCAGATTTTCAGATTTTATATAAAACCATAGGAAGTATTTTCCTTTACAATGGAAAAGAATGTTTCAGCTTTTGGTCCTGAGGTTTCTGCCAGGAAGCATCACTGTATACTTATAAGATCAGTTGTGTGTTGGCATAATTAACTTCCAGGTCTAGGTGAACTAGCTAAAATGAGAACTAATACAGTAACTTTTAAAGCCCATTCAGTGCATGAAAATAGTAGCCTCCCCCACACTCACAGTCTCTAATGGAGAATATGGCTGATAATTTGTTCTATTTGGATTGCCATCTGAAAGAAAGAAAATAGTAATAATAATGTTTCTACTTCAATTCTCTAAGAGCATTTATAAGATGACCAGCATTAGCAATTTAGTTATAAAATAAGATGCTGCAAAACTACAGTCTAATATACCCTCTGATGCACATCTTTCAATAGAAATTCTTACCTGGTCATCTGAGAATTAACTGGTTTTTAACTAAATGCTTGCACCATAAAACATCACTTTAATTAAGAAAATACTCTGACTTCCCCCATCAGTTTACTTACCTATTTCCAAGTGAAAATACACCTCAGCACTCATTAAAACAAATCCACTGTTCCCAAAATATAGGCTGAAAACTACTTCCTGTTCATAACCTCAAAGAAATAGTCTGGAACTCAAAATACTCAAACCAAACAAAAGGATTTGTGTACGATTAGTACTGATCCAAGATTTGAAACTACTACATGCTGAGCATATGACACTTTTTCTCTTGCAAGATATTTAAGTCCTGTACTTAAAGCAGGCAAATGTTCTCACAGAGGTCAACATCATTCTAAAAATACTACTAGTTACAGGTTGCAATACTTAAACCTCCTGGAAAACCCCTGCTGTCCACTGCAGGTCATTCTTTTCCTATTATGATGCTACAGGGACCCATCTAGAAAAGCACAGTGCACTGTTGCAAAGCTCTCTTCCTGCAGTACATATCTAGGCTTAAAACTCCCACAGAATCCACTGCTTCATTTTCCAGAGCATTACTTATGTATTTTGCTCTTGTTGATGGGAAAAGAGAATAGTTATTAAAGTACAGCTGCAAAGTAGGCTCCTGTAACGAATATACCACAGAAATTCATTTTCATAGAACTGATTCAGTGACAGTAGTACCAGTAAGTCTCAGCATCAAGATGATCCCCATTTTACTGCTTTTCCCAAAAGCTTCTGCACACCTTCTAGGCAGTCCAAAAAAGACCAGTTTCAGAACCACATGATACAAATGTGTAGCATCCCTCAGCTACACAATAAGAATTCCTTGCTTACCAAGAGCCACATCTGAGTGGGAGATCATAAGGGCATGTGGACTCAAGAGGGAGAAGGTGTTGTTGCATGTTTATCTCATTTCTAGAGGTCCTTTATGCAGCTCACAACTCTGCAGGGAGAAATCTTACCAGCACGCCTCATCTCCTTTATCAGCAGACACAAATGAACCAGATCAGCTAATTTTAAACTGTAGAGCTCCAAGGGTGGTAAAAGTTAGGCACTCACATCAACCAGCAGTTGGGGAGTATTGTTGCAGTGAGCACAGCTGAATTTTGAAGACTGCACCTGTCCCTGTATTAATTTCTAAGCTTATTTAGAGATCAAATGTTGCAAATCCAAGTAATTTAAAAATTAGCTTTAACTGCTACAGAGCATGGCCCTGGCCATCCCTCACCATCACCCACGTAAAAGTTTAGGACAGGAAAAATTGTTTAGGATACAGCTTGGAAAACTGGATAGGCATTGGTAGCCTGGATTCTGGCACGCTGCCAAGAGACTACCCCAAAGCAAATACAATAATTAAAACTCATTTTGGCATAGACCTAAAGGTGGGAAGAAGGAACCAGATTGCGACAGTGATCACCAGCATGAGTAACACCAGAGCTGTTATCATGCATTTTCATGTTTCAAGGTTGCAGTTTGACTACACAGCATGTGCTCACACAGGGGTGTGGGGCTGGCAGACATCTCCCTGCCTCCAGCACCCAGCTGCTGCCAGAACCAGGACCCAGTCTAAGAAAGCTGCCAAAAGGGCACAGGTTCCTGGCATTTTCTCTAAAAGTGGCAGGCAAGTCTTTGATCTTTTGCACAAGGCCACACATCCATCCAGATATAAGCATACTGCATGTGCTGAGGCTGATGATTATTTCTGCTGTATCTTTCTTAATGTCTTCTGGGGTTTGTGTGAAATCCAGGTGGAAAACAGCTTCAATCCACCTATCCTCCTTACACATGCAAGCTATATATTTGTAATTTTATTCCATATGTTACAGTACTGTGGTGGGTTGACTCCAGCTGGATGCCACATGAACACCAAAGCTGCTCTCTCAGCTGGACAACGAAGAGAAAAGTATAAGGAAAGGTTCACAGGACAAGGTGAGAATAGGGAAAGACCACTCAGCAGTTACCATAATGGGCAAAACAGACTCAGCTTGGGGAAATGAATTTATTACCAATCAAACCTGAGCAGAAAAATGAGAAATAAAAACTAAATCATGAAACACCTTGCCTCCACCTCTTCCTTCTTCCTAGGCTCAACCTCACAGCTGATTCAATACCTCCTCCCCACCAGCCGTGCAGGGCAATGGGAAGGGGGGTTGCATTCAGTTTATCACGTGTTGGCTCTGGCGCTCCTTCCTCCTCAGCAGCAGGACTCCTCACATGCTTCTCTCACGCCAGCACGGGGCCCCTAATAGATGAGATAATCCTCCACCAGCTTGTTCAGTGTGATTCATTTCCACAGGCTGCAGTTTTCCACAGGCTGCAGTTTTCCACAGACTGCCCCAGTGCAGGTTTCTCAGGGGGTCACAAGTCCTGCCAGCAAACCTGCTCCCATGTGCAGTCCTCTCTCCATGGACCCACAGATCCTGACCCACAGACATCTCCTGGTCACAGCCTTCTTTGAACATCATTTGATCTGGTGTGGAGTCCTTCATGGGCTGCAGGGGGATCTCTGCTCCACCATGGACCTCTATGGGCTGCAGGGGAACAGGTAACACACCACGGGCTGCACCAGGGGCTGCAGGGGATTCTCTGCTCCAGAGTCTGGAGCAGCTCCTCCCCCTCCTTCTTCCCTGACCCTGAAGAACTCTAGCTGTTGGTGACAGGCTCAGCCTTAGCGAGCAGTGGGTCCATCTTTGAGCTTGTTGGTATTGTCTCTGTCAATCACTGGAGAAGCTTCTGGCAGCTTCTCACAGAATCCAACCCTGTAGCCCCCCCACTACTAAAACCTTGCCATACAAACCCAGTACAAGGAAATTTGCTTGCAATTTTGTAGTTCTTCTACCTGCTCTTAACAAATATTTTCAGTAGCCATTCCTATTACAGTGCTCCTTGGCTTATACCTTAACCACAGCCTTGGTAGCACTCACATGTTGTCCCTTCCACACGTGTTCATTACACATTACTTATCTCAGAAAATTACTCATCTGGTCTTCTATTATTTGATGGTCTAAGAACATGTGCTAATTTCTTCCCCCCACCTCTCAGTTCCACTGAGCAAACCCACAGGCAGTTTTAATACCCTATAAAAATATTCCAATGACTGTCTCCTGGCCACCACTCCCCAGCCTTCCACTCCAAAAGCAACACTGAGGAGATTATCTGATCTAGGCAAAACACACTGATAGTCATAACCCAGTCTCCTAGAAAGAAAAAAGCATCAGTGTAAGAACTAGAAGAGGTATTGACTTTTCCAGCAGCAAAGCCACAAACTGTGCAGGGTCTGGGAAAGGCAGACCTTGTCTTTCAGATGGTCCCTGCAGAACAAGGCTGCTGTAAGAGATTGGAATAGTTGGCACTATTTCTGACTAAACAGGTCTGTTGTTTTCTGGCCATGCTGAGTGGATAGAGGCCAGAGCTCCTCATACTTCACTTTCAATGAATAGTAAATTTAAAATGATTTATAAATTAATGTGCTTCCTCCCTCCTCCTCTCACTCTGTAAATAATTGCAGCTTTCGATTTATCTGTGTGAGAGAAGAATTAAAGCTGGAGAGAGTTTGATGCTAGAGGAAAAAAAGCTAAGCAGATGATGATAAAAGCAAAATGGGGAGAATATAACATCAGCTCTGTTGATTAGCATAAGAAAGGCAAGCCTCTAAAGAATAATTCTTCCTACAGTGAAAGGTTGTCATCTGGGGAGAGGTGGGTGCTGAGGTGTACAAACACAGCAGTGATGTACCTGTGCTCTGTTCCTCCACCTCCCAGACACTGTTCCCCAGCACCACTGACACCCCCCCTCTCTGCTGCTGTTGGCTCCCAGACACAGGGGAGCTGGGAAGCCCAGAAGGAGAAGGGGCATGATGAGGAAACCAGATGCTTTAAATGAGCTCAGAAACCCCATGTCCATAAAGTGCCTGGTGCCTCATCTGCTGCTCTCACCCAAGACACCACTGGAACAAGGAGACAGCATTTAATAATATAAATTACTTTTGGAGAAAGGAGCACATAGGTTATGCTTCTCCCTTTTCAGACTCACTAATTGTCAAACTCAATGTGAACCATATTGTATGTATGTGTGTATGCATAAATAAATGCCACAAAGCACATAATTATTCTCTGTGCTAAAATTCTAATTTTTGCAAATATAATTACAATAACCAAGTAAAGCAGAATGTCTTAAAGAAACCCCAAGATCTTTGATCAATGAGATTAACCTCTATATTGTTACTTCTGAAGTTAAATTTTACAATTGCTTGTCAATGTTTTAATAATAAACAAATTATTATAACATAGAACTGTTTTTAAAGCAGCACTAAAATAATCACAGAATGGGTCAGGTTAGAAGGAACCACAGTAGATCATCTGGTCCAACCCCCCTGCTCAGGCAGGGTCATCCTAGAGCACATTGCACAGGACTGTGTCCAGGCAGCTCCTGAATATCTCCAGTTGGGGAGACAGATTGTGGACACAATCTCTCTGGGCAACCTGTTCCAGGGCTGAGTAGAGGGGCAGGATCAACTCCCCTGACCTGCTGGGAATGCTCTTTTAGTGCAGCCCAGGACACCTTTTTGGCCACATGGGCACACTGCTGCCACATGGACAGCTTGTTGCCATAAGACCCCCAGGTCCTTCCTTGCAGAATTGCTTTCCAGCAGATCAGACCCCAGCCTGTATTGGTGCTTGGGATTACTCACCCTAAGGTGCAGGACCCTGCATTTGTCTTTACTGAATTTCAAACAGTTATTCTCTGCTCATCTCTCTGACCTGCCCTGGTCCTTCTGAAGGACTGCATAGCCCCTGGGGGATTGGCCACTCCCCCCAGCTTTGTGAAAATAATGATTAAAACACAAACAAATCTCACAATCTGAAACCTAATATGCCCTGGTGTTTTCATCTTTGTGATAAAATTACATGAAGGACAGGGGCTGGCCAGTTCATAAGATGTCAAGGGGAAATATAACAACAGTTTTAAACATGTAAAAAGGCTGCATCACTCAGGAGAATTAACTGCTCTCTCAATCCACCATGGACAAGTAGCAAAGGGGCCTGTAAATCCTGTGAAGGAGTTTTAAGTTGCCTGGATAAATGATGATCATTTTCAGATATAAATAGATACATGTGTGTATGTCCTGCTGACAAACACACTGAAGTACTGAAGCAGATAACATGGAAATTATTGCCTCCAACAACAGAGGCTTTCAAGATCTTGCAAGTAAGATGGATGAAGATATGATGCTTTCCAGGGACAGAATGTCTGACTTGATGAGTGTCAATCATGCCCTTTTCTATGACTTTACACGTCTAAATAAAGTTTTTTTCCATCTGTATGGTACATCTTTTCTATTTGTAGTATCTGCTATAACAGATGACAAAGGAAACAACAAAGAATAAAGACCTAGTACAAAGCACAAAGGGATGCAGATATCCCAACACATTTGCAATTCTCTATTCACTGCATCTATGAGCAGAAAAAGTTAATGGCATAAAACTTTAGCTTCCATTGCAAGGGAAGCCCTAGCTTTCTTTCTGGAGCAGCACAACTGTGCTAGGAGGCAGGCTCTCAGTAAACCTCTGGGCATAAGGAAAAGATGGGTTGGGAGAAGAGACAGAAGGAGTAGGAGAGAATCAACCCAACAGTCATTCATAAAACTATCAAAAGCAAATGGAAAAGCTAATATGGAAATTACTTCATGTCACTTGGATAATACATGATCAAGTGAGAAGCAGCTGCTTCCAAGCAAGCCCATGAATGATTAAAATCCTGGAAGCACATTCATACCAAAGTTCTTTTATGCAGCTAACATGAAGAAAAAGTACATGGAGAAAAATTCTGAATAAAACCTTTAATTCCATCTCCAAACTGATAGCACTATTTTAAATAGGAATACAATTTTTGGTAGTTTAAGTATCACATAATCAACAGGAAAGAAAACAGCATAAAAAAACTACCATGACTTTATCACTTGGGTGTGACTAGTAATTAATAGAATCAGTAGATTCCCAGTAGATTATCACTAAAACCTGAAATATCTCAGGCAATGCCAAGAGCTTGTCCATGTTTTTTTTTTTTTTTTAAGACTGCTGCATTCCTCAATTTTTTACTAAAAGCAGTTTCTTCAGTGCACTGTCAGCAGACTCTTCCCCATGGAAAAAAAAAAAAAAAAACATGCCAGAAGCTGTTCTTTTTTCTTTTAGTAGGGTTTGAAACTGATATATAAAAAACCCAAAAACAAACCAACAAAAAACAACAATAAACAAATCACTTTTAAATGAGTGAAAACACTCTGCACTGGAGAATTGAAAGGCAATAAACTTTAGCTCCTCTTGCAATTACCACTGCAATCTATACACCTAAAAACTGTCTATTCCAAACAAAGTACCAAAATGCTCCTTGAAACATTCTTTCTAAATAAAAGCTTATTAAGAATTTTGTCCAAAGACTTCTTCTTGGTGCAAACAGAATCACTACAGCTTTTACTGTACATTACAGATTTAGACTCCTCTGTTTTAATAAAGAGATCCACAGTTTATAATGGTGATTCTCTAACAGAGTAAAGTCTATTAATCAAAATGCTGTTTTGATGGACTGTGCAAATAAATAGCAGTAAAGTTATGCTTAGGGTGGCTATGGTGCATGAAAACCTGCTCCCAGAACAGCTGGAATGAAGAATTGTTCATTTACAGTTTCTAATCACATTCAGCATCTAGAATAAAAATTTGATGTTTGTTAATTGCTTTGAGTATATGATTTCATTTTTCAAAACCCTATAACACAATACTAACATTATTGGCACTGTTTCACATCTATAGCATTCATTCTTTGAAAATAAAATGTTTATTGCCCCTTGCTTTGTACAGGAAAAGTCTACCTTAGGAAAAGGATACCAGAATGACTTTAAAATATCTTCCGTAACAAGTTTTCTGAAAAGTAAAAAAGCAAACCCTATGAGTAAAATTTGCCATATTTCTCATGCATCAAAGCTAACAGGCAAAAAAAGCAGTGTAGTTCCTCTATGTGGGAAGGGAGGATTAGTCTCTCAGGGCTCCTGCAGATCAACAACATTTAAAAGGATTTGGGGGTAAACTCAGGTCTGGATCACCAGATCTCAACAGGGATGTTGCAAGGAGAAAATCAACTCAGATGAGGTCTCAGTTGTAAATGTGAGAAACTAATTACTTTAAGAGGTGGCTAGAAGGAGCCTGAGCCCTGGTGGGAATAGCAGGGGCATCCGCTTTTGTTAACCAAGCAGCCAAGTTTAACACCTCCAAAGGAAAAATTTGATTTCTATGTTCTCTAACAAATACAAATATTGTGCTCGTAAACCAAGCTCTGTTTATTTTAATATCTGTGAACAACAGCTGTGGAGACTAGACCTGATCTTTCTCACAGGAAGTTATGCACTTGTGTTTTCAGCTTTAAGGGCAGAATTGTTTTGCTTCTGCTCTCCTTGACAGAAATTATTGCAGTGAGTATTGGTCATACTTAAATCATAATTTTTTTTTCTTTTTAGTGTAACTGGGTAAATATACTTGCCTTAAATTTATCTGACCAGGGCAATTTTATACATCATAGTTCCATTACTCAAGAATTTTACTCTCCTACTCTCCTCTTATGAAAATCATGTTTTGGCTTTTTTTTTTTTTTTTTTTTTTTTTTTTTTTTTTTTTTTTGCTAATACCTTCAGAAATACAGAAGTAAACTTCAAAAAAACCTGGTTCCTAGGTTAAGTGTTTGTTGGAATGTTGGGGGACACATGACATATGATGGACTTTCGACCCGGGTAACAAAGAGATTTGATAACAGGATGCCTTGGCAAAAGCAAATAGAACTTTGAAAATTAGACCTGGATTGCAAGTACATTAAATCAAAGGGGTTTACCAGGAAAAGAAAGTCCCAATCAACTCTGCAAGCGAGAAATGTTGTTATATGTGTAAGTTTGTGTCTGTGATTTTAACCTAATCATTGCAGTACACATTTCTAGTCTCCCTGAAATGGTATATAAGTGTTTGTATCCCATAATTAAATTGGATTCTGATCACTGAGTCAGTCTCCCCATCTCTCTCCATCACCAACATGTGTTAATGTCTAAAAAAAAAAAAATTAAAAGATATGTGCAACTTGTAGCTCCTTCTGACCATTTAAGTAATACACAAAACTGTCATTGGGGTGGATTTTTATAGGATTTTATTTTCTTCATTCCTTGTAAGCCATTTCTTTTGACATACTGGTGAATCATCACCAGTAAGGTACAGCCTTGGCTACTCCAAAATATAATGATGAAGCACAAAAAGTAAGGACACTGCAGAGCTGTTAACCAGAGCCCTTTGCCTTGCCCTCCTGCTTCTAATGTCCTTAAAATATACATGTTCTTTCGTCTGTGCATTTATGACCTCTTACTTTCTACTTGTCTGCTAAGCATTGTCATTTCTCCTGTGACTTTTTCTTAAAATGAGCTAACCATTCTATATCAGCTTGGACTGATTTGAAAATAACCTCCATTGCCTAAAAGGGGATGAAATTACAGCTACAAAACTTGTCCCACCATGTCATTTTAACATCTACTACAAAGGTAGCCAGGGCTTGTCTACCTGACAAAGCTGTATCAGCAAAATGTGAATTTCAGGTTCTATACTTACATATGTTCACATATCCTTTTGTGAGCACTTGCACTTAAACCCAAAAGTAGACATATGTAGGAATGTAACAGCTCCTAATTCCATTACTGACCTGGTTTATTAAGTCATATTCATAGTATCAGGGTTACTATTATGTCTAAAGTACTTTTTTTTATTCCTTTACAAGTCCTCTCTACTTTGGATTTTGTTTTCCAGATGTATGAATATCAACCTGCATGGAGACACAAAGCACTACAAAAGACTACAAAGATGTGGCCCTTTACAGATTTTCTTCCATCTTGCAATGCCTATATTTCTAGAACCTTATCTGATGCCTGAATTTTTCCCTAAATCTCCTAAAAGTCACACTTTCTACATATCTACATCTTTTTACAAAATTTTCAAAGATTTTCTTCAGTAAACAAAACTTTAATATATTTATTGTCTTTTTCACTAGATTGCCTCAGTTTCCTGCAAATATGCTGTGGACCATGGCTCTCCAGTGTCTCTTGACAGTCCACACTTGGGTAAAGCATTTTACAATTACCATCACTAAAAAGGAGAAAATAATCAGATTCCATGTTCATAGAATAATCTATTTTTTCCATGTAAGCCTTTCTCCGACAGGTTAATATTTTCCATTTCCAAGAAACAAACTTGAAAAGAAAGAAACAGTCGCTGAGGATGGTGGTAAATCCATTTTTTCTTAATATACTATGATATTATCTGAAACAGATCTGAGTATTATTCATAAAAAATTATGCTCTTTTTTTCACTTTTAATTTTAAAATACTTTCTTTCTTGACAATTCACAGTTCATCACACATTGAATACCACATCTAATCTTCTAGTTTAAATCTTCTAGATTAATCTCCTATTAATCATGCAACAGTGGATAGATATTGCTTAAGGATCATTCATGACACATTTTAAGGTATCCTTTAGAGCAACTAATTAAACTATAAAAAGATCAAACTAAAATAAAAACAGCAGGTACATCCATAAATCAATTTTTTAACAGTTGATCTGTTTTTTCCTACAGAAATTCTTTCTGTAGCATCCACAGAAAATTTCTATTTCATTCTGAAGACTAATGATCAATATGTGGTCATATCCTCCTTCCAAAGTGGAGAACTCTCTCCCTAAAGAAAGCACTTTTTTGGGCTTGGTGCCTAAAATTTATCACAATCTAGCAAGCAAGCACGTTAAGTTAATAAAATTAAGTTCCAAGTAGTCCTCCTGATGCAAGTGATTTCATGCCTAAAACACCAGGTGAGGAAACTGCAAGGTGTATGAAGCAGTAAAAGTGTCTTAGTGCTCTGTGGCCAGGCAGCTTATCTCCTGCACAGTTTGAAGAGTCCACATTCTGTTTGAAAACCTTTCTTTTACACATTTCCTTGCTGAAGTTTATCAGCCATAGCACTCAAATATGAAACATTTGAAGCACTTGAGGGAAAAAAAAGCCAACAAACAAAAACCCACAGCATAACATTACAGTATTGGGAGACACCAAGCTATTCCAGTTGATCACAGTTTGCCTTCTTTTGGAAAGCCTGTGACATGTATTAAAATTCTCTGCAAAGCTTTTACCATAATAATCTTGCAGAAACAAGCATTGGTTCCTCAAATTAATGCACTTCTCTCCTTAGAGAACCCTTATACAAATACTGTGCTTTTACATACTGTCTCTAGGCAGCAGTGAAGCACTTCTGCCCTATTGAGCACTATTTCTTTAAATTATCTTGAATTACAAAGAAACCACAAACAAATCAAACCAAATACTCTTTTCTTTCTGGCAATATATATCTAGTGCTTGTGATTTTACATTCCAAAAGTAGATGCATGGAAGTTTAGTCAGACTCTTGAGCAGTGGATATAAAATATGTTGTGTAAAATTTCATCAAGTGCCATAAACCCTTTAATATCTTGGCAACCAGTCAGTTCAGAGTAACTCAAGAAAAAATTGTTGTCCTTACTTGATGGCTCATGGTCTGAAGTGAACTATAAATAGTAAGAGAATTGAATTGTTAAACACTCTGGCTTTAAAAAGGCTGGCCATATGAAACAGATTTATCTTATAGAAATATCCCGTAGCCAAATTCTTATTTCACCAGGTCCTATTCTAAGCCTTTACAAAAGGTAATCTGTACTCCAGGAAAGTATAAATTCATGTATCTTCCGCAGGCTTCAGTAAAATTCTTTGAGTAATTTCAGCTAAGAATTGGGTCTTAAAATCTTTTTCCTTTAAACAAGATTTTTAATTAGATTTACCTAATTTGGCTGAAGTTCTTTATACAAGCAAAAGAATCCCATCAATATTTACTTTCTAGCTTTCATTTTATGAGAACTCACACATTATATAAAATTTATACAAGCAAGTTCAGTAAATTACATCCCCCCCATTCGACACTGAAATGCTAGGACCCAAGTCCTTGGATGCTCCAAACGTATTGCTTGAGAACATACCTTTCCACAGCAGTCTTAGTGAGCTTTATAGCCTTTTGTCAGTCTAGAGTATTCATGCACTTTGTGTTACTGGCAACCTTTACCCGGGGAGATATCACAAAAACACAATAGCAAAGAATGTTAAAATCCTCTGTGGCACATTACGTACATTGCAATTTACGTACGGCAGATGGAACAGGGAAGTTCCATGTGCACATCAATGTCATCAAACGCTTCCAGCCCTACTAATATAAGTGTGATCCTAGTGGAAAGGATTTTGTATGGATGGGCTTTAAAGGAACTGTGCTGAAATTCAGATTGGATGAACCACACTGGGTTCCAGGAATGTTTTAGCAGCTTTATTTATAAAAACTTGCTCGGAGAAAAAGGCAGAGTGACAGTAGTGACCAATGAATTAATAAATGATAGAAGTTAAAACCTCAATCTGACTGGACCAAAAAAAGCCAAGAATGCAGAGAAATGGAGAACTTTTCATAAATCAGATTGTCAATAACATATTCATGACTAATAGATGTTTTGTGCTGTAGAGGGTTGTTGGTTTTGGTTTTTTGGGGGTTTGTTTTTGTTTCGGTTTTTTTTTTTTTTTTATTTTTGGTTGTAATTCTTTTTAAATGTAGATCATTAGAAAGCATTAAATTGAACAGTTCTGTGCCAATTTATACTAGCTAAGTATATGTGGCTGCCCAATGTAAGGAGAGAAATAACAGAAGAGTACCAGATCAGATATTCTTTCCTTAAAGATGCACCAATTCCAACAGTTGAGGCCAGGACCAGTTAGACACATAATCTCTTAGTGAACCTGGGCTCATTTCTGAATTATTATCATGCTGATGATGGCTTGTGGCACAAAGAACAATCCTGATCAGCGTAGCTGAACACATCCATTTTTAAGAAAGATGAATCTACAATTTTTCCCAGGTTATACATCTGCCTTTCTAATTCACACTTATTCAAAAAGTACAGACTTCTCTCTATGACGTATTTGTGGGTGAGCTCAGAGCAGCTTGACAAAAACACTAGTTAAGATGCTGACTGTGTGTTAGATATTGAATATGCAACTATAATTGGGAGCACATTGATTCATCTGCACAAAATGTCATCTAACAATTGTTTAACTTAGGGCAGCTAAAAATTGCTTTGATTTAGACAGAAATACATAGAAAGACATTTTCTTCTTGGCTTTCTTTGTTTCTCACATTATTTTTCTTTTGCCACAAGTGTTCTGAAGCCTTTTAACCCCTTCTTTCACAACAGATTCCTCTTTTTTTTCAAAAAGGAAGAAAGTTCTTTCCTAGTTTGATTTTACTATATTTGAAAGAGGCTAATGGCAATGATACAGTGCTTAAGCCATTCATACAAAACTATTCATAGTCAGCAAGGCACGTTCCCAAGATCTGAAGCATAACTCCTTTTCTAGCTTTTCTAAACTAAAAATTTCCTCAGGCATAGTCTCAGAAGGATGACTCTACTGTTGTGAGTCATCTTCATTGTTCCAGGCTTTTAGGCGCGAAAAAATTGGCACCTTGGAGCTGATTTCCTCAGTTGTTTTCTGAGTGTGTATGCTTGTGTGGTGGTAGACAAATCAGTGTTTCTGTCTAGTTGGCTGCTTAGGTTTTTTTGATGTGCCATCTGTGTCCTGATAAGCTGCACTCACATGTTTTACACGTGGAATTGCACATAAACTCCTTAAAGGAAATTAATAACATCCAATTTCAAGCACCTCTTAATGACACAAATGGAAACACTGTAAACACAAAAACAAAGTCCCTAAACAGAGCAATGTTCTGAAAAAAACCCAAAACCAAAAATACACTGACTGAAACAATACAATTACCACATCAGTGGCCAAAAGGAGTACACAGCTCGGCCATCATGTGGTACAGCCAATCCCACAGCTTTTGAAAATCGCTGTGCAGAGAGAGTAGGAGCCATCTAAGAGAGGGAAATACAGCTACGACAAATAAATTACTACAATGTGGTGAGAAGCCACTCCAACTTCAAGGACCAGAGCTATGCATTTTTGAGGAATCTCTACATTTAATGCAAACCTACTATATCCTGAAATGACTCACTACTGCATATTTTGATTGAAATGCATTATTTTTTTGCCATGAAAAGGTTTTTTATGGACTGTAAGTTATGAACATAACAGAAGATACAGAGTTTAGATTGGATGGTATGATTTTATAGTACACTATGTTGTTACGTTCAGGCACTTCAAAAGGATTGATTTTTTTTTTTTTTTCAAGTCTCCTGTTTAGCTGGAGGGCATGCAGATATATTTTGCTAGCAAAACGGTTAATAGATTCAACCTTTTGAGAAATGCAGTCTTTACATGCATATAATACGATGGATAGTTAACTGCATGCACATTGGTAAACAGAGGTGAGAAACAAATTAATTGGAAGGTATAGAGTTTATTGTTTGTTCTCTGCTTGATAGATGGATCTCATTATTTTCATTGGAAAGAAAAAGCCATAACAGTTTCCAGAGAAAGGAGAAGTGGCAGCTCCAGGAAACTGCTTACAGATGGACACCCAGCAGGCTAAAAATATTACTTCTGTCCACCTCATCAATAAACTGCCTCCATGCAGAATGGCAATTATTCTTTTCCTGCTCATGTTGCCCTTTGTGAGGCATGAGGACTATTATTGATAACAGGGTATGGAGTGCAAAATATATACAGTAACTCAAACTCATTTACTGTGGTAAATCCATACTGGGTAGTAATGATGCCTTTTATGCCATTATTTAAAGTGGCAGTGTGCACTCATCAATGTCCAAAAGGATTAAGTTGATCCTGTGTTTTGCTACTGGCCTATTAATGATTAATGATACAGTTATTATTTGCCTGTGTTAGACATAGCACATTCTGAGCTGAAAGAAAAAGAAAACTCTGCAATATGTCTTTAATGGATTAAAATTTTGCAAGCAGCAGGATTTCCTGATCTTTCTTTCACCCAGGGATAGATCCTAACTGTACATAACCTGGAGAAGACAAGTTCCCTCAGATGAAGGCACCAGGACTACAAATGTGCTTTTCTGGGGTGTCAGCAGTGCTGTCACCCAGCCCTGATCACAGGGTGGAACAAGCCTCACACAATGCAAGAAGCCATGAGACCCTGGGAGCAAAAGGTGTTTGAGAAAGTGACCAGAAATATTTTCTGTACGAATTGCCGACATGCACAAATGGCTTATATACATTTACAGTCCTCTACCTTTTAACCAAATACACTTTCTGAATGCACAACAAACTGACCTTATTCTATATAAAGAACTATGATCAGTGTTCCTTATAGGGTTCCCTATGGATCTGCTGACTACCAACTGAACTTCATGTGGGAGTGGCTATGCAAAGTTTTCAATACTTAAATGTCAATTTCTATGTGGCACATACATTTTAAACTGAGAAATACTAAAGGCATGTTTCTTAAATATACCATACCCATACAAAGGGAAATAATTAAGGTCCAGAGATATTGTAGGAACAGAAATGTGCCGGAGGATAGGCGATTTCTGCCTATAAAGTTGGTTAGATGGACACTTTATCTTATTCATCCTAGAAGATCTTTTCCTTTTTCAGCAAATGAGCTATGTGACAGGAAATGTTAATTTGATCCATAACAAAATCATCACTTCATGAGGTCCAAGGTGAACTGCCCTTCTGAAATGAAGAAAGTTAAGATAATTAGAAAAATTGGAAATTAATTCAATACAGAGATTTGGGTAGATATAGAAGGCTGTATCCTGAAACCACTAAAGACAGTGAAAATACTGCCATTGAATGAAGTACAGTCATGTATTTGCTCACTGTTTCAGAGAGAATTCCCCTGCAGACACAGAGTTACACCTATGTTACTGGTGTTGCTATTACTATTGACATCTACCCATTAGAAAGATCCTTACACCTGTGCAGTTTATAGAAATTTTCAAATATTCTGTATTTCAGATTTTTTAAAAATGTATGAAATTACCTGTTTTTATTTCTGGTCTCAGCAGCCCTTTTGTTTTGTACCACACAGTCAGGGGTCCTACACCCTCACTAGATAAGTCATATTTAAATTTGCTTATCTATGTTAGTACCTGAGAATCCCACCTCAGCAGCTGTTTGGTATATGCACACAAACCTCCTTTATCACATTCATTGTGTAGAACAAAAACTTTGGTTCTTCATTGTCACCTGAATATTACAAATATTCCGAGCCCAAAGCCTGATGGCAGCTATGTTTGTGGAACAGTCAAGGTGACACCATTCAAGAGTGATTTGCTTGGAAAATGAGAACAGAATGGCACATACTTGTTAATTTACTTAGTATTCTCCATTTAATGACCTGGAAGTCATTGCTGTCTTTCCATTTCATCCAGTAGATTCAATTTATTAGTAGAAAGTAAAAACCCAAAGTTTCACAACATATACATGCCAAAAAAAAAAAAAAAAATTTTATGCTTTAGAACTTTCATGAAACTAACCAGCATCATGCCTTCTGAACACAATTCAAATATGACCAAAAAAAAAAAAAACTTGACAGAAAACACTTTTTTTTGTGTTGTCCTCTTAATGATTAATATTTAAGATTCCCTCTCAGAAATAATCTCACATACTCAGAAGAGGTGCCTCTCAAAAAGAGACACTATATGCTCTGTTTTCCTAGACTCAAACAGAAATTACAATTACTCAAACATGTTAGTCACTGTCATTGTCCCAAATTTCCAAGAATTAGTAAATTTAAAAATGCATAGACAGAACTATGGAATCATTAAAAATACATTAAAAAGCTCAACCCCTACCAAAACCTTTAAAATATTCATGATTCCCAGCTATTTGCCAGAATTTGTTTTGGACTCACAGCTCTACAGGACCTGGAAAGTAAGGCTACTTCTTCACTTTTTAAAATTTTACAGTAGGTCTTCATTCAAAAGTATTTTTACTGCCCAGAATGACATTCAATCTATAGTGAGGTGATATGTCTAATTTTTATTGGAGAATGAAGATATAAATTTCTAGTAAAAGACTCTCAAAACTATAATTTTTAAAGGGTTTTAGATTTGTCTGTGTTTTTGTTCTGTGGTGTTTTTTAATTGTCTTTGGTTTATTTTTAATGCTACAAAGGCTGGCTAATAGGCATCATCTATTTTCCTTCCCTGTTGTCTGGACTATCATCAAACCAATAAGCAAAATGTGGATAATTTCAGTAAAATCTAAAGTTACTGGAAAATTTACTAGCTTGTATCATATATAGAACAAAAAAAAAAGAAGTCTCTCTCTTTTAGAACTACTGTTTGATCACTAGGTCTGTCTTGTAGTAATTCACATTACCATTGTTCAGTGTTGGATTATTTTACCAAAATATTGTTTCATCAAGATTTCACAGTTTTGCTCTAGTAGGAGAAAAAAGCCGCTAAATTTTGAAGGGTTTGTTTCCTCCATAAATGAAAAATCTCACACTGCTTTTAACTCAATATTTCTCATGTCTATGCACTTAATGCTCTGCTAGTTTTTATGACACTACTTGTCTCACAAGTAAAATCAGGCTACTGGTCTTAGCATTCTTACTGTTCTCCACATATGGTTATCTCCTTTATGACCTAGATGAATTACTTTTGCTCCTTATTTCCCATGTGTTAATGAACATCTTTGTTTAATTTTATTCACAGTCACAGCAGCTTCTGTTATTCATTCAAGCCTAGAAAGGCAAGTTATTTACCTATAAGCAGAGACTTTTCCCAGCACATTTATAAGCACACGTATAAATTAGAGTTATTATTTTGACCATGAAATAAAGTTTCCTTAGAGTTCTCTAATCACTTTTAGAATTATACTATAATGAAAATCTATTACTCTTATGGTGCTTTACACACTACAAAAGTAGCGTTTCTAATGCAACTTATAGATCAGGGCAGGAAGGTGTGGAAAATTAACCTTTCGCCATTTCTAAATAAGATAGGACAATGAAAGAGTGCCAAAATTTCTTTTGAAAAGTTATTTTCTTGTCTTTTAGAAGTAATTCTTTGGTTTATCTGTGTGCCAGTTCTGGCCAGGACTGGGTTTGCTTTTGGAGCAGCCAGGGTTCATGGCTTGGATGTTATTCTAACCCACCTCACTGTCAGGTGTGGAGAGAAGGGGTTCCTTCTGGTCCAGTGAGCCTGGCAGGCAAAGCCATGCAGTGTTGTTGGTTTTTGGGGTGTTTTGGTATAAATTGTTCCTTCCTTCTACCCTTCATCAATACTGTTGCTGTTCCAGTAAATTGTTCTTTTCTTAATCCATTTTGTTTTTCATTTGTGCCTCCAATTCTCTTCTCCAACCCCCTGCAGAGGTAGGGGAAAGTGGAGGAACAAGGAAGTGGCATGCTCTGGTGGTTTGGAGAATCTTAGTGGGACCACCAAACTAGGGAGCAGCATTCCTAAATCATGACAATCTGTTGGGAAGTACAACATGATCTCTACTCGCATGTCTTCACTCATGAATAAAACAAGGTACGAGCTCCAAAACAAAGATGAGTGGCTGTACTTCGACAGTCCTCCTGTTTAGTACTATTAATTCATTCCTAGATGATGTTAATTTACTCATGTAAATAAGAAAAAAACATTTAATTTTTATGAAGAAATTTTGATGTCTAAGAAGCAACGGGCAAAGGGGAAAAAATACCTAAAATCAAGTATTCAAAAAGGTTTTTCTCTTCTTCTTTCCCTTCGCATCTCTCCAAAAGTGCTTCCAACATGAAGCAGTTAGGTGAAGGTGACTGTTGGAAGATTTTATTCTTTTCCTAGAAATGGTTGTCTCAATAAAGTATGTTAAGATGCATTTTTTCTAAATCAAAGGTTTTGCCTTACTGTAGGACACCACATTCGGCAAAACATTTTTAAAGACAGGACACAGCCAGAAATTGTAGTTCAAATTTTTGTACTGAAAATTTTGTTAGCAATAAAATCTGGATGCTTCTTCCAAAATGTAATACTGATTAAAGACTGTGTAGCTATTGAAATCCATTAAAGTCATGCTGTTGTCTTGAATGAGATTTTTTAAAGACTCCAACTCTTGCAAAAAAGAAGAAAAAAGAAAAAAAAAAACAAGAAATCCATTAATTAATTATACAAGTAAGAGAATTACATATCTGAGGAATTAGCAACAAAACCATTCCATATTCCTTGTGTATATCTACATATCTATAGAAAAGAGAGCATTCACTGGCCAAGTATTGTCTTCTATTGCATTTGCAATGAGATAAACAGAACATAGGCACATGCTGGATTTTCATGACAATGCTAACATGTTTTACATACTATTTTCATATTGGGTGGGGAGAAACAGGCAAAAAAGGAAAGGAATTTGTGTAGCAACTCTGATCTTGTTTTAGTTATTTTGAGTATTGCATTACATAAATTCTGATTCCTTAAAAATTAGTTAAATGTAATTTAATAAGAATAAGCTGAAACACTATAATCACTACTACCATAAAAGAACTACTGAGCCTCATTTTTAAGCCTCTGAGACAAAAGTCTCAGGCTACCATCCCTGTTTTTTATCAGTAAAGAATTAAGCTCTTGTGCCTGAGGTTTGCAGTAGTTGTTCAGACAAGAACAAACATATATGATAACAAAAAGTAGAAATTGATTAATTTTGTCCAAACAGATACAACCCAAAGTATGAATTTCATTGCCAATATTATTTAATTTTTCTGACAAGACTGCAATAAACAATTAGCATTGTGGTATATTTCCATGGTTCCATATCTCACTGCTATCAACCACCACCATGAACCAAGCCTGGTTTTCTGATGAACAGAGAAAGTTCATGGGCCAGAGCCTTACCTTTTAATGTGTGCCCATGGAATATGGCTCTAGCCCCTAAAAGAGTATTTTCGTTATGTAAATTGCCATTCAGTGTTGCCATTCTGGCATGGCAAAACAAGTATGCTAATTTTTTTACTCCACCTTATCATTATTTACTTAATTACAGATATAAGAAGCTTCCTGAAGGGGCATCTATAGAGGAAAAGGGAGATTAGGAGGCAAACTGTATCCTACAGAGGTGTTGTTAGATATCCTGAGGCTGCTCCTCTCAGATGCTAAAGAGCTTGGCTGTATGGACCAGAGCCAAACTGAAGGCCAACTGAAGCTTTTGTAAATACAGCAGAATGTAACTATGAATTTCACCCCCTAGGGGAAAAAGCAAACAAATAAACAAAAAAAAAACCCTCAACTGTTGAAATTTAAAAGCAAGTACAATTGCCCAGTAGGATACATCCTTGGAGTCTGATGGTTGCTAAGCTCTCTTAGAACTTCAAAAAGAAAATTAAAAAAGAAAAAAGAAAAAAAAAAGAAGAAAGTAAAGACACACACAGGACCAGGAAATGCCTCTTTAGTCAAAAGTAAAAATATTTTTTCTCATTGGAAGTCAAAAAATTTTCCCAAAGTCTTAACAAATACACAATAGTATTTTCTATACAAGAAAATGAGAAAAAAAAAAGTAGAAAAGAAACAGCAAAGTTTGTTACAGGCCAAAAACTTCTTACTATTGGCCTAGATGTGTATTGCAGTTGAGGAACTCCAGCAGATAAAGAAAAACTTCCAAACTTGACAGAAGAAAAGAACATGTCACTTTCATAGCGGTCTGAATTGAAAACTACCAGAGCACAATTTTATCCAGTAATTTATCCTTTAATACAGTAGAACAAATGATGGCAAAGATCCTGATCCTTTTAACCCTCCAAATTAGTTCCAGGAAGAGAAGCAGTCATTCAGTGAGTGCCAAGGATCAGAGAGTATATGGACTATAAACTGGGATGTCTCCTGACTGCCCAAAAGGAGCTGCAAGAACAGCAGTGTAACATGTTATTAATATGATGTAATATGTAATTTGAAAGGATTATAAAATGAAGAAACAGCCTCCTCAACTACCCATATTAATGATAAATGAGCATTTTGCCATAATGCCACTTCCCTGCATAAAACTGAAATAAGTGAATATTGTCACTTTGATAATTAGTCATAAGTAAAAGATACTAAACATGCCAAGCTTGAACATTTTACCATGCTAGGCAGACAAAAAATAATTCCTGATGATGATATAAATACATAATTATTGAGTTCAATCTGTAAATATGGAAATTATAACTCATAAAACTGGTAAAACTCCTATTTCTCTATTTTGCCTAAGCAGTATGATATAGAAATAAAAGTATTTTCACCAGTTTTGTAATTTCAAAAAAAAAAGCTCTTGGGAGCCTTTTCTGGAGTAAGCACACATGGATCAAGGCACCAATGGTCCCTCTAATCCAAATATTTGCCAGACACCACTGCTTTCCCTTTAAATCTTCCAGCTGCTGATGACTCAGCTTTTGAGCTTTGAACTAATAGCACCATTCACTTTTTCAGTATTAGAAAAGTGATACTGCCTGTTCTTAAAAAGTTTGCAGGATTGTAAGCACTTGTAACTATTAAGTAGTATTCTGTACTATGCTGGTACAGAAAACATTCCTTCCTCGTGTTATTGATCTTCATCTGTGCAGCTTCTCAGTCTTTGCCACACAAAATTCAGACATTGATGTTTGTGCCTTATGTAAAGCAGTCTTGTGCTAATTACACACCATGATTTTCATGCAGACCTTACAAGACCTACAATCATCAGTTTGTACTCCACAGCATATTTTCCTTCTTTTGCAGCAAATGTCTAAACAGAAACAAAGGAGAAAATTCTTCCCTAATCATCATCCACCAAGGTCCACTAATGCATATAAAAGGACTCTTTAAATTACTGTTTATAGATTTCCTTTATTTAAGGATCATTTTCTATCATCTTGTTTTTCTATCACTCAAGTTACTCATGAGTAGTTGGTGTCAGTTGAAACAACCAAAACTTCTTTGCAAAGGGATATAAGCCACCACTGATGAAGAATAAGCCACACTGGTTTTGGGCACACATCCCAACCAACCAAAACCACCAAGAGGTTCAGAGACACTAGCAATTGACACAAAAGCACTTATTGTTGACTGTATATAAGTGAGTATATTAATGGTATTAAGTTGCCTGAAGACCTCTGCAGTTCCTGACCCTTAGTAGGTGTTTATTAGCTTTGAAAATCACTAATTCTAATTAGACACTGAGTTCTCTTTCCAATAAGGTGCCGTTCTTCAGTAACAGAGATTGAGTGATGGAAACAAAGCATGAAGGGTAGTGAAGCCATGCATGTTGTTACTTTACATAGGGCAAAAACATTTCACCATTTAGACTGGAGCTACTGGAGGAAGATGAAGTAACAATTGACATTGTGTGTGTATTAAAATAAATCATTGTTATCGTTACCCAGTCACACTAGGTTATCCCCTGAGTCACACTAGGTGCTGAGGAATACCTCTGCAGGGCATAGAAAGCTTGAGGGAGTAGACAATCATGAAGATTTCAGAAAAAATCAGAAGTTGATGACCCGTTGTTCATATATACATCGTACATATGCACTGCTCTCACATACATACATAGTCTAGCTCCTCTTTAATCCACAATTTTATAGTGAAGGTTACCAGTGTTACGGGCTGGTATGAATGGTATGTGTTATATTTCAGTGATAGTACTACTGTGAAAAAATAAAAGAAATCAAAGTCCATTTGATAATCTGATCTTCATTTACCAAAAGAGGCCCCATTAAAAGCCACTAATAAATATATTTGCGTTCTTCTTTGAGTCCCCATTGTATGCAAGGCTTTTGTAGATTCCTCTAACTGCATACAATATTAAAGCAGTTCCTCAGTTCTGAAAGCTCCAGTGCCCCAAGTTTAAGTGATCACTACGGAGAATAAAAAATTGAAGCTTTTGACTAGATAAAAAGAGGGAAAACAATCAACCTACAGGGAAATAATACTTTAATACATGGTAGGAAGGGAAAAAAGATAATCACCTACAAGAAGAAACTGAGTAATTTAATCTGCAGTTTTGTAGCTCAGTATTTTCAAGCTGTCCATGAAATGCAAGCAGATCAGTATTCTCACTTCAATACCATATTTTAGGGCAAGAATGAGACTTTGATAATTTGAATGCACTGTGATAGTGCATCAAATTAATTTAGTTCTGAAGAGCAAAATGGTTGTGTTTCTGAACCATAAACTGATGGCAAAGAATTTGAGTGGAAAAAATGAAAGCTTTATTCCCCCTTCAGAAGCCAGTCTTTATAATGCTTCCATGAGCAGTTAAAAACCACTACTTTGAAATAGAGAAAAAATTAATTTGAAGTTCCTGAATACTATGGGGTATAGCTTTGCTTCCCCATTTTACTAACAAGCAACGTAGAGGGTTTATTTTATTGGTGCTACATTTGTAAAAGGTTTGCTTGTAAACAAACAAACAAACAAAAAAATATAACCAAAAGGAGCTGCAGATTTTTTTTGTTTTTTTTAAATCTTCTAATAAATGTAACAGGAAATTTGTTCCTACACTTAAAAAATATGAGGAAGTACACTTTTCCTAGAAGAAGAGGATTTGACAAGTCTAGGGAAGAAAGTGAAATTTTTTCTAGTGACCATGGGTGGGATAAGGTTGTTTAAACAAGCAAACAAAAAAAACCCCAAATATTAACAGAAAAGAAGTCCAGTTGAAGGAGGATCCACTAATGTACATATCACAATATATAATAAAGGAAATTTCTGTTATGTGAAATAGTAGATTTCTACCTGGAATATTTTATTCAAGATTTCTAACCCACAAGAAAATTCTTTGGGACCTGAGAAAGTCTGATTGAATAATGCCTTATTTTCCTATCCAAATAAAAGACATCATTTTACCTACACTTCGTCATTTTGGTGCATTTAATCTGCCCAGACACAGATTTAAATACTTCAGTTATCAGAATTGATAGAAGGAAATGTGCATTTCCATGAAGTCAGCAGACTTGCTCCAAAAGCAGATATTTACATTGTGGGAAAGAAAAAACATCCTCCTTGTGCTTGTTTTCCTCCAGTAAGTATAGAGGGGCTCTAGACAACCAGTTGAGTGAAATAAGTCAAGTTGTTCTCCATTGTTAGGGCTACACTAAGACATAGAAATACAGCAGAATCATGCTGATGGAAGCTCAGCCATTCAAGAACTGTAAAGGAAGTACATAAAGGGATGAGAAAAGGGAAGCAGTGGCTCGGAATAGTCACTCCGACAATGTATTCTTTTCTCTGTTGTACATTTGAGTGGTAAAGATCAGCACTAAGGACATAGTTTTCACATGTATTTTAATCTGTCCACTCCAAGAATATCAGACTGGTGCAAAATTTTATATAAGAATAAGGAAAAAAAAAATTGGTAAGTATTCTATCTGCAATAATGACAACTTAGGAAAACCTGGCTTCAGGTGC
Source organism: Haemorhous mexicanus (assembly GCF_027477595.1). NCBI lineage: Eukaryota > Metazoa > Chordata > Aves > Passeriformes > Fringillidae > Haemorhous > Haemorhous mexicanus. Next base: position 65,665,452 of record NC_082343.1, read on the forward strand.
CATAAGGGCCTACTGTGTAAATGTAACATGGTTAAATCTGAAATTCTGAAGACAGCTAAAACTTTAAAACCTCATCTTTGATATTTTGCCAGTCAAAGGTTATTGCATGCCCTCTGATTCCAGGCTTACCATCAGTTGTATTTCTTGCAAACTGTCACAGAAAATCTAGATTACACTATTTGAGATTTGAGAACTATACCAGTATTAATAAATGTTCAGTGGCACGATGGCTCTTATTTAACACAAAAAACTTCAAGAGATTGGTTGCTAAATAACAGATCCTTTAATATTTGGTGAGTACTAATTTAGAGTCACTGATGGTCATATACTGTCTTACTCTCTACCTGTCCAGTCACGGGCCAAATGAGTGAAAAAAGAGTGAGTGAAAAACTTCTTTTGCCCCATCTTCCTAACTAGTGCTAGCATACACACTAAGAACCAGGAAAAAAACCAGATGAAGAGTGACCAGTTATCCTAGCAGATAAAGTTTTGCTTTTGTAGCTTTTGCAACAATTGTTTTAGCCCTTTTCCAGAAGGATGGTTTCCAGATAAGCAAATACTCAGACGAGCAGGTAAGCTTTATGGACCAGCAATCATTCTAATGAGCCTGTCAATGAGAGTTTTGAGAGCTTCAGAGCTTCACAGCTTTCTATAGCCTAAGTGCTAATGCAGGCAGGAAAGTCATCCTGCCAATCACAACCCCATCTCTCCAAATCCTAGACTGAATCCTACTTAGAGTCAAACATAGCATTTTATTTTACTGCCTATGATTCTCAACTTACCCTTCCAGGTGGTTGTTTTATGACCCAGAACAAAAGGAAACTGCCTCAGCCATTGGAAGTACCAATTACTGGTCCTAAAGGGCATATGGCTAGCAAAGGAGGCAGACTAAATAAAAGTCTAAGCAGAAATGATGACACCTGAATCACCTTGAATCTTGGCTCACCATACTTGAAGCTAAAGAGAGCTTCATAACACTATTAGTTGTCTTCAAATTGCCAAGATATCAAAAGAATATTTTAACAGGAAAAAACAGGAACAGGAAAAAAGATGAGGGAGGAGGGAGAATGATGAAAATCCAAGGAGTTTCTCATTAATCAAACCAGAACCTATAGATCAAGATTCTAAATTAAAACCTAAATTGTCCAAGGCTGCAAAGAGTGGTTGTGGAGTCTCCTTTTCTGGACATACTCAAAACTTTCCTGGATGTGATCCTGTTCAACCTGCTCTAGGTGAACCTGCTTGTGCAGGGATTTGGACTAGATGCTCTCCAGAGGTTACTTCCAACCTCAACCATTCTGTGATTCTTCAATTTGCCTGTATTGAATAAAAAAAAACATTACTATGTTTTTCACTTGCAAATGCAGCTCAGCTAATAGACACCAAAACCATGTAAAAAGATTTCATCTTCCAACCTAGGCAGTTGTTTAAGTTATTCCTGTTTCCCTGACAACCTGTCAGCATTCATGACCCAGTGAAATTCCCAACTGAGTTGCTGATCAGGCAGTTAATAATTTAGAAGTTTCTTTCTTCTGTGGGCTTGTGTTTGTCATTAATGATAGAGCCACTAGCAAACAGTTCTTCATCTAGTCTATAAATGGAACAAGTGTGAGGTAACACCAGTCACTAAATTAGCCAAATCTTTTCAGATGTCTTTGCCTGGAACAATAGTAAAAACAAAGGACAAGAGCTCTGCTCTTATCAAGAATATACCATGAACATACCTAGAGTTATCATCTAGTTAGTAGCTTCACCCTTTTTAAGTGCTGCTCTATATCAAACTAGGATGTGAAAATACTCAGAATAGAGTTATCAGCTAATTGCCTCGGTTACTGGGCTTTGTCTAATACAGACATGTATTCCAATGAGTATAAGGCTTCACTTTTTTTGTGTGTGTAATCTCTCCATTGAGCAGAACAGATGAAAAAACATATAAGGGTAGATAGCACTCATAAACAAGAGCACAGAAGTCACTGTGCATCCAACTTTTCCTACTTATTTTCCTCGTTCTTGTTCTTCTCTTTTTCTAACCATGTTTGGCAAAGATGAGACATTTGCCACAGTGTTGCTTATTCCTGCACATCCAACCCCAAATACCAGTGCAGCTGTGTGTGGGAGTCAAGGCTATGAAATAGTTGAAATAATGATGTCTTTGGCTCATGGAAAAAAAAAAAAAAAATACCCAATAGGACCAAATGTGTTTCACTGCAATATGAATAAGTGGCAATTTCCTGGGTGCTTTGAGTCTTGAAGTTTCTTCATAACTGAGTCCTTCATTAGCATTTTTTAAGCATCTCTTCTCATTTTCATTGCTTCACTGAAAGAAAATTATGCTTCAGCCTTTCTTTATTTCCAACATTAATGCAAGTCAATATTCATTCCGCCAGCACTCTCCCTTCAAGACTGGGATCTTCTTTTATGAAAAAAGGACATCCTCTGAAAGCCTGGATTCTACAAAAAATACTTCCATAATTTCAAGAAAGTGAAACCTGAAATTTCAAAGTGTCTATATTTTGGTACTATCAGGATAATTAAAATGGTTTAGCAGTACAAAGACCAGAAAATTAAATTCTCTAATAATAGTACAGTGCTATTTAACTCCTCTGGCTGAAGACAGCTTAAAGAGAAGTAAAGCTTAAAGTGCATGACTGTGTCTATTTTAATGTTTCCTTACCTCTCTCCAGTGCAGGACCACGGCATATTCAGAAAGAATGACTGCATTAAAAGTTTTTCTTCCATGTTAACTAGAACCAACGGGCTCTTTTGTGACATTCTGTGCCTTAAATTCTTTTGCCATACCTCAAATATTTCTTGTGGTTTTCCAGAAGACCTAACCATTCACAGACACATTTTGTCAAGTTTATACATTGCAATTAGAATAGACATTGCAACTATGACCATTAAAATAACTGAATTAGAAACAAAATCAAATGTGTATTTTGGACTGAGTGGTTTTAGTTTCATTTAATTGCAATAACACTTTCTTTCAGAGCAGGAATTATGCAATCATTTGAGAGCCTAAAACCATGTATCTAGTGCTTTAAAGTATCCTGATTGTTCTCCATCTGCCAGTCCTGAAGTGTCTCCCATTAATCACAGAGCCTAGCTGCCCAGCCTTTGTTATAACCTAGATTATATGTTGTGTCTTCCTCTGATGGAGGAAGTTAGTTTGCCTGTATAATAATAAGACAGGTAGGAAGGTCTGCTGCTCCATAAAGCCAAAAAGAGGTTTCAAGAGTCACTGATCAGCCTAAGAAATGCAAAGAGGTGGCCAAAATTGGCTTCAGTAATTTGGTACATTAGGAAAGTAGGGGATTTGTTCAGGAAGGTGCTATACTGTGCTGCTGATGAATGGGAATCAACCTGCATCACTGAACCAGAATACACAGCCCAAGTAGAAATGAAGTGTTGAAGCACCCCAGGTGGTGTGGTACCATTAGGAAAAGAGTTAATAAGAAAAATTGTGATCTGGAGAAACATCAGGAAAAATTAAGTTGAGAAATTGTAAGAAATGAGGTCTGGCTGCAGTCTATTGGAAACTGACTTTGAGCCTAAGGAAATGCACTTTATCTCCCAGGCAGCTGGCTCCAACGGAGCTCTAGAAGAAAAACTCCTAAGTGCAGACAGACAATTTTAAGAGCATATGAAAAGACAGAATAACCCCAGGAAGAGCTTTAGGTTTTCTGTATTGACAGTGAACTATGAGATGCAGTTCAATGAATCAGGATGGAATCATGAAAACCTACTTTTCTTTTAACATTCAATATAGCAATAAAATTAAATTAATTAAAGTGGGAGTAGCAAACTATAGAATAAAAATTTAACAGGGTAACAATTTTTGGAGGGATTTTTTTTCCTAAGTTCTTCATTTAAAGGAATGTATGCTAATGCCTGTTAAATACTGAAGTTAAAAAAAAAAGGGAACCAAAACAACTGAAGCTTAAACAAAAAATATCAGGTTTTTAAAAATATTTTATTACTTTTTAAAAATAAAAAATATGTGTTTGACTGATTTTATAGATATTTTTCCAAGTTTATTTACTGTGAGCCTGATCCAGCATACACTGAAGCAACAGGGAATTACATAAGACAATTGCAGTCCATGAAAAGGTGTTACAACAAGACATTTTATCCCCTATCACAAAATCCACATACTTCAGTACAGCATTTTAAATACAAACATGAACACAAAATCTCAAATTCTACCTAGGCTTTTGAAACAGTGGCCGTGATATTCCTGGAGACTTTAAAAAGTATTTTCTTATCTAAACTGAAAAAATCAAGTTCATTATATGCAACAGTAGAAAGAGACACAAAAAAAACCAGCCCAAGAACATCTAAGAAACAGCACATTACCCATATTTTTTTAACTATTTAACCATTATAACCATGCATTGTGTGCCAATTACTTACAGAATCTCCATGCTGTTTTATCTTTTCTAAGCAATAAAAGTTATGGCAGTTTGCTGTTTCATTTTTGTGATATGATGTTCTGGTTGGATGATGGCTTCCTTCTGGCTTATCTTTCAGATATCACAAGAGCACCCTGATCTTGCCACTACCCCAAGCACCCAGCTGCAATCCTTGCTAGGCTGGGTTTTATACATTTTAAAGAGTTGTTTAATCTTAAAAAAAATTACAGGCTCAAAAAAAAAAAATTACAGTCTCATTACACTTCTATGTCCAGCCTTGACTCACACAGTAAAGGTTTGCCTCACAGAATCTGTCCATAACACTGTAAACACTGGGGAAAAAAAAAACCAAAAAACCCAAACAAACAAAACCAACCAACCAAAAAGAATGGCTGAAGTTACCCTGCTGCTAATACAATTCATTCTCCAATAGAACTCTCTCATGCTTCAGTCTTGTGCCTGCTTTTACATTCATTTAGGAAATGTGCTTCAACTCCTACCTTAAGTATATTTTTAATTCCTGCAGAAATTTTTTCATTGGTTGTCGCTGTGCTTTACCCAGAAAAATCTGATAAACTGCTCACAGACCAACCTGTTGTAAAGCATATTGCACCATATTTCCATAATCTTTCTAATGGGCTGCATTTAAAAATCTGCAATCCATAGACGGCAAGGTTGTTGTGTCAATCTCACTTTTTTGCCCCTATGGAAGTTTGTGGAGTACAAACTATTAAGCATACCAATGCTAAGGAAGCAAAAGCAAAGAGATCAAGCAGGTTTTTTTGGCTCTTAATCATTATTCCTGCCCATGCCCGTACAGATAACTTGGTCCTAAAACACACCCAGCCCCTACTGCATGAAATCTCCCTGGCACCTGGCAGCTTAGCAGGCTGCCTTATTTTTATGGCAGTCACATTCACAGTGGAAGGGCTGGTGCCTCTGAGAATGAATGACCCACTAAAATGTACCCAGTGTCATGACAGCTTGTATTTCTAGTCAAGATGTTTCTTTACTCTTTGAAAAACAAAACAACAGCCAAAAAAAAATAAAAAAAAAGAAAAGGAAAAATATGGGGAAAAAGGGAAAAAGGGTTTCAGGGGTGTCCGCTTCTTTCTTCTCTTCCTATTAGACCTCAAAATTAATATCTTAATTTTTATCTGTTAAGTGGATTTTTGTTTGGTTAGCAGGTTGGGGTTTTTTAGGTGTTTTGGTTTGGTTTTTTGTTTGGTTTTCTTGGGGGGGTTTGTTTTGTTTGGGGCGGGGTTTTTTCATTTGTTTGCTTTTTGTTGCTTTGTTTGCTTGGTTTTGTTTTGTTTTTTTCAAGGAGGGTGGCTGTTGGGAGTAGGAAGGCAGTGGAATTACCACAACATTTTCTGCCACTACGCCCTAACCTGCTAGCAATGTTTTCCTCATTTCATGTATACCTGATTCCACCAAATTTTGTTTGTTTAGTGTAAAAGGAAGAAGTTCAGAAAGGAGGGTAGCCCTAGGACATAACAAACTAATTCCCTAAGAATGTGTAAAAAACTCAAACCTTGCTGTATTCAGAATCACACTATAGCTTGTGTGCCTTGCACAACCTCCAGGGATGGTCAATGGCTTGTTCTTGACAACAGACACCAAGATCCTTGATATTTGCAGAAGAATTGTTCAAAACCTTAAAGTGAATCATTTACTACAGGCATGGTTCACTGTCACTATTCTTCTGATTAATCTTTCATAAGTGCTAGATGGAGAAGTAAAATTATTAAAAACAAGAAAAAAACCTGCTATATAATTCTGCAAATTTATACCAGCAAAACTTCTTTTTATGATCTCTGGAGGCCATTTTAGGAGGTGTTTTTCCAAGGACAACAGAAAATAAAAAAAAATCCCCCTTATTCTTTTGAAAAAACATACCCAAAAGGCCTACTTTAGACTTATTTGAGCTTTCAGGTTTTTGAAAAAGCATTGAATAATTTTAGTCAACATCATGAAGCCAACATTTTGCTTATACCATTTGAGTTTAGCCCTAAACCTTTCCGGGGAAAAAAAAGGAAATTATATTTTCTTCATAAGTCTCACACTACTTTGATTAAAATGCATTTTGAAGGTGTTAGCCAAGGAAGTGATTATAAAAAATGAAAAGACTAAAGATAGGTTTAACACTAAATCACTTCACTGGTTATTATCTAAACCTATTTGAAATGAAATCTTATTGTATCTCCAAAAATTAAACAGCTCCTGCAGCCTCTGATACAGGGCTCAATACAGTAGGGAATTCTAAGGTATCTCTATTTTGAGCTACAAATACTAGCAACACATTTTGAAATGTGTGGTAAATTGCTGTTAATCAAGGTAAATCAAGCCTTGCATAAGAATCCCTTTCAGAAACAAGTAAATAATTCAGTTTTATCTTCCATCTACATTTTGAGAACATAATTCTTGGAAGACAGAGCATCAAACTTTTCATAAGGAAATGAACTAAATCCATTCCTTTTTCTTTTTTAGGGAATAATTTAAAACAATGTTAAATAATAGGCAAAGGAAAAAGCAGTTCAATTCAAGGAACGTGGATACGAGATGAATGAGACGTTACTAATAATGGTGCTGTCACAGTTAACAATTTTACTGCTTACTTAGAGGCATGGCCAGTTAGGCTAGAATTACTTAGTAGCACAGTCTCTGCAACCCAGTGGTATTTCTATTTGCCACTCAGCTGTTGGAGGAAAATACAAGTCTTTTAATGAACTATGAAATCAACCAGTAAAACGCTTCAGCTTACGAGACAGGCTGACTAGCATCAAGGTGATATATCACACGTGCGGGGTGCTGCTCAGTCTGCTGCGCTACAGTGAACCCAGCCTGCAAAACTACAGGATCCGCCAGCAGGCACTTACCAATAAAAGCTTTCCAAGGCAAATGAGGATGTCTGAGGACAGCTTTAAAATATTTTATTGCTCTTAACTTCGCAGAAAGCACAGCAGGGGTTGGAGAAAGGGAAGGGGTTTTCATTTCTCTTCTTTAGCGACTCCACACAAAATTGGGTTCCCAACATAAATCAGATCCTGCTTCTAACTACCAGCCATTTCTGTGTGAGGAAGTTCTGGCTGGGCTCTTTCGAGCAGAAGCATCCTTATTACTTAAAAAATAGAAGGAACATTCCTATTACTTGAAAATAAAAAGAACATTCCTGAACACTTCCTTAATGCTTTGATAATGCATTTCTATCATAGTCTCAGATAACTCAATGTTTACAATATACAAGAATTAGGGTTAAAAATACCATAATTGTTTTTTCAGTAAGTACAGTCAAATTAAATGCACATTAATATAGGACAAAATTATCCTTCAATATCAGAGCACAAGAAAGAGACATTGGATAAATTGGATCACCTAGTTTTTTTCCTTATACATGAATCCTGCCGGATAAAATACAAAGCAAGCAAAGGAAGTTAAAACCCTCAGTGTTTACAAACTCATAAACCATGTAATAATATTCAAGGAAGTCATACCTTCATGGGCTAGTCATATTAATGATAGGAATCACAACAGGTTATGAGGCAAAGGCAGAGGACAGAGATACAATAAACAGTATAAAATTGACAAATTTCAGAAATGGCCTTCTTGACAGCAAACATCACTTTAAGCAACTTACACGTTTAAAGATAAGCATGCTCAGGAGTAGATAAGCATACGAAGACTTAAAATTTCTATCAACAGGTACTTCAGGAGAGCTTCAGTTTCCGTTGAAGCTGTTACAATTTTCTTAAGCCAAAGAAAAGGTAACCAATGTTCTGGAGAGCATGTTTGTGTCAATTAATTGAGAGAATGGAAAAAAACCCAACCAGATTCCAGCCCTTTTATCAAGGGCTGTTGATGATGCCTTGACTACCCAGTAGGAAACGACGCTGTCAAATCATGCAACACTGCTAAGCAAAATCAGTGCAGCACTACTCTGCATTTTTCCCTGATGACCAACCAGCTTAACCTTTCTCCATATTTCAGTTTTCCTTCTTTAAAATAGGGGAAACAGGACAGAAAAGAAGCCCTAATCTATGAGAAGCATTCACGAGCCTTGCATATGCTGGATTTGCTTGGTTGGGGGCTGGACTAGGTGGAAAAGTGTGAGCAGAGGTGTAAAATAAAGAACAGAAACTTCTCCAAAGAGATGCCTCTCAGTTCTAAAAAGAGATATTTTGAGAAGTAGCACCACTAAAATAAAACTAAGTATAGGACCTAAGTAAGAAATATGCATTTATACACAAATAATAGAAAATAGCTCATGATAGATGCTAAGTAGAGTCAATGCATCTATAAGCCAGCCTTTAATTTAAATTCTATTTCTGATATAGCATAATAAAACAAGTTACTCCACACTTATAATTTTGGTTTGGCTTTCCTCAGTTTTACAGACTCCTTCGTGAAGTTTCTCTGCAGATGTGATGAAAGATTGTTTGCTTGAAAAAGCCAAAAAAAAGTGCATGAGTGGACTCAAGTCAGCTTTGCTTAACTTGTACAAGCAAAAAGAAAATTCATGCAGGGGAGAGGAAATTATAGGAAATACAATATATTCTTTAAAAGTCACACACTGAGAAGAGAAATACTCCAAGTAGCCAAAGCAGTTGGATTTCCCACCGTCCGGTGTTTGGATAATATAGAAAGTGTCTAAGGTCCATTAGTAAAAGCCCTAAGATGACAGTAAAAAAATCTCACTACTGAAACTCTTGACTCTCATTCCCACCCTGGACATCCATTTCCTTTTAAATATCTTGCTGTGCATGCTATCAAAGAAAGACCACCAAAGCAGAGGATCTTTTTCCTAGAAGGAGAGAAGGTTTTCTGAAGCTAAGCAAACATTTTTACAGAGAAAATATGTATCATCATGACATGTTAGCTATTGCAATGTAAATATATGAATTCATTACTTGTTTTGAGTGACAACTGTGCTCCTTGCAAACTGCACAATAGAATTCTTTGATACCCCACAGCAATTAATTATTGCAACAGTGGAAAAAAAAATCTCAAAGCTCCAGTCCTCCTTGCCGAATTGCTACTATTTTCCTTGTTTAATGGAACAAGATTCTTAGGTCTCTGGTTTAAAAAAAACCCAACTTTACATGTGGCACTATAGAATCTCATTTACTGGCTAACATTTATTTTGAGCATTAGAACAAAGGGATCAAAGAGATGAAGTGTACTTGTGCTTTAAAATGTGGCCATAAAAGTGGTATCATTATGGTCTATGCTCATTGTATCTCAATGACCAAATGTGTATGATTTACATATAATTTTTTTTTGGTCTAGCTTCCAAAGTAAACTCTACCAGGAAGGCTGTTACATAAACGTGCACTACACTCAGCAATGGCACAATGGCATTAGAACAGTCACATTGGAAGATTGGTATATAAAAGAAAATGTTAATTTGGGGAAATAATTACAAGATACATGCTCTCAAGCTAATATGACCTTTTGTACAGACTGGTAGAATATCTTGCAATAACAGTATGTTTTTGTTTTCAGTGTTTTGAGATAAGAAAACTGAAGACCACATTCTTGCTTTAGTATGTGAGACCTGATATTGCCCATTTCATCAACTACAATGGCTGCAGTTGCCTTAAAAAATTCACAGCCCTGGCATCTGCTATGAGCAAGACAGAGGGACAGGCCTCAGAACAGAGGCTGATAAACACCCAGCAAGAATGGAGTCTTGGAGAAAAAACAGTGCCTGGAAGCTTGAGGAAAAGCAAGAAAATTGCTTAGAATGCAATGTGAGGTGAAAGACAATTATTGCTTGGTTTTGTTTGTTATTAGTTTTGTAATGTTTCATGTTATTTGTTTCTAACAATGTTGACAATTGGATTCATATAGTGATGTGAGATTTTATGACCCAGAGAATTGCAAATTTTGCAGTTTTCTCTGGACAAACAAAAAGGAACATGAACACAAAAGAATTTATAGCAAATTAAATGGGTTTTTTAGCTAATTCATGATGGAAACCCTCAGCAGCACAGAAGCTATAAAAATGATCATGTCAAGGGGTGAATAGCTCTCATGGTATCAGTTAAACAGTGTGTATGTTCTTAGAAGGAATACCACTAGTCTCTCCTTTTTACAGATTGAACTCAGCTGTTTTTTCTTTATGTCTAAGTGGTTATATCAGTGCCGCAGAAAGCCCACAAGATTCAGGGTTTATCAGGCAGTGTCTACCTAGGAATACACTAGCTCACCTGCTACCTGAGAGTCCTCCACACGCTGAAGGAACTTGGCTGACCACCAGACTGGCACAAACTGATCCTTTCTCTGTTCCACTGCAAACTATCTGCAACACCAGACTGTATATAGTGTCCATTTTCTCTCCTAACTTTACAAAGACAAATCCCAGAGTGTGCAAGCAGTCATGTATCGATGTTGAGGAAACCCATCATGCTGGGTAGAAAATAAATTGTGCAAATGCTGAAGACCTCTGCACTCCATGCAAAGGTGGTAATTGCACTGCCTTGCATCCTTATGCTCTCTCTAAAAATAGTTCATGGTTAGATAGAGTCCAAAACTGGAGACCAACATGCTGCTGACACAAGCTGAAGACTCTCAGCTCTCCACTGGTTTATCATTGCCATCTGTCTTCTGATGCAACATGAAATTACTTGGAGAATCACCAGTGCTGTGCTCTGATTTTGTTTAGTAGCAAAACACACACATTACCATTTCTCATGTTTGGTGATGGGACTGTTTCAGTCACATCCAAAAAGCTAAAAATGACCACCCGAATTCGAAACTTCCCACGTCTGAGATATGTATTAGGAGAACAGACTCTTTAATCAGTCAGTAAAATATGTACTTAAAAGTAGGCAGAAGAAATGTTTGTCTGCTCCAGGTGGCAATCAGGGGAGATTACAAAGAATTATTATTTAATACACAAAGATTAACATGCCTTAATTTGATACACTTCTGCTCTACCTAGGACAGGGATACACTGTTCAATATTCTTTTGATAGCAACTCACAGGTACCCTAACAGACTCTGACCCTTGGATCCAAGTCATCCTAATCATCCCCTACAAGACAAAATTTACTTATTCGGGCTGGGCAGCACATAGCACTGCCTTTACTGCTGGCATCACAAAGTGCTGCATTGACAGTGTGTTCAGGTGAGTATCACCTCGAGGTACTTCAGGGCTCTTCTGACAAAAGCAAAAGCGTAGGTCTTGCCATTCCACCTCCCTTAGACCACAAGAAAGAACAGACCTGGCTTCTTCTGGATTATATTGGGATTGCTGCATTTGAGCACAAGAAAGGAAGAGTGAAAGACCCAAGAACTGTATACATTTCCAGTCACACCGAGCACATTCCTCTGGGAACAAAGATCTGTTTTCTGAGAATGGAAATTTTTTTAGTCTACTCATTCACTGCTTGTGGGGGGGGGTGGGGAAGGCGCCACAACAACATATGGATTTCTTTTTCTTCTACAGCTGTCAGAAGACTCCAAATAAAACTCCTGTCATTTTCTCTTTATTACCAACATTAGAGCTCTCACTGTAGCTACATATCAGTAGGACTTTTCTGGAAGCTCAGAATAAAATGGATGCATTTCAAAGCTAACTACAGTCTATTTATAATCCAACTGAATGCACCTTCTCATCTGCAGTGAGTTTGTGAATTCATACTCAGTATAAAACTGCAGGGGCTGTCAACCCTTTCCAAGACATATCCTCAGTGTTATTCCTCTGTTCTCTCACAACAGTTGTGCTGTGCTTCTTGCAAAAGCAAAACCCTAAGTAATAACAAAAGTTTCAACACTACATGTCCAACTCATCACACCCAAGTACACTTTATACTGTGGAAGTTTCCACAATTACTCAGATATTTGGAACAGAAACTTAAAGCAAAGATTCTTTATTGGTTTAAGTATGATGCTACTTTGTGATGACGGTATAAAATTACACGTATGCTCATAGTTACTTTGACAGCACCAAAGGCTAGAGAGAAATTGACTTCCTACCAAAAATCCTGTCAACAGAACCTGAATAAAATATATATAAAAGATATTTTTAGACACCTCATGATGTTGAAACTCACGATTCATTAATATTTTAACTTTCCAGCCTGGAATATTTTATGTTCCCCTTTTCATTTAGTACCTGGGTAACCAGTGGAGTCATTTGGGTGAACATACAGTTATTCATACATGTTTAGGTTTCATTGATTCAACCTTCAAGAGCATGTAATTTTCTGGAAAAAAAAGCTGTTATTGGAATAGATCAAAAACAATTTTATATTGTGTCTTTCAGACAACTTTGATTTTGCTTTATCTTACACATTCCAGGACATAAAAGCTTTAAAAAAACAAACAAAAAAACCCACCAAGCACTCTCCTCCCTATGATTTTTCAACAAAGTCCAAGATGAAGACAGAAATCCAAACACCCCAGTACCCTACAAAACCTTAATGAGATTCCCTTTCACTTCATCAGGATGGGATTTTGCATCTCTCACCTTTATTAAAATAAGAATATTATTAAACTAAATGCTAGATATAGAAAATTGTGAAGAATTTTTCTATGTTCTTAATATTAACTTCAAGCGGAAAAAAAATTATTTTTAAGTAAAACCATTTAATTGGGCAGTAGAGATATTTTTGCTTCTTACTGAATGTTTCATTTCATTAGTTTCCAAAAATCATTCCTCTCACTTGGTAGTCTTCTCACCTGAACAATTCACAGGACAGTTTGCAACTCAAACCTGGGCCAAGATTCTCAGATATGTTCAGCTTCATTTCAACACCAAAAATTAACATGATTATCACACTGGGTTCTGATCCCTTTTAAAAATCAGACCTGACAGCATAAGTGAAATCCTTGGCAGCACTGGTCTGCTTCTATAAAAGAGTTCATCACATTTCAGCTGCTCTAGGGAACTCCTCTCTCCTAGATATAATTGAACAAAGACTTTTGAGGCAGCAAGCAATTACTAATCTATACAGGGAAAGCATTGTGTGAACAAACTATAAGTACTGATAATTAAAAATCAAATCCTGATACTACTGTAATCTTTATAAATTTCCATTTACTTCAGCAGGGTGGAGATTCTGTCATACTACAGTTAATATATTCGGAAACTGCTCTTTTCTCATTTCTAATGATGTATGAAGATGGTAAAAAATGGGCTGCACTTATGCCCCTACCCAGCCCCACCACCTCAAAGTCTTATAAAATAATATTTTGTCAATGACACAGGCATTCAGCAAAAAAAACCCAGAATGTTTACGTCTGCATACACATAAGCATCTGCAAACTGCATCATGAAAGAATATTTTCCAGGTAATGTTCAAGCAGAGGTATCTGCATACTTTTTGAAAATTCCAGTTTAGACTCCTTCCATTATTTGCAACATGTTAAAAAGATCTGAACAACATTCCCATTCTATTCAGTGGCTTCTCTCCAAACAGAAATAATGCTCTTAAACAAAATACCATAATAGCTTTACAAAGTGTTTTCAAGGAGGCACAAACACTGGTCAGGATATGAAGGATCCAAATGAGGCACATTAAAAATGCATGCAGTTGTCCTTTCAGCTAATAGCTTGCTAGAGCTCAGATGTACTAGATGGCTTTCAAAAGCTGTTGCAGACACAGTGTTCAGAGGACATTTATGTTCCCACCTCAGTTAGGCCTTTTCTGTGAGTCTATCCTTAATGCCTTGTAGAAACTGTCTGTTCTGCTTTTTTCCCCAGTTTATACTTTCTGATTTCTCAGGGAGTGTATTATTGAATATCTTGACATTTGGGGAGGAGAACAAATGCCAGCATCAATTCTACTGTTATTTCCTTGGAAGTCTTTGTTGTTTATTTTGGTTTTTTTAAGCACATTGAAGAACACTTCAATTCTTACCCAAACGTGGATAAGAATACAAAAACCAAACCAGGAAGCTGCTACCTTCTAAATAAGTGTGAAGGAAATGTAGATGTAGTAGTATTTCCCAAATGAATTCCACTACCATCAGAAAAGGTTGTTGTTTTGTTTTGCAGGCTTTCCAACTTTGTGCCTACAAGATTTTGCATTAACTTCGAATGGAATTTCTACATGATGGAGATTTTCAATCTGGTTAACTCTTAATGGCTCAGACGACAGCTAGCAATTTCTGTGAACAGTCCAGCCTCAAGTTACTTCAGCACTGGTTTTCCCCTTTTTTGAAGCTTTGCTTCATTTGTTATTTTAAAAGAAAAGATCAAACTAAGACAACTCATCTTCATGTCTCTCTTTTGGTTTATGTTAATAAATCCTGTGAGGTGCCAAGTCCTGCACTAACTCTGATGACAGGAAAATTTAGTTTAACATACCAAAAAAAATGCTCAAACCACACATCTTCTGTCTTAAGGGAAAAAAAAAGACTTCAGAATGCAGAATCAGATGATAAACAAAGATAATGCAGAATCAGATGATAAACAAAGGTAATTTTTTATCTGAGAATTGAAAAAAACCTCATCTTATGTGGAGACTCATTATTAAGTATCTGCAGTTTCGATAGTGTGGCTGTTAAATCTATTTAAATGTAGCGGGTGTGAAAATACTAACATGATTTACATCTCACAAACTGAAATGCTTTCAAGCCTTAAAAGTGACTAAACTCTCAATCCCAGCAGTAAAACATAAACAAGAAACCCATCTTACTCTGCAGATTTTAAGATGTGATGTAAATATATAGCCATAAATTAAACCTATTTTTCCTGTAAAGAAAAAAACTATTAAAAGCCATTCTATAAAGCATTTTTTAATAACAGTTTGCGGAGACCACTTATGAAAACAAAATTCTCTCTACTTCTCTACTTCATTGTGCTCAGAACACACACTGTGACTAAAGCTATAACAATCTAAAGAAACCTGTTAACAGAAATATTTAAAATTATTTCAAACTCGTAAAGCAGTCAGGTGCCATGCCATATAAATTGACACAGAAATAACAGACACTCTAAGTTTTACCTAAAGGGTCAAGAGGACTTCCCACATGGCTGACTACATGCTGTACTTAATTTCATGTCTGCTTGAAATATTTTAAGTAAGTATTTTACTTCTCAGAAAATTTTCCATCAATATATGCAATGATTAATATTCATTACAACAAAGTGTTCTTTATGCATCTGAATTCTTTACAATGAATACTGGATACAACACAAGTAGGACCTTCCTCCCACCAAATCACACTACTCAGTAGATATTACGATGCAAGCCTTGAGGGTTTTTAGGGTTTGTTTTGGCTTTTTGGTGTTTTGTTTGTTTGTTAGTTTTTTTGGTTTGGTTTTGGTGCTTTGTTTTGTTTGGGGGTTTTTTGTGGGTTTTTTTTTGTGGGCGGTTTTTTTTGTCAGTTTTTGTTTGTTTTTTTTGTTTGTTTTTTGTTTTGTTTTTTTCTGGGTTTTTTTGTAACTCAACTTATTGTCAATTGACCTTCAAAGCTGCTGCTTTGCAGTTGCAATGTATGATGGTAATGCCAGCAAAGTATGAAAGGTAGCTCCCAGGACATCATGAAGAAATAATTTGTTTCTGCACAAAATGTGTTTGTTACCCACTGTCTGTCAGAGGCCCTGACTGAAGATCTTTTAAGAGTTTTGATGCCCAAGCAGCAGCACTGGAAGCTATCCATGTTAATGCAGTTTAGCATTATCTCCTTTCTTGGTTTCTCTGTGTTATCTGTTAAAGACTTCTCAGACAAGTTGGAAGATAATCACAGAAGGCTGCTTTTTGCCTAGTAATATATATTGCATCAAATGGTCAATCTAGAGAGATTCAGCTCACTAGGCTGAACTTACTACTTCTGACCATGCCCCTGAGCATCTCCAGCACAACACTGGTATTTCAGTAATAATAGGTTACTGTCTTCTAGGTTGTATTTTATTTATAACCAAGATGACAGTCATATGCATCCTGTAAGGCTCAGTTTCACTGAATGGGATGCTTTTCTACATTTCTTCAAAGGAAATAGCAGAGTTGTTATCCCCCCACAAGTGCAAACTCTAGTAGCGCTGTCCACTGCAGGATGAAATGATGAGCTCTGACAGCTAAGTGCAGTTTGACATTCCCCACAAACCATTACTGCATTCTAAGCAGTCTCTCCATGCTCATCCATACCCTCCTTCCAAGGCTCTCATTTAAGAGAGCACGATTAGTTTCTAGAATTGTGTGCATATTTTTATGGCTGGGATATCTAGTCCAAGCAGACTCAGTCCATCCTCACCTTTCTCTTTTCATTTTGATTTGAGGTTCTGTTGCCAGCTGGAATTGATTTGCTATGAAAAATTGTTATGAAAAGATGTACATACCCTAGGATCACCATGATTCTATTCATGTCTACTACTGACATTAAAGAGGTCAGCTCATAAGCAGAAAAATGAATCTAAGAGAATGACATTTGACCATATAAAAAATCCACATAAATTGTACATGGATACCAGTGAATCACATGCCAGCTTCAAAGCTTCCAGTAAAGTGGGTTTATATGGAATCATTAAGGTTGGAAAAGAGCTCCAAGACCATTGAGTCCAATCTTTGAATGAACACTGCCATGTCAACCAACAAAAGTGCTAAGTGCCACATCCAGTTGTTTCTTGAAAACATTTGAGGATGGTGACTTCTCCACTTTGCTGGGCAGCCTGTTTCAATGCTTGACAACACTTTCAGTGAAGAAATTCTTCACAGTGTTGAACCTGAACCTTCCCTGTCACACCTCAAAATCATATCTTTTTGTCCTGTCAAGCTGCCTAGTTGTCTGGGCGAAGAGATTGGTCCCCATCTGGTTACAACCTCCTTTCAGGGAGTTGTAGAAAGCAAGAAGGTCACCCCTGAGCTTCCTTTTCTCCAGGCTAGGCCAGTCCAGCTCCCTCAGCTGCTCCTTTTAAAACTCACTCTCTAGAGTCCTCACCAGCTCTGTTGCCCGTCTCTGGGCTCACTCCAGCATCTCAATGTCTTTCTTGTACTAAGGAGCCCAGAACAGGGCACAATACTCAAGGTGCAGCCTCACCAGTGCCAGTCCTGGCACTCCTCTAGTCCTGATGACTACACAATTTTTGATAAAGACCAGAATGCCATATTCAACATTTCATGCAAGCTACTTGCTTGAAGCTAGTAAACTGGGTTAGGAGCTCTGTTATACATCATTTTCTGATAGCAAACGCATGCTTTTTCATACACTTGCCTAGGACAGAGAAGTCTCTGTACCCATAGCTCCAAAAACAAGAAGTAAATTTCCAATTATTCCAATGGTCTGGTCGAGAATACTTCAAGACAGTAATGAGCATGCAGTTAGAGCTCAGACAGACATGCCAGCTCTCATGCAGCCAAGCAGATGCTGCCAGTGTTGCAAACACAGCAATGAAAAGGGCTACCGGGGCTCGCAAGAAAACTTTTCAAGAGGCATCTCCCTTTAAAAGACTTTTTTTCCTGAGGAAAAATATTCCTCAGGTGATGATAGGAGTGGTAATAGAGCCATTATGAAGAATTCTAGTTGGTTTTTCAGTTTCTACATACCAATCTCTTCACTCTTCTCAGTATTAAGTCTTACTCAGCATTATGTCTCACACAAAGAAAAGCAAACTCTCTAAAAAACAGTGACAAAAGGGAGTAATATACTGCTAAGGCAAAACAGCTTCAAGATATGCAGTACCATAAAGCATGTTTCCACACTTTTATTTCTGTTCTTTCCAAAAACTAATTTAACAGTGTAGCATGTAAATGAATTTTTATTAATGAATCAAGCATACAACAGACTTGGAAAACAAAACAAAATATGTAAATCCATTGAATTTCCATATTAGCTCCCCAGATTACAGGAGAAGCTGGGTTTGTGTTAACACTTGATTTCACAGGTAAATGTCACCTATTACTCAGAAAGAGCTGATGAAAAAAGCTAAAAAGAAAGTGTAAGGAACAGCCCAGCCTATACTCAGGATAAAAATTAATTTCCCTAGCTAGAACAAGTTATCCAAAGGAGCTTCTCCTGTACAGCCTCATGGTAACACAGAAGCTGACAAGCGACTGAATATTTCAAGGTTCAGGATAATCAGATAGTCTGTTGTTGGTGTTAAACACAGGCACAGAAATTCTTTGCTAGGTAAATGTAGACAGTCTGCTGTCAATTTCCATCCTGGTTGTAAATATTCAAGGAATTATAAGCACAGAGGAGCCTATCCAAAAAAACTCTTTGTTTACTTGAACAGGTGACTGCAAGAAAACAGTTTATTGGGAATATTCATCCAAGCACCTCATCTCCTATACACATAAACACACATACTTGAGAATTCTAGCTGTTACAGGCAAAAAGAGCACCTGAAAATGTGTAAACATTTTAATGAAATACATGTTCTTATTCCAAAGACCAATAAATTATTTTGAATATAGACACAATCATAGCATCCATCCTAGAAAAACGACCTGATTGGCTACAAACAAGCTTAGTACAGCTTACAGGTTTTATACTTGCAGAGAGAGAATGGGCTGAAATTGAGACATACTTATTTGAAAAAAGGTACTTAAGAGTATGACTTACACGTGCACAGACCACAGCCCGTGCTGGTCCAAGAAATTAAAACCTGCACATCATCAATTTTATAAGGACTGAACTTAAAAAAAAATAAAAAAAAGTGAAGGATGACAATAGTTAGCACTATCTGTAGCAGTGACAAATTGCATCTAGTGCTAAAGAGCAATGAATGGAAGGCATTATTCTGCAGCTGACTTTCCTGCATAATGACATTGGTACATTCATCATTTTTCTAGAATTCAGAGTGTAACCATCTCACTGTAGACAAAAAGTTTTAATTGTGGGTGGCAGAAGATACTTATAGCAGTCAAATGTATCAAAATGCAATTTACAGAAAAAGGATACCATGTCAAGGCAAATCAACAAATGTTTATCTCCATTGTGACTCAGCTAAGGAAATTTGCTGAGATGCAATTGCAATTTCATTGTGACTTTAAATTAAAAGACAGCTAATGAATTGTAATAGACATTATTCTACAGAAATCACAGAAGCGAAAATGTCAAAAAAATTGCATCACTTATAAAATTAAAGTAACATTCAAATAACACAAGAATGAGACAATGCTCATATTTCTTTCAATTGCAATTTTCTGTCTCTAACGTGTTGAGCATCCCTGTAAACAGTAACTTCATTTGGAAGAAGAGCTTTCCCCCTTACAGTCAAAGAATTTTCTTGGATGTATGCAAGAGAAGAAAGCTCTTTGCATTCAAACTATTTCCTATACCCAACAGATTCCAATTTCGAATGCAAGGCAGAAGGAAGATGCTCTGCTAACAAAACTGCTTGGGTTTGCCTCTTCCTTGGAGAGCACCACCAGGATTAGGGATGTAACCCCTCGGCCATCCCCAGCCCTTCCAATGCCACCAGAGGGAGAGCAGAGCGCCGAGAGCTCCTGACGCTCAGGTCTCCAGCAGCAGCCTTGGCACCACACCTGCACTAAAGCTGATCTGGACATGTCAGAGGGATAAGAGCAACAAGTTGGATATAAATGTAGCTTTAGGCTGATTGGATAGGAAATATTATTAAGGCTTTTGTTCATGGAATTATTATTGTTGTTGTTATTATTATTACCAATTTTTTACTGTAATAAAGTACAACACAAACAATTACACACAGAAGAGGAAATCTAAAACCGTAACTATTTAAGCTTTGAATCTAGTGGAACATAGTTGAATATAATAATCACCTGTGTATTATTAATAATAGCTGCACTGAAGACAAAGGACATGAGAGTACAATTATATTTTAAATTATCACATTCCTTCTTCTGTTCTGCAGGTACAAGATTGATACTTGTGCTAACACTCATTCAAGTTCAGAGTTTTGATTTCTGGGACACGTCTAATCTGGCTTGTAGCACCTCAGGTGCCCTGAGGGATGTTCTTAGGCTACTTGTAAAATGCTGCTTTTGCTTCTATCTGTCTTGCCACAATAGAAGGCTAGAGAGATTTAACTGACATTTTGGCATCTCTCTTCCAAAGGTTTGAAACCTTACTGGATAGTATGCCCTCATTTAACTACCATACCTCTATTAAAAACAGTGCAAGTAAAGGAAAGGGAAAAAATAAAAGAAGAAAATTTTAATTATTTTTAATCTTCAGTCTTCTCCTTTTTCAAGCATTTAAGCCAGGCCACTCTTGCATAAGATATCATGAGGAAGAAGTTTAAGAGTTTTTCTTTCTCCTTCAACATCTAAAGCATTTATACTGGGAAACTTCAAGTTTTCACTCTGCCAGTATAATATAAAGTTTCACTTTCCAAAAGTTAACCTATAGTCATCCTTGCTGGTATGCCTCCTTTTCTTCTGCATCAAAAATCTATTAGGGAGAGAGAGAATTGGGTACTGTTAATGTAGGTATTTCCAGCTTTCCTTTGGGAAAGGTATTTGTCACATCACAAACAGGAATGAGCTGGAAGATGTTAAAACCCTGTTGGCTTTTCAACATAATGAGAGTTGTCACATCCTATAGCTGCCCTTGTGTTGAGATAGTAGCACATTCAATTATGGTGCTACCTCTTGGCCATCCAAAAATGAGTATTTTTTGCTAGCTTCTTTATCAGTTTTGGCTTGAAAAAACAGTACTGGGGTTCCTTTCTTATCACAAAGACTGTTTTAATCTCTCAGTAATTAGTGGCTGCACAGCTGCTTTCCCATCCTTCTTGGGGAAGATGAAAAGAGACAAAAATTTGTATAGAGAATATAGATCTTCATTAGAGCTGCAAACTGCTCAGGTAAGAAGAGAATTTTAAAAGATGAAGAATCATCTTCACAGTGTATTCAAACATATTTGAGAATAGCTTAAAATGGATGAGGACAAGAGTTCTCACCAAGAAAAAAGGATTAGTGGCCTTCCTCTAGGATATCATAGTCCTTGATGGAAAAGATGCTGTACTTCTGGCCTGCCCAACTAATCTTGCTGGTACAGCCCTACCTCTGAAAAGCATTCTTATTCTCCACAGCCTTTGCACAGGCAATGTTACAGCAAAAAAAGAGCTGATTGATGTGTGGGGGTTTTTTATTTAAAAAGGAATGTTGAATGGAACTTCAGTGATTTCTAGATACACACCTTACTTTGGAACAATAGTTCCAACAGGTAAAGATTTTATAATTTTTATCTATCCCAATAATCTCTAAGTGTGCATCCATACACCCCTCCTACACAGCTGCACTGACCCTGTTCTAAACTTGGGTATATGGACATTCATCTAATTTTCTAAACCACTAAACTGTATTCTATAATGTGGCTTTCAAGAGCTGAGTCAAAAACCCCAACTTTCACTGCACCTAAAGAAAGGGCTTAGGTGGGGGAGCAGAATAAACTTTAGGATTAAAAAGAAATAAATAAAAAAGCAAAGAAACCTCCATTTTTCACTGAAGTGAACCAAAGAGGCAAAACATAGCCAATGTTAAGAGACAAACCAAAAAAAACCCACCCAAACACAGCCTTTCCCAGAAAATTAAAAGAAACAATATGGCAAGATTGCCATGTAATTTCTGAAAGCAATCATTTCCCTTTATCAACCTTTATCAACCTTTATCAACCTGTTAGCCTTTATCAACCTTTCCTGTAGCAGAATCTTGACCTCAGTCCAGTAAAAAGGCTTGCACTAGTAACAATGAGCTAAATATATTTCCACTTCATTTTTTTGTTCTTTTTTTCTTCCCTGTACCTATATAGAAATAATAGACACAAGATGACTATCCTTCCGTTCCACTCAAGCTGTGATAAAGGACTTTTTACACAGTCAAGGCTCACTGCAGATCAAGAGAACTCAGACAGCAACACCACTGTTTCTGCTAGGACAGGGATTCCTGTGGAACCTGACAGATATCTTCCTGCTCTGGCTGGAGTTTGCAGGAAGATAGTCTGCCTGCACTGGTGGAACACTCCTCAGGATACAATCCACCAAACATTTTCAGCATCAATGAACAGTGCTGGGGTTTTTCTCCCACTTCACAGTTTTTTTCCATTTTGGGTGCAAAACCAGTTTTGTGAGCTCCTAATGGAGGAACATGTCCTCTTTTCTGCACAGACATATATAAAAAAATTACAAGCATAAAACCTCCTCAAAAATATGACAAAAAAATAAAGATATTTTTTCAAATTACTCTGCATGGAGCTTTCTGTTATTTGGGGGATTCTATTAAGAAATACCATTCAAAACACTTTTTTTTTTAAACTTCATAATTTCTTTAATATTACTAATATTTTTTTAATGCAGTGACTAATACTGGCCAGGCCTAACACAGCTTGCAGATCCACAAAAATGATGACTGTAACTGGGGGCAGGGGGAAAGGAGCAAAGTCTAAATTCAGAGTGTCTTTGGAGCACCCCCTCCAAACAGGTGCCTGGATCAACAAACAGGTATAAACTCTGGGACAGCCTGACCAGCAGGGAATTGCTACCTAAAGAAAATCCTCAAACTAATTGAGTCTCAACCTAAGTGAATCACAACTCTTCTATTCTCTTTCCAGCATATCTATGAAATATCACTATACCACTTAAACCTTAGGGATGCTAAAAGTGCTCCCAGAGTTCAAGACCAAGGTAGAACTAGTTGTGCTTCTCTGATCCCTAAGGTATTTTCTGTGCTATACATTTAACACTTGCATGACTCTAAGGGTTTTGGTGACACACATAAGCTGGCTGTATTTAAGCAGTACTTAACAGCAATGACAATAAATCAAAAGTGAAATTTCAGCAGAGCTGAATGCAGAAGCGTCCACATCTCCAGACATGTGTCTTAACTATTAATAATGCTCATTGAAAGCTTAATTCCCCCAGACTGAAGTAGAGTCAAGCGAACACAGGAAACAATAATGCTATCTGACATGCATGACCTTTCTGATTAAAGCAACTTGTCTTTCTTGGAAAAGGGAGCCACACCAGCTCATTAACAGCTTTGCACTCTATTCTTCAAAATACTGTATCAACCAATTCATATTCTTTATTTCTGGTGGCATTTGGAAATGTTTCAATTTCCTCTTGAAGTTAATGAGAGACAAGGGGTACTCAATTGTAGGTCAATAAAGATGGATGTTGCCACATGATACACCCATCTCTTTCTACAGAATATTTTGGGCTTCCTCCACTTCCATTGCCTTCCCTCCTCCCATTCTTGAAAAATGAACAAACTTATTAAAAGATCTGGGTAATAGACAAAGTATTTAACAATTTTATTTTTACATTGAACACAATTATCACTGTGGTTTATAGAAATATATTGCATTTTTTAAAAGAACCAATCATGTTACTGTTATAGGTACTATCAGAAACCCCAGGACATAATCAGAAGCCCAAAAGAGAAGTGATAAATAATGCTTCTTTCACTAATTTGGCTTTCATATCTCAGTTCCAAAACCACACCATTGATCACAGACCAGGAATCTCAAACACAGAACTTTAACCATGTTGTACAAAACTCACTTTGAAACTCTAACTTTTCAGAACACAGATTCTTAAGTACCTAAAAAATAAATCTTTTATCAATGTACTGCACAAAAGAAAACGCCAACTGTCAGAACATCAGTGTGTATCTTCTAAGAGCACCATATTCATTTCAACAACTGACTAACCTTTCCACTATAATTCCTGTGACACCAAAGAGCTAAAATTGTAAGAACATTAGCACAGGGATTGAACTCCCATCAATCATGTGAATTTCTACCACCTTGGTGCCATCAGCATCCTGGGTTGCATCAAGAGCAGCACGACCAGCAGGTTGTGATTCTGCCCCTCCACTGTGCTCTCATGAAACTCTAACCCGAGTGCTGTGTCCAGCTCTGGGGTTCTCAGCACAGGAAAGATATGGATCCGTTGGAGATTTCAGAAAGGGCCACCAAGTTGATCAGAGGGATGGAGCACCTTTCCAATGAAGAAAGAGGCTTCTGTGTCTGGAAAAGGCTACGGAGTGACTTAATTCCTTAAAGTACCTGAAGGAAGGCTAAAATAGAGATGGATGGAGAGAGAGTTTTACAAGAGCATTTAGTGACAAGACAAGGAGGAATGGGTTTAAACTAAGTGTAGGTTTAGATTAGGTGTTAGGAAGAAATCCTTTACTGTGAGGGTGGTAAAACACTGGAACAGGTTGCCCAGACAAGCTGAAGATTTCTCATCCCTGAGTGTTTAAGGCCAGGTTGGATAGAGCTCCAAGAAACACGATCTAGTGAAAGGTGTCCCTGCCCATAGCACGGGAGTGGTACTGTGGTACTGGATAATCTCCAAGGTCCCGTCCAACCCAAGCTACTCTACAATTTAGAGATGCTGTGAAACCTGCAATATTTGTCAGGGGAAAATCTAACAAAAAGTTGCATTTGAAGCTTACAAAAATGAAATAAAGATTTTTTTCTAGCACAAGAAGAACTACGTACATGTAAACTCACATGAAAGTTAGATATGTTGTAATGGATATTAGCTTTCCCTCTAGTACAAAGTTTAGCTGCCTGATTACATCCAGGGTTAACGTGGAACAGCTACATATTGAAAATGTAGTGACCTATTTGACACTGATAAAATAAGAGCTGTGGAAACACTCTAAGCAAAAAGCTATTGCTCAATATTTGTGTGTGCTATTTGGCTATTTGGGATATAAAACTGACAGCTTTTCCACTGCAAAATCCTTGGTTAATACCCACAGTTATTTGAGTATATTCTGCGATAAAAATCACATTTAAATGGTTATTTAAAATACACAAAAACTGCATGTGTGGATTTTTGCAGTTTCCTCCTCATTTGCTCCAACTAAATCCAGTTTTCACGAGAAAAAAAAAAATTTGCTTTTCCACAGTAGGGGCTATTTCAGCTTTCTATCCCCCACCTCACTGACTACAGGAACATTTAAGCACAAATCCAAAGAGTCACTGAAGAGGAAAGGCCATTTCCCTCAGCTTTCATACACTAAAAATGGTAGAACTGTAATGTTGCTAAAAATCCACAATAAACAGCACCAGAACCACATTCAGGCAAGAAAGATGACTGGAAAAAGTCAGAACAAGGAGGAAAATATTACAGAAGTTTATGAGCAGCAAAGCAGAAATTTGGAATGGAACCCTAGTTCACATAAACCTAATTTCAACTAGTAAACCTAGAGGCTGTTTTAATTGCTGTAGCACTTTAATAAGCTTTCAAAAATACTTTTAGGAAGAATTATGAATCATGCAGTAACTTTTATTCCTATAACTTCTAGGATGTATTGTACAGATCACAATCAAGCATTGGACCTGACCCAAAGGCTGCAAGTGCCAAATAATGCAGTATTACTGCTGCTGAGGATTTCACACTACATGTGGAAACTGTTCTTCAAGTTCTTCAACCCAAATGTTGACTAATTTCCTGCAACAGCCACAGTTGTACCCAATACTCTGTGGAGGATAAGTGATTTGATAATCAATTTAAATTAGTACTTCCAGCATACAAACACCTGCTTGAGAAACGTGGCCATGATATCAAGAGGCCAGCAAAAGCATTACTGAATGTTCCTCAGAATGAAACAGGCTCAGAAAATGTTTATGGAGATTCAGAACATTTATGGAGATTCACATCAACTTGGAAAAAAGATCTTAAGAAAAGTTTTGCTGACCAAACCAGTAAAACAGCCACGAAATGCCAAAAATATAAAATACCAAGCTGGGGATGCATTGATAGGACTGCTGTCTAACACTGCAAGTACTTCAGGGCACAGATTTTTAATTTTACCTATGCTGAACCTTGAATGTCTGTCCTTAAGGTGCCCAAAATGAAAGTTAATGTTCCTCAAAACAAACTTGGGAGCAGCTTTTACTCTGCATCAATAAGGAACATAACTGACTTCAATCTCAGAAACACATCAATTTAACAAGTCTGTAGGTTATTGTAGCTGACTACATTTAAGATGCTCATTGTAGGTTTTGAGTTGGTTTGCTGTTTTGTGTTTGGGGTTTTTTGAGATCAGAGAGAGTAATAGGTACTATCTGGTAACAATTTGTTTTATCAAATTACAATAAAATATACAATAATCAAATATATCAAATTGCATTCCAATTAATTATTTTTATTGTGTAATCTTTTAATAAATCGGGTGTAGCAGACACACTTCCACAATGTAGGTATCTAGATTAGCTATAGGTATCTAGATAGTTAAGGTTAATCCTCCTATGAGGCCTCTGGTCAGAGACTTGGGTGCTCTCTATATGTGATCTAGAAATTTTACTGCCAGATCTGATTCAATTGACAATGTCAGGTCATTTCACTGTTGAAGTCTCCTTTCCATACCACGTTAAAATAAAGCTCATTAATTTCTATGTTGGCAATCTCATTCTAGTTTTGGGCATGCTTTCCTTTTGCTGAGTAAAAATGACATCTCATGTTGACTTAAAGCAAGCCAATTTCTACTCCTGGGGAGCCTCTCCATAAAACAGAAAGGGGGAAAAAAGATTACTGAATTTCCTAGTCTCTGTCCCCTTGGGGCTAATATCTGCCTGGTGTTTTAGTAATCACGCCTTACATGATTTGGCTGAAAGAAAGAAAATATCATGTTTTAGATATTATTTTATTGCTACATAAAACTTCTTGGTTTTTTTCTGACATATATATTTCCCCATGGACCTTGACTTTCTAGAGCTGCAGGAACCAGATCACTGTGGGTCAGGGTTAATACTTCACTGCCAAGGCCACTGCTAATGTCTTATCTCCAGAAGAATATTGAATAGGGAGTTGCTGCTAGGGAGAGATAGAATATACTGTCAATTGAATCCTTACTTTTAAAATTTTTTTTTAAGATATTACACCAGAAGAGCAATGCTTTAGTAAAATCAGTGGATTTGGTTCGGTGGGGTTTTTTTCCAATGTCACACCATTGACATTGCAAAGTTTTTCTTCAAGGACCTCTGAATTTATCTACATGTCTTGTCCTAAGGAGAAAGAATCAGACTCCTTTTTACTATTAGCATTTCTCCTTTTTCAGCTTATTTCCTACCCTCCCCCCCCACTTTTCCAGCAGTAGGTCTGGAATTTTTATGACTATTTGACTAAAGTATCAAAGAAGTCCTTTGGGAACAATCTGTCATGAGTTTCTCCTATAAAGTCCTGTGGGTCAAAAGCCAATACCTCAGCCTCCAACAAAGGAAAAAGCCTTTGAAGAGGGAGATGACCAAATGAGTTCTTAAGCCTCAGTGTACTTCTGAATTATTTTTTTTTCCTTCTCCCACCCTTTCCCATGAATTAACTTCTTCTCTATTCCTAATTCTGAAAAGAAAAGGCTACTCTTTTGCATTAATCAGTTTTTCAGGGTCACTGTGACATCTGAGCCAGATTCCACATGCTAGTGCTTTCCGCTCAGAAAATCTTAAGTAAAGCTGCACTGGAAAGGAACCCTGTGTCTTGCAAGGTCATAGTGATGTGCCTCGACATTTTTTGGTGGAAAAAATTTAAAAACTACCTATGTGTTTGCTAACACAAGGCACGTGCTGAGTAAGAAAGCACAGTAAAACTTCTTGTGTATAAGTCTTCCAATTTTCACATTCCCTATCCAGATTGAAGGCAGGACGTTTAAAAGTCTTGACCCACTTTTTTTCCTTTTTTTTTTTTTTTTGTATCAGCCTTGTTTGCAGAGGGCACAAAGCTGATAATCTAGAGACAGATCCAGACAGTGCTCTACAAACTAAGGGCTCCCTTTGTGTCATTTTGGCCTCCTGTGTGCTGTCCATCTGCTCAGCTGCAAATTTTGCAAAAGCTCAAAATTCCCCTGTCAAGTCAAAGGGCTGGCAAACATTCCTCTGTTGATGAGAGACAATACCCTCTTTTTCTCAGCCAGTAAGAGGCTTGCAGGCAACAAATACAAGAAATTAAGATTGATGTTAGGGATGTTGAGGAAACTTCAATGATGTTTTTTCCACAGTTCTTTCAGACTGTTTTAT
Source organism: Haemorhous mexicanus (assembly GCF_027477595.1). Classification (NCBI taxonomy): domain Eukaryota; kingdom Metazoa; phylum Chordata; class Aves; order Passeriformes; family Fringillidae; genus Haemorhous; species Haemorhous mexicanus. The sequence continues at coordinate 65,693,765 of NC_082343.1, forward strand.
CTGATGTTGTTGGTGCCCACAATGGGCCATAACTTCCTCCCAACTGCAACTGAAAATTGCCATATAGCCAGGCAATAGGCTGAGTATAGTGTGATAGCAGCAGAAGACAAAGGGATATTTGTGTTTTTAACTATCAAGTAGGAAACAGGGCAAAAATTTCTGAGGGATCTCATTGATGCATTCTTTTGCAAGCATCTCTCCAAGCAGAAACAGTAAGAAAATCACAGATTTAATAGTTTGGTAAATAGAAATAGTCCAAGAAAACACAAACATTATGGCTGAAATTAATTCTAGTTCCCCAAAACCTTAATCACACAAACACTGATGTTCCCATTTTTCATCCTGACTGCCAGTTCTTCTCACAACTGTCTCCGAAAATGCAGCTGAAGTAGGAATTCTTAAAACAGTATGTAGCTTCATGTGATATGGGATATACAGCAGCACTGGAACTAGCATAATTTTCTGTTTTGTTTTTCACTTCCAATGATTTGAATGAAACAATCTACACTGTCTAAATTTTTATTCCTGAGAGCTAATTTGCTTTTGGGTGTCTCTTGCCCTCAAGCAATTAACTAGAGGAGGGAGTTGGAACAAGACAATACATAGAATTCCAGCTGATGCTGGAATTCAAGCTTTAAACATCAAGTGCTAGAGCCTGCAGCTTTGCTTTCTTGTCCTCTTCTGCTGGCTGCCACCTCCCTAATTCTACTTCCATCTGTTGATGGATGGCCTCTTCAATTCACCATGTTGTTATCAGAGAGGATCCCATTCTGTCAATTTCCCTATTCATATCAAGCAGGATACCTCCTCTTCCATCACAAAAACAAAGTGTTTGGGAGAGAAGAACATGTCTCAAATCACAAGGCTGAGATTTTCACAAAGAGCTTAAGCACTTGTAATCATATTTACTAGGTTTTAACTTCCTAAATACATTTGAGTATCAGTTCTCTGGTATTTCTGGCACCTCCAATCAGCTCGAAAATGCACAAGGGTTTTCTCTTTTCAGACATCAGAAAGTACATCCTCCCTGCCTGCACTGAAGTGCTGACAACTGTTATTCAACTGGTCCTATACAGAAAGCAAAGAGAAAAAAATAATAATAATATAAAAAAAGCCCCATGAGAATATGTTACCTGTTTGCCTCTTTTTATGTGCAATCACTTTATGACTACAGCAAAGTACAAAAATTGGAGCAAAGAGCAGGATGAAGCAATCAGATGGAAAACAGAAAGCCACAACACCCACAGTGCTAGGGGAACTGCCCACACTGCTACCTAGCATGGTCCAGCACTGAAGGGTAGATGCTTTTCCCTTCGTTTGAATGGAGTCACAATTAAAATGAATGGGACTCAGTTATAGCTAATCTTGCATTATTGTCAGATTACAAATACTAATGTGTATGATTATGGGCTGAGCAACACTCTGAAGCGCATGTATCTTAAGGCTGATTAAAGACTGCACACACTTAAAGAAGGGTAGCTCTGTTAATCATCCTCATTTTCCAAGAACTTTATTCTTCCTTTCTCTTATAGTTCTTCAGCTACAGTAATAATTTGGAGAGTTAGGCAGCTCCCACTCTGGGAATTTAGCTATAAAAGTAGTTTTATCTTAGAAAATGTGTTGCTATAAAGCCTCCTGAAACTTTGGTCTCCAGAAGCACAAAAAACCCTAAAGATTTTTATTTTATATTGTAAACACTGTTACAGATTCAAATGGTGCTTTAGTAATTTAGTTGGCCAAAATAAAACCTTTTAATCTAAAATGTTTCTTATGTGAAATATATCTTTTAAATTGAACACTAACTCCAGAGTTCTGCAAAATGTTCTCCAGCTGTAACCAGTACATTCTCAAAAATATTGCAATACACATAAAACAAAATAAAAAAAAAAAAAAAGAAGCATTCACGTCCCAGTCAGAAAAACTAACAGGAGACTGATTTTCACTAGTTGACTTTAGCAGAGCCACGTTACAACAACTGATCAACAGATGAGCCACCTCATATTTTAATTTTGTCTTCCAGCACACAAAAATAAGTTCTCAAAATGCAGCACTCCCCATTTTACCCTAGCTCATGCTGTAAATTTGTATTTTGCAGACCTGCCTCTATTTCATGAAGCTAAGCAAGACAGAAAGAAAAAAGTTCTTAACCAAGACCTTCTTTCCAGCCACAACTGATCCCATTTTCTTTGTTCCACAGCTCTTCTTCATTGGCTGACTGCTAACTTTTTCTAACACTAAATTGCATTTTGGAGAGATCATAATTTTCCTTTAATCAGTGAGCTAATTTAGGGAAAAAAACCCCAACTATTTTTCTTGATTGAGAGCATCAAGTCAAGGACTAAGTGTACAGGATGAAAAATTTTAATTGATCTTTTCTGCTGTCAAAGAAAGAAAATCCATTGTTTCTAAAACTGATCAGAAGCATTTATTTTTTTTTCTCCTGAACATGTAGAGGTTTGTCATAAAGCTGGAAATTTTTCCTTTATTTAGCTTTCTACATAAGTATTTCTTTAGATCGCCTTTTAGACCTCCAGCAATGAAGGTATTAGGTCAATACACTTCAATAATGCAAAATCCAGTGCTTCTATTTCTCTGCTTTAAGTAAAAACAATCATAGCTTCAATAAATCTGTATACCATTATTCACTTGCTAAATATTCAGCAAGGATATTTTTACTAGCTTGGACCCAAGGAAGAAAAATTGTCTCTGGTTCTGCAGGCCCTAAGTGTGATTAACTAGAGTTACCTGCTCCAGAACACTGGCCAAAGAATTTCACCCAGTGATTCCTCATTAAAAGAAGAGTTTTTAATACACTAGCCTTTGAGCAATTTCTTAAAAAGGAAAAAAAATTATCATCATCTTACATCAAGTTACTAACATCATGGTCACATCTTCCCAAGTTAGAATTCCCTTGCTGGAATTCTATATTGCTCTCTTCTTGCTCTCACTATTAAATCTCAGGTCAAACTATGTATGTTTCCTTTCTTCTCTGCCACTTAAACCTACTCTGTGGTTCCTTGAAGGTAGAACCAACCAGTAATAGAGAACAAGATTTCGTCTGATGCAAAGAAAGTCCTTTGCCCCTCTTCAGTTCATTTGCAGAAAAAAACCCACAATGTATAGCATATTCACAAACGCACATTGAAAGCAAGAAATTTTTTACCGTAGAATCAACAAAATACACCTTATTGTTTAAGCACACTCAAACTAGCAGGTGTTAAAACAACTGCTGGATTTGGCACCTGGGATGGGGCAACTCTGGATGTACATACAGGCTGGGGAACAAAAGACCGGAGAGCAGCCACACTGAAAGGGGTCCTGGTCGATATCAAGTGGAACATGAGTCAGCAGTGCCCTGGCAGCCAGGGGCCAAGTGTGTCCTGGGGGCATCAGGCACAGCATTGCAGCTGGGAAAGGGAGGGGATTGTCCTGCTCTGCTCTGCACTGGGGCAGCCTCACCTCCAGTGCTGGGGGCAGTTTTGGGTACCACAATATGAAATATTATGTAAAGCTATTAGAGATCATCCAGAGGAGGCTACAAAGGTGGTGCAGAGTCTAGAGGGAAAACAATACAAGGAGCAGCTGAGATCACTTTGTTTGTTCAAGAGGAGAACAGGACCCTGAGGGGAAGGCTCACAGCTATCCACAACCTTCTCGTGAGGGGAAGTATAGAAACAGAAACTGATCTCTTCTCTCTGGTGACCTGAGAGAATGGTCTGAAGCTGTGTCTGGAGAGATTTAGATTGGATATCAGAAAAAAGTTCTTCAGCCAAAGTGTGGCTGGGCACTGGAACAGGATCCCCAGGGAAATGGTCACAGCATCAAGCTTGACAGAGTTCAAGAAGCATTCGGACAATACTCACAGGCACATGGTGTAACTCTCAGGGTCATCTTTGAAGAGCCAGGAGTTGGACTATGATGATCCTAGCTGGTCCATTCCAACTCAAGATATTCTATGATTTCCTACATATTTTTCTGTATGCAGAAATTGTTTGGGTCACCCAACAAATGTGGTCTATGCTTATCCAAAGCCTAGTCTGACTTCTCCCAATAGGTAAACTCTGACTATTAAGAGTCAAGACACTTGCAAAAACAATTTACAACTTAATTCATCAATGTAGTATAATTTTAAGTATGCAACAGACTATTTGAAAGTAACCCTCAAAATATATCACCCCTATATTAAAAACCACACAGAAACCTTCATGCAAAAGTGTTTAAATATTTGAGTGTGCACAGACCATGCAATATGACAAAGGTTTAATTCTATTAGTGAGAGAAATTTCTTCCCTTGACTTCAGAGGAGACAGTTTTCAAGCCTATGTAAGCAAACCAGCCACCGTTATGCTATGTGTGCATACACAGAGAGAGAGATATTTAAAAAGACTGCATTTCAAGAGGAAAAGATCACTAATCTTGCACATTTGCATAGATTATAATTTTCTTTAGGACATATTACTTCACTGCTACTTCCTGTTGCCCTATATTCATCTGTTTCCTACCACTCTACTGAGAAACAAATTTATTTCAACTGAGACTCTAAGAACCATTACCTGGGATTTCCCACTACAGTGTGGGCTACGAGCTGCTGTATCTCCATGCCTCAAGAGATCAGAGTGCTAGTTTGGCTCACGGGATCAGAGTACTAGTCCAGTCTTTATCACTAAGAGCAAATTCCATAACAAGATAAAACCCCAGCAACCATTACTACTCTGGCTTATCACTCACATCCAGATTTCTTTTACCCCAGGCTATTTAACACAGTCTCCCTGTAGCAAATCAGCCCTACAAGTCTATAGGAGAGCTAGCACTGCACAGTAACACCTGCTGAAGTCCTTCACTCTCTATTTACTTTAAGATTCAACAGGTTTCTTTTTGTTCCCATGCATCAACTTTCTACCATTAAAAAAGTAATATAAAATAACCACATGCAGTGGTAAACCTCCTACATCCAGATAAAAAAAGGGCAATTTTATTCCAGCCATCATCCCACACACTGAGTAACAGGCCTGAGATAATAAGAGAGACTTTCCAAAGAGGGATAGAAGAAAACTCTCAATGGAATTTAATTTAATTCACCCACCCACACAAACCACTCACCCTTACCAGAGGTGAAGAACTAACTGAACTTGTTTAAACCTTTGGCCACTAAAACGTCTTTATAAAGTTATGACATTACAACCATTGTAGTGCTAGCCTTCCATACAAGCAGAATCTCACCTTTCTCATTCCCTCATAGAAAATCACTAACCTGAGTTTGCTGAAGCTTTTAGTCATGGCCATCTGGAAGCATCTCATAGCCTTTAGGCTCTGTTTTCATTCAGATTGGTAACTAGTCTAGGTTCTGTGATGATGATGAAACAAAATCACCAAAGGATTGAAAATGTTTGAATATCTCTCCGCAACACTTCTTTGTTCACCAGATTCAGGAGCGTGAACTAGCTCTTCTTCAAATCTTCAAGTGATTCTCCTCAAAACACCTGAACTTACAGCTGTACAAAATAACCCAAGCAACAACTCTCCACACAATCAGTTCACCTATCTACAATAACTCCTACATAACCCCGGCTGGCACTGAACAAAGGTCAGTTAAAACCTTCACATTTGGCTACTAATTACTTAGGCTAATATGGAGAGAAGACACACCAAAACCAAAGGAAAATTAATCCTAAATCAAAGTAGAAGAAAAGCTACTAAGCACTTACTTGCTTCAGCTACTATAATCGGAGGTTCTTCTCATGGAAAAGCATAAGGTTACAGTTTGTATTTATGGGCTTACTGACTCAAAGAATAATGTCTCTCTCCTGATACTAAAGCAACCACTGCACAAATCCACAAGTCTGAGTTTAGCAAGAAAGTGTTTAGTGAATCAGGAACAATAGCAATATACAGCAAGAGAGCTTTATGTAAAAGGTTTAAGACTTATTTCCTTTTGTTGCTGAAAATAAGACTGAAGGCAAGTCAGTGGATTTATGGCACTAAGCTTTTCCAGCTTTGTCTTTCTTCACGATAATATCACTTATGGATTTACAATTACCAACATGCATTTTCCACTGAGGAAAGAGATAGCTGCAATTGAAGACAACAGAACTGTGAAAGTGAAGATGTCTGGCTCTAGGTTTCTTAAGACATCAGACTCAATCTTTTAACACAACTTTATTGTTCCAAATATTTTCAACAAGATTATCTCAACCCAGACTTCTGCCCCACCTTGTTTTTTAAATATTTACCTCCCGTGAAAGTTGATAAATCTTAGTTCCAAATTATCTTGTCTTCACATCCCTGTGGAAGTATTTTATCCCACTTGTCTTGGATGGTTAGTTCCAAAATACCAGCTGCTGAATGTGATAGACAGCTGCACCATTCTTCCCTTCTAAGGAAAATCTTGGAATGACTTGGAGTTCCTGATTACCTATGTCCACACTCAAAAGAGTTTTCTGTCTCCAGTGACCTTTGGCTTACCTTATCTGGTATGACTAGAAGTTCTGAAATGCATCAGAATAAGATAGGAAAATTATGATATTAACCAAAAACACAATGATTTAGGGAAGCATAACTTCTCATTAATTTTTAAGTGTCTGAATGCTTTTCCAGTGTGATACTTTATCTAGATAAAGTAAATCACTTAGTAGGTGAAATTGAGTAGTAAGTTTCACTCTATTACAGGGTATTTTATGCTGAAATCCAATACAATAGTTTAATTTTTTCAAAAAATTCTAGCTAGTGTACTTCCATGTAAGAGCTCCTTATACCTTGACAATGGCTGTTATAATCACCAGGCTCCTCTTCTAAAATTTTTGTATTAAGGAACACACACATGTTGACAATTTCTTTAGAAAAATGTTTTATTAAGTGTTTTTTTAATAAGTTCATATATTGGATGAATTGTATTTGATTGATGGGATCAAATATTCTCTTGCAAACTTACTTTTTATCATTTCAGTGGGGTAAAGATACTGGAGACTATCTACATCTTACCAGTAGATTATCCCTCTCATATTAATGAACTGCAAGCAGAAAGTTATCATCTTGTACATGTAGCATTTACCTAGCCCATCATTGCGTATCATCGGGGTTTTTCCCCCCATGTGAATAATTTGTTTTCTTGTACCCTCTGTCATTAGTATTGCTGCTGTTACCTTTGTTTCCTTATCTCACTGCTGTTTCCAGTGAGTGGTGTGGTGGCTTTGAAGTGGGGAGTACCATTCCTAGGTACTCTCAAATTCAGGACACTCCTAGTAAAGGGACAATACCCTCACTTGTAGAGACACTTCATTTGACTGCTCTGACTTGAGTAGATGCTGGTGCTTGTAAGAACAAGCAGCGTGACCTTCTCTTCCACATTGTGCAGACTCTTGGTGCAGCTGGTCCACACGCTGCCATTTTGATAGTTCTACTCCTACAGCTTACAGTTAAAAAGCTGTAAAACCAGATCTTTTGGATCCAGAGAAATCAAATCCTGCTTTGATAGGAGGCTGAAGGAAGTGCCAGTGAACCCAGCCCCAAAACATCAATGTCTTGGCATGAATTGCCCTGGATGTAGAAGCTAGCTTGAAAAGCTACCGCCACACCTCCACAGGATTTAATGAGATATTTAAATTTTGCTATTAATGATGGGAAAGCTAGTTCTATATACCCCAGTCAGTCTGAAATCAGGACCTAGCTAGACAGAGAAACATATTTGCACAGGAATACTTTAGAGCCATTCTTCATACAGATGTTCTATATAGCCTATTTAGAAAGAAAAGCTGTAAATATTTTTTACAAAAAATGTAGTTGGTGCAGTGTCAGATTTGTTTTAATGTGGTAGCTGGTACTTTGCTCACCTGTTCAGTACCATATATTATGTTCAGAGGGTTAGAATTCTCAAAAATTGCATGCATTAACCAATCAAAACTTGTTTTTCTTTGCAAGGTTTCTGGCAGTCACTGATTGATAAGCCATAAAATGTTCATTCCTTGCCTGGAGCTTCTGATGAGTACTGAAGATTATACCATTTAACTCTCCCAACCACTGAAGCAGAGCATTAAGCAAAATTAGAATACTTGGAATTACATTTCATCCAAATATGGTTTATTTGGGGTAAAACAAGCAGTTAATTTACATATCGTGCGTTTTGTGTACTCCTCTGTATGTGAAACTATAAGTGATTCCCAGGACTGAGAAAACAATCACACTTTTCTCAAGGTCGAGCCAAGTGTAAACACATTCAAAAGAATCACAAAAGTAGCTGAACTGGTAAGCACTAAAGAAATGCTGAGAACAGAAAGCAAAATAGACTTTAGTGATTAAAAGAAAAGATTAATACAGCTTCTTGACATGTTTGCTCTTCAACCAAAGGATTAAATAGTCCATGAAGTACTACCAGGTTTCAAAGTAAGGGAATATGCTGCAGTACCTGGCAAAGGTGGCATTGTGATCTCTGTGCCTGGAAGAGGAAAAGTTAAGCTACATTCAGGTCTTTCCCCATTGCAGAACACAAATCTTCACCATGGTTTGTAATACAGGGAGAGAAAAGTTAGCCACAATACGGTACACATTATTATAAAGCCACGGACAACAAATGCAGAAGAACTCCTGGTGCTGTATGAGCAAGTAGATTTTCTTTCTCATTGAGAGTTTGTAATGCTTGCTTAATGACTTAAATGCAGAGACTTCAGCTAAACACTGTAGGGATTTGGAGCTACCCTAAAAATAGACTGCAAAATACTACTCTTACAGAATGAATATGTATCGTGGAAGACTCCTCTAATTAATAGTCCATAAAACTTTAAATAAATCTGCCAGTGAGTGAGATGCTTCTCAAAGAAAGAGGAAAAGCTCTTGCTCCAACTTGATGGAACCATATCACCTTGAGGCTCTATCCTGGTTACCTTAACATATAGCTTTATAATCTCTGAAAACTTTATAGGTAATCTTTAGAAAAACTTCCTAACAAAAAAAATAGGAGTCTGATGGAAATTCTAGAAGGGTTGTTTTGTTTTTGTGGTTTTTTAACATTAAAAGACTGAAACATCTAAACACTATGATTAGGGTCTCCCTAAACAGATTATTAGTGAAATTATGCAAACAAATGAGATCTATAGAGATGCATTTTTTAGCAAGAACTCAGGACCTGGATAAGAAAACCAGAATGAATGACAAAAGCTCCAGGAATTCCTTTACCAGTTTAAGAAACCCCTGTAGACATATCAACTTCAAAGATGCCGTCTCTGATTTATAACCGAGACCACAGAATATTCTCAGCTGGAGGAGACTCACTAGGATCATCAAGTCCAACTGTTAACTGAATGCCTGTACAGGGATTGAACTCACACCCCTCGTGTTGTTGTCACCATGCTCTAAACAACTGAGGTAGTCTCAGGGTCAACTCCTGGAAGCTGAGAATATTCTGGGGAAGTATCACTACATGGGTGGCCTTTAACTGTTGTCATCTTATTGCCAACATTCCACACCTACTCAGTGATTTCTCATGGGCAGCTCCTCACTGCACTGACCCCTTCTTCCTCACAGACCAACCAACAAACTCCAGCCCTCTTCTCAACCAACCAACCCACTCTTTTATAGCACACTCATCCTCATTGGACACAGCTGTGGCCTGCTAAGGGCAGGCCTGTTCCTAATCTTTGGTGATTAGTACAGCTGCAGCTCCTCAGGGGTGAGACTACCTTCTGCGCTTTATTTTCTTTATTTTCTTCTTTCTTTATTATCTTTATTTTCTTACATTCTATCCCCCCACATTTAGCTGCACTGTTCCCACTGTAAAGGTGTTGGAAAGGGCATTATAGGCTACTTAGAGTTTAGGTCTTTCTTTCTATAGACATTATGTTCTTATATCAATCATATAAAAAGACAATATCATAAAGGCTTACATTTCATAAAACACAGCTCATCTGGTCTTTGTTAAAAAAAAGGATCCTCTTTGTCTTTACTTTGCCAGGACATTTGTATCAGAAATAAATAAGAAGAGAACTGCCAACTCTCTTGATTTTGTCTGTAAGATGTTTTCAGGTAATGTTGCCTATCTAGCATAGAAGCAGTTAGGAAGACCTGCCATATAAAAAAAAAAAAATGCAAATGGATCTTTAGGTGTTTATCATCAAGTATTGACCATCATCTGAAAATATAACAAAATATTGGAGGTCTTTCTGAATTAGAACATCACAATGAAGGTAGGGAGGTTTCTCAAACCCTCCTTTTGTGGGAAAATCATGAAACAGTGTGAACATAAACTCTTTCATATTCCTGAGTAAATTCCTCCCCTCCTGAAGATCATAGAGATGATCCACTTCCTTTAGAAACAAATTCTGGGAAAAGTGGATTCTAAGGGGAAGATAAAACAGTGGGGGACAGGCATGAGGCAACCTACAACATTCTTTGACCTTGAAGTCTATGTTTTCGAGTATGTCAATACCAAGAATGAGAAAAGGTAGCTTGTAATGCAAGGAAAAGTGACTCAAATCCAAAAACATGGCAAAATGGCAACTGAAAAGAGACTTGTTAGGATTGTTACTAGATTAAATCAATAAGAAATGCAGTATTTCATTATACCTTGAGCAGGTACTAGGATCTTCTGCTATCCTAAAGCAGAAATTTCTCTATTTTTTTTCCTACCCTGTACATGGACCAGATCTCAAAAAATTCTGTTTTCTTTTTCTGCAGTCATATACAGATTGAAAGGGAAAAAAATAGCAAATAAATCCTCCGAAGTGTGAAGGACATTGCCCTTTTTCATGCAGAACTAATCTGCATCATCCAAACAAAAGATCCTTCTCTGATGACTACACTGCTCCTGGGATCTCAGAACTCCAGAGCCAAGAAGACAGTGGCTCATTACCACACAGATTTCCACTGACTGTAAGAGAGAAACTGCAGCATCCAGAGCTGTTTCTAAAGGTGCTCTTGCTGCTCACTGTCCCTCAGCAATTAGGGATTTCAATTCTTTTCTATGCTCCTGTGGTGACCTCATCAACATAATCTATAAACTTATTATAATTAAGAAAATCATAACATGCCAGAAGGACCTAATAATTTGACATTCTAAACTGCAAGCTTGCCAATGAATAAATGTTATGACCAAGCAGTTCTGATCATCTTGGCTCCCTCTCAGCAGGAGTCTGCATCAGTCTGTTCAGTCCCTACAAATGGCACACAGTTACATGTATATATTTTCTTGTTTCCTGCCTTTGAATCTGCAATGACAACTCAAGGTCCTTGCCAGATATTTTTACAGGTTGCAAAATGAGGCCTCATTAATGAAAGCGCTTTTCTCCACAGCAGAGAAATGTGCAGCATGTTCAACAATCCACAGGTTTGGTGCACATTCTTATGGAAAAATTTTGAAAAATATGGTTTGCTTTCTGGAAAATTTCTGGAAACTCCAATAATTATCTTGGATTCAAGTGTACTAGAGGGATCACCTTGTATTCTAAAATAAGGTTTGAATGTTTTTTGTTCTTAAGTCTCAAGGACTGCCCTAACTAAATTCTTTCTTCTGTTTATAGATGACTTGGTGATATCCTGGAGATCAATTAATCGGATATGAGGCAGGAAGCAAGAAGATTACTTAAAGTATGTTGAAAATTCTTTTTGATAGACTGAAATTCCTTTTCATCTTTTGCTATCCATTTTCTAGAAGTACTAGTCAGGAATCCTTAAAATATAAGAAAATGTTACAGTATGAGGAATGCCTGACTTGGGGAAAATAGTCAAAGTTTAAAACTAGAAGACATTAATCTTACATTCCTTGTACTTGGGACACCTAGTGGAGAGTGTTTTTACAGAAGAAAATATAGGAAAAAAAAAAAAAAAGCAGCTAAAGTCCTATGTGTAACCTGCTGCAGGAAAGTTTCCCATGAGGCATATCTACTCACCTCTGGTGCACTAGTCACTACTTTAATAGGACTCTAAGTTCTGCTGCTACTACTGAAGCTAGGAAAAGAGTAAACAACAGAAAAAATATAATATTTACCAGTGTTATTACAGTTTATTATTTGTACTACCATGCTGCCTAGAAGCCCAAGTTATAGACCTAAAATAATTGTGATAAAAATTTGAAATTTGGGAGAAGTTTCACTTTTGTTTTCCTGCAAAGGTCATAAGCTGCTCATCTAAAATGCTGCATCCATCCTGTATTCTACATTATTTACTAACCCTGAACTTTCATTAGCTTGAGCAGAACTTTGAATCATGTTTCTTTTAAAAAGGTACAAAGAATAATTTTCTCCAATAAAAAACAGGCTGATAACTTTGCATGTTAAAGTTGTGCATTCTAAAATCAACACAATGTTTGTCAGTTTTCACAGAATGTTTCTCAGTCTAGTGCATACATGTTAGAAGTGCTCTTATTGGCAAGACACAAGCAGAAATCATCATTTCCCCACAATAACAGCCATTGTCATAGTGATTCAGACCAATTCACCTCATCCAATACCCTTTCTGACAGCGACCAGCATCAGAGAAAAGGGCAAGAAACCATGAAATTGGCAATTATGGAATTATCTCTCAATAGGTAAAGTTGCTCCCTATATCTGAATTTAGATGTGAAGTGCCCCGAAGCTTGAGTATCCATAGAAATTGTGCTAAACTTCTGACTCATATTGTTTCTTATGGCAGCAAGTTCTAGGCTGCTCAAATGTATTACTGTACTATTATTGTATAAGCTTAATTTCAACAGCATTTCCTTCTGCTTTTAATTTTCTTGCACTTTTGCTCTGGAAATGTAAAAGGTAAAAAGAAGTTTTTGTGGCTACAATTTAAGCAGCTCCTGTATTTGCACTCAAAGCAAACAAAAACCACGTTTCTGTGCTCCTAGAAGAAGAAGTGAAGCACCTAAGATAAAAGCTTTAAAAAAATACTTTACATCTAGCTACATCCCTTTTCTATTCACAATTTTATGGTATACGTGCATTCATATACATGCAAATATTCATTTCTAACAACTAGCCAATACCACAAGTGCATAAACTCACACAGACATAAATGTTAAGCCCTCTCTATTGCTGAATTCAGTTTTAAACACAGAAAAGCAGTTTCATTAGCCCTTGAAGAGAATAATGAAGGAGAAAATGGCAAAATAAAAAAAGTAATGTACAATGCTGAAACAGCCAAGCAAATTTAGCCATGTATTTAGTCATTAAATGCAACTGAAGAAATGTGGACTCTACAACTTCAAAACCACCAGCTCAGTTGTTTGGAAGCTCACTAACAGAGGATCCATTGACTGCAGAGCAAAGCAAATTGAAAACCTCCAAGACAATCAAAAAGTCATATATACAGTGCAAGTACCTAGAAGACAACATCAAAAATCAAAACCTACCCAAGTAACAAAGGAAAAAAACCTAGAAACTGTTAAGGGAATGATCCTTCCATATGATAGAGGGACTGAATGGATCAATCAGTACTGAATGGATCTTTTACAAAGGTTGATGCGTCGGGTAAAGTTGTCTTAATGAATTTGCTTATTGAGCTGCCCTTGTGGAATACACACTAAAAATACAAGTACTGAAGTCAGCGCACCTGATTTATAGGAAAACTAATATAAATTGTATAGATACATGTACATGCTCATAAAACAGAGTAATGTGCAATAACTATTGTATCTTACAAGGAAAGAAAAAAATAGTAGATGGAACAGCTACTGATACCTAATAACAATTTAGTAAGAGAACCCTACTCAATTACTACATAAATCTGTAACTTTATCCCCAAGAGTTCAGTTGTTCTCACCAGACACTTTCAAGCAAAACAAAATGTTCCTGAGAGCCATATCAAACACTGGCTGAAATTCCAGGAAAGACTCCCATTGACTTGAGTAGCTTTTGAATGGAGAACAGAAATTATTAGATATGTTATCTTTGAAGACACTTCAAAACTTCGTATTTATGGTTAGTCCTATGAAGAACCAGTATTTAAGAAACCAGTCCTCCTTAATGACAAATCACACCTCCAAATTGCTTTCACAGTGTGATACCCTGGAGCTATGCAAGACCCTGAGCTGTCCTTCAGTGTTTCGCCACCAAAAATATTGCCAGTAAGTACTGTTCTGTTTCCACCTGCATCATACTCTAAATGAAGGTAAATAAGGCATTCATGCAGGAAATTAACACATGGCATAAAATAATACTGAGCTTCAGGGTGAAAGCTAGCATCATGCCAGAGAGAAAATCAGAGTATAACAATATGTGTGCAGTCCCAAGCAGGGGCTTTGTAAGGCAGCTCAAACCCCTAATAAATGTATTGACAGATCAGGCACACAAACCAAAACTAACATGTTGTCCTTTGTGCTGAAAAACCACTGATGATTTTTCTTAATTTTACCTGATTTTTGTAGTATTGATGTGTTCTTATCATGCATTTTGTTAGATTGTTTGCAAAATTCACATTCAAGTTTTTAACTTAACTAAACTATCTTAATATATCCTTCACCATCCATGTAGGTTTATAAGCAATGCAATGCAATTCCCACTTCCAGTACCAGTCTGTGTGGGTTTTATTATTTGGGGTAGGGAGGGAGAACCAAGGTAAATCCAAAAGTCTATGGGAGTCTCTCTCAAAAGCGAGGCACAGAAACTAGCTAAAGAGTTGAAGTAATCTAAAACACTGCGCCCTGCATCCTCAAGGGGTAACAAAAAGGTGACAAGTGAACCTTCTCTCTTTCAGACTCCATCAGATGCCAAAAAATCCTCTAACCTTTATATTTTAGTTAACCTCGAAAATTTCCATGGTCCATTTGCAGCAGATTAGCTGGGATTCCACCACCAGAGTGCTTGAGGTATTTCCTATTTCACAAGATTTCCTGCTTTCAGATTCAGTTCCAGTATATCATCAGCCTTGGCTCTTCCTTGGATGGCAACTTCTTACACAGCAAATAAAGTGATTTTAAACTGTGTCTGTGCCAGTGGCACAACAGCCTGGTCACCCATGGGTATCAATGATACCCACACAAGACTATGGTAATATTCAGTGCACTAATAATTCATAAGGATTTTTTAAACTTCCTGCAATGTACATTCACAAACTAGTCTGCAGTCAGACTGCAGCACAGGAGTCACATGGGAGACAGCTGAATTTTTATAGCAACATTCACACAAAAACCTGAGATACAATTTGTGAATTAGTTCAGAGTTTAACTTAAAAAAAAAAAATCTATGGACAGATTTTTGCCATTAATGCAGATGAGAAAAGATGTAAGAGCAGTAACATCTTTCGAGAAGCTGCAAAGAAGTTGCAGCTCAAAAAGGTGAAAATTTCAGGAGAAATGCTTAAGAATGGAGAAAAAAGAGCTGCTGTGAACAGGACTAAATTTGCTATTCCTGCCACAAGAGAAGGAAGCAAAGGTCAGGGCGAACAGGGGGGTCACTTAACCCAGCCAAAAATGCAGAGTAGGTGTTTTGGAAGATGCAACACTGTAAACCAACCACTAGGCAAGGAAGCAAACACAAAGAATCTTGTGTTTGCTGATACTGATGCATGGGGGCCAAAAGCAACAGGAAGCAACAGAAAGAATATTTCTTCTCCACAGGTGGCTCAAACTGTAGAGGAGATGCCTGGGGCTGGGGTGGGGGGAAGTGGGACACCGCATCCCTCAGCCAACTGACCTCTCCAGTATGCTGCATAAGGGAGCTTAGGAGACAGAAAGTTTGGGGCCAGGCCAGAGCATCATTGTACAAAATGGTTTCACTGAGCCAAAACTCTCCAAGGAACAGCTGGTCATATTTGCTGCATCCCCATACTGTGAAGCAGAAAATACAAGTCTACTGCCTGCTGTTTTCTAAGGAAAGCTCTCTGTAAGCCATTGGCACTGCATTTGTGCTTTGCTCTATCAATTTGCTTAGGTTTTCAGCAGGACAAAAAGGGGCAAAGCAAAATAAAACAAAGATCCTGAAAACTAAATGGAAGATGTCTGAGAGTTTACAATGAAGAGAAACCTGCGGGTAGAGGAGAGGATGGAAAGGGGGAAGAGGTGAGAAAGAATCCTTTTGTGGAATCTGATTCATCATACTATTTTCCTGTTAAGGTTATAAGAGTCTCCTTTATTTTAATATATTCAGGAAATTACTTTATTTCAATCAGAATTGTCTCGAGCTGAAATGACAACTGCTAATGGCAGTCTATAAAACCCAGACATTCTCTCTGACTCATTATATATATTTCTAGGGGAAAGCAGAAAATCATCCATCTATTGGAAATCATTGCTGTCTCTTGGCCAGGCAAACATTCACCAGCAAGCAGCATGGAAACATCCTCCAGGAGCCCCAGCTTTCCTGGTCTGAGCAAGGAATTACTCCATGGGTCCAATATCTCAATCCTCTGTTTTTTAATTAGCAAGTTATAGCCTTTGCACTTTAGCATTTGCCTTCAGGAAATACTCTAATAAAACAGTTTATTAGGAAGATTTTCCCAAAGCCAGTATCTTTCAATGAAGGGAAAACCTTGAGTTTTAGGGGGTATCTGTTAATAAAGGCTAGGAAGACAATTTTCCATCCAAAAAATCTGATACTCGTTCTAGGAATACTGTCCAGTCTGGGACAGAGATGTGGACTGGACTTGATATGGTTTTTCTATTCTTCTAATAAAGCAATTCTGAAAAAGAGTGAGTATAAATTTTCCTAGAGGATATGAACAAAGTGCTCTGTGAAGAAAATTACTTGTTGCCCTTAGTATCTTACATTTTTGTCAACTTAGCCCTTTTCGTTAAAGTAACACTATGAATATTTCCAGGCTACCAATTACAGAAAAAAATGTAAGGTTGTTGTCTCTAAACACAGCTAAACATAGATCAGTGTTTGACTGCAGTAAATACAAACAAAAAATGACAAAATCACAGAATCAGCTGAGTTGGAAAAGACCTTTGAGATCATTGAGTCCAACCTATGACCCAATACCACTAGACCATGACACTAAGTGCCACATCCACTTCCAGGAACAGTGACTCCACTGTCAATAATTACAGGTAAATGATTTTGCTGTTGCCCTGTACTGAAGTACAGCTCTGAACAGCATAAAACACTCGGTGGATACTAAATCCTCCATTCGAATATTTTTTAAGATAGGGATTTATTTATTTTAGTTCTTCTTGAAATTATCTTTAAAACATAGTATGTAATTTTAAAGGCTTGTTGTTATAATTTTTTGAGGCTTTAACAGGGTCTTGTGGCTGAAAATGTTAACACACTAGATAGATTATGCAATTCTTGTTCTTAGTAATGCTACCCAGTGTTGTGTCTCAAAGCAACAGAGAGAATATCCCTTAGAAAACACAATTTCTGTAGATGTCTAAGAGACCAGAAAAAAAGCAAATAAATAATATAAGTTGAAAATGAAGTTGACATAAGAGCATGTTGACTAAGTGTTTGTGCCTCACACCATTAGGTCACAGCAATTCCTTTAGACAGTTACAATGTACCTTTATTTGTTTTACATTATTTTATTAACTAACCATATTAGTGCTATACTTTGGGTCATTTATAAAATGTTACTTTCCTCCAGTGCACCTTTTGTCACACAAACAAGATATTTTTCATTTCAAATGCAACAACTATTCAGTGATTTTTTTTAAATTTTTTTTTCCCTCCTTCTCTTGCTTTGGCTTACTACCCAAGATGTGTAGGTTGTTGGGTCCCCCCCCCCCCTTTTATCTCAATATCCAAATGCAATAATAGAAGTAATTAATGTTTAGCTGTTTAACTTTGATTTTATGCAGAGTAGACATCTGATGATCAAATCCACCCAAGGTCTGCAATTAGAGCAACTTGTGCAGCTGCGCTTCCTCTTGCTAGCTGGAAAGCTCTTCCCTTTTGCTCTGAACCGATTTGTGATGCACTTGATGTACAATGTTCCATGTACAGCTTTGAAATAAATGTGGGATATTATTCTATCTTCAAGGCCAAAACAGAGAAAGGCTGCATTAAGCATTTAGGTGGGAGAAGGAGAGAGGGAGGGAGAGGAAAATAAAATGAAAAGGCTATGACTGCAGATGCCCAGGCTGTATGTGGCACTGGGAAATCATTGTCAGCTTTGCTGTCACTGTCACACTAAACTTCCCAGATGTTCATATCTGGAAATGTCACAAAATGTCATGGCATAAGTTGCTGTATTTTGTTTTCTGTAGAAAGAGTGAACAATAATAAAACAGCCTCGGGAGTGTATGGCTAGCCAACAACAGCTTGTAAAGGTCTCAGTAAAACAGCATGTGTGCACATTCTGGAAAAGAAGCAAACATCAGCTTCTTTTCTTCTTCCTTTTTTCTTTTTTTTTCTTTTTTTTTTAAGCTAATAACAGTGCTCGAGCTGATAGGAATCTAACATTTAAATTAAACACAAAGAAAAGGCTCTTACAGAATTTTCTCCTGATCTCAAAGCTGCCTTTGTCCATGAGCTAAAATGCTGATGTCAGATTAGTTATTGACAGAGCCAGTACAAATTCATTCCATGTTCGTTTATCTTCTGGAATTTGATGTAGTGCTCTACAATTAAAAGCAGAAACGTCTGTGAAATAATCTCTTCATTGCTGACATCAATGTGGGAGTAAGATTTGTATTTTAATGCAAGATCTTTCAAATCACAGATTTTTCATCTCCACAAGGTTTGTGGTTTTGAGTGAAGTCCAGGTCAGGTTCTCTCTGTAATCTTCTTTCTCTCAAATTACTTTCATTTGCTTTTCAGAAAGCAAAACCAACTATACATGCATAAACTCAACAAGACACCCGCCACTTAACCATTAAGATTAAGCATTATAAAATGGTATCTGCAGTCTATACATCCAAGAAAAAAAAACTTTGGATAAAATGATTTTGGCTCCTTTACAAAAGAAAATAAGAAAGGAAATCAATCATCTGTTTTTCTGCTCATAGAACTCGATGTAGATCCAGAAGCTACAGTTAAAATCCTTTCCTTACAATCCTGCTCTTGCATGTAATTAAGTTAATTGTAATACGTTAATATTACAATGCTGTGACCTACTTACAAAGTCAGAACTGTCAAATGGCTAAAAGTGACCCACTCACTTTCACATCGATTTTTACTAAGTCACTAAGTCCCTTTGCTCTTTTGTGAATCATGTGCCTCTGCTTTATCTACACAGCATGTGTGGGGCACACACACTCGTGCCTTTTTATAACATATAGCATGACACCTACAGAACAGAGGTGGGCACAAGGAACTAATCAAGAATAAATGCTGAGCCAGAATCATTTGTTTTCAAAGATATATTTGCTCCAACACAGTGACTTATTTCAATGTTTATTTTATATATGCCAAATGACTCAGATGTCATCATTTAGTCTTGCAATCCTTGGTGCATTAGTCTAATGTAACATCACTGAGAAGATGTATTCTCCTTTATTTGAAGGACAGATGGCAGTCATACTATGGTAAACTGTAAATTTGTTCACTCCAAATCTTTTTCATCACACTTTGCTTTAATCTATAATGGTTGGCTCTACTCTTTTGCAGTGTTTTATTCTTTTTTTTATCCCAAGATTTTATCAATGTTAATAGCAATCAAGCTTAGAAACATTTAGATGCTTTTCAGTTATTTTATTAGATGTTATGTTTCAAAAGAGAGGTGAACTATTCTGTTTATTTAATAGAAGCATACCACCAAGTGATGGATTGTGCACATAATTCTGGTCCTTTCTGCTGTCATCTGAGGACTGAAGATTTTACCTGGAAGTAGCCATTTATCATCCACCATTTCCTGAAACATCAGGCCTTGCCTCCCACAGTCAATAAATCCACAGGAACGACTGCCAAACCCCTTTAAAATAAACGATATTATATTTGTATTACAAAGGGGAAACAGACTTTCACAAGGTCAGATTGATTTCCTTAATTTTTTCTTATTATTATCTCCATCTTTCCACCTCTTCTTAAATTCTGGGCTGAACAAGTGGCTGTAATTCCACTTAAGAGTTCTCCTCACAACCATTCTGCCTCCTGGTACCACCTGGCTTCTCAAGCCCACAGTGCAGCTGCCTGCAGTGTTGTCATGTTAACCCATTGCTGAGGTGGCCACTGGGAGGCTGAATAAAGGCCCCCATCCTGATTTCTGCATTTGCCAGTTGCAGCATGTACACTGCACATTCTCTGCTGAGAAGGGGTGTGGGGCCTCTCAGATGGGAGTAGATGATCATCCTGAAGTGGATGTGTTTGTCTGCAGCATAGAGAAGGCAGAATACAGAGTAAGATTGTAGCATCCAGCAAAACAACGATTAAGAGGCTCCTAAAACAAGGGTACAGGCTCAAAGCCAAACCTCAGAGCTGATGGCAAAAAAGATACACAGAGGTTTCACAGAGGTTCAGAAGAGGCAATGCAGAATTTGCTGCTCCTCAGAGAGGTGATGAAAATTGCTGAAATCACAGCAGGACAGAATTCACTCAAGAATCACAGCAGGCTGCAAGGGGTAAGAGATATCTGCTGTCAAACTTTTTTTTTTAATTCATCTTGACCAATAAGCTTTGAAATTTCTCTATTTCAAGAGCTTTTTACCTTTAGTGGTTTGGGGTTGTTCACTTGAAAGAACAGATGTGGCCAGATCTCCATGAAAGAATCAACCCAGACTAAGTTGTCAGAAAACAGAGGAAATGTGCATATCACTTCAGACTGTTCATCAGAAACTTCTTCCTCTGCTTGGGCTCAGTTACTTTCCCATTTAGCAGCTTTCACAAACACGCTTCTTGCAAAAAGGTATGTAGTAGCCACTGTCAATTCTACATCATGGAATGGCATCATTCTACTCTCCTTTTTTCACATAGGTACCTCTCTGGACTACTTGCAGATGTCTGTTATACAGACTGTTTTAGGGACCTAAAGAGCTAGGTTTTCAGGAAGGGATTAGCTTACATCTTCTACATCTAAAGAGTGTACAATGTGACTCCTTGAAAACATGCATAATTCCCACCATAAGAACTTCCAAGAGCAGAAAATGTCAGCAGGAAAGTGATGCAGCATTACAAGAGTACTTAAAATACTGTCGGAAAAAAAACGCAAAACAGAAAAACAGAACCAACCAGAGGAAGAAAAAGAGTAAAAAATAATGCAAGCAGAAACACTGCTAAGAAATGGTTTTCTGTAAATATACCCCATGTGGCAATAAGTGTTGACATAAGCACGAAACTTCTAAGTCAACCTCTCACTTTGTTCCAGCTTCTACTATGCTATTTAGTACTCTGCCTTACAATTAAGATGTTACTTCTATTTTATGTTCTAACGGATGTGTAGGCAATAGCTTATTTCATTAAATGAACAATGGAAGTGCAGTGCCTGGAGTCTCCTCAACTTTTCAAGGTATTTAAAAAACTGCAGGCTTTTCTTCTTGCTTGTCAATATCTTCTTTAAGGAGGAGAATGACTTTCAGGCTTTCAGTGTACTTGAATACAGTTGTCTTCATTTATTAATATCAATACTATTGAAGCTGCATCTGTCTATATTTATTGAACTGAAAAAGCCTGGAGATACAAAATTTCTGGTACAAGAATTCTTATCTCCCTAATTCATTTTCAGAATTTGTTTCTTGGTATACAGTATTTACTTCTCTGCATTTCAGATTCTTTGCTTGAGTTGCTACCTGTTCCCTTAAGCTTTCTAACAAATTAAAGTCTTGTACCAATACCTGAGGCAGAGTTTCCTGATAAAGCCAGCCTACTGTGTCCTTTAAGATGAAGGTAGAAAAAGCTTTATTCCAAAATGCTAAAGTTTGCAAAGCTAGCTCAGGTGCTACACAGTAAAATTATAAAACATTTTATTTCAAAGAAAAGGGCTGTTTTTTGAAGACAGCTTTTGACATTCAAGACTCCAGAAAGTAACTAACAATCTCATTTCTAATTTCTTAGACTGAAAAGTTCCCTTTTTTGATTTAAAATACCATTTGGCAGGTGGGGGAATTAATCTATAGCAATGCAATAACACACAAAACTGAAACAATATTACAGAATTATTTCATTCTATTTCAAACCAAGAACACTCTAATATTGTGGAAAAGACTAAAAAAAATTTGAATTTTTATCCCAATTTGGGACATTATTATTTTTAATGCACTTCTGTTTTTTAAAAAGTTGAATAATTATTTTTCATTCATATTTTTCTCTAGCTATAGAATCTTTGAAGGGATCCCAGTCCTATTTCTTAAATTTTTTTCTTATATTACATATTTTGGATGAGTAGATGATGACCAACCTCAATATTATCTGTGGCTGTCCCTTATCAAAATCTTTGTTCTAAGAAAGCATTGAAGATAATATAGTTCTTTTAATTTCTCATTTTATTGTTTCCAATACTTAATAATATATCTTTCTTTCCCACCATGACTATATACCCTTATTGTCTGCTTCAGTCCGTAGTGGCACACGCTATGTTAATTCCTAAGAAACACTCCTGGCACTGTGACAGATCAACACAAACTACTTGCACTATCATTTTAGAGGTATTGGTTACTTCCATTTTAATGAACTCCTAGGAATCATGCTGGAATTTCAATATCCATTTGTGTTTCTGCACACATGTAGGATGGGTAGAATTACACAACAGGAACTGATCAGCTCTGACGCAATCTTCAGTCATGAAATTCCCACAGAAAATAATATTAAGGATCCCTGATAGGCACTTCTTTCTTTTGGTTCTTCTTTCTTTTGCAAGATGTTATAAACTGAGGATAGTCTGCACTATCTCCTCCTCCTTGAAAGGGCTAAAGCTGAATATATTATTGAAAGCCTGTAAAACTTTGTACTAAAAACATGCCTTCAAAAAGATACAAAATTGAAAAGGGTTCCTTTCTGTCAAGGAGGACTACAGTTCCACTGCACGATTCTGTGACCTAAAAATTTCTCAACAAAATGAGAACATAATCCTATAGTCTTTTTCTTTTCCCTTCTTTAATTGTAAAGCTATTTATTTTTCTACAGAGACTGGTTAGAGGCACAAAACCAAATGTCAGCCTCCCACATGGATGCATATTTATCTGTAGTCTTGGGGTCACTGCGACACATCCTGTGCTTAGCTCACTTATTCAGCAGAAGCCATCTGCTTCAGTCCTAACCTCCCCTAGACTAAAAGTGGTCAGAGCTGGGACCCATCACCTGCTTGGACAGCATACGCTGGGAGACTTCATTACCTTACAAGTGTGAGACTAATCTGTGGTTTCCTCACTTTCAGATGACAGGATTTTATTTAGTGATTGTTAATGACAATTCAGACATGTGCTTTTCATAATCTAAAGCTTGAAATGAATACAGAGCTGCTAGTTTTAAGCACTTCAGGTCACTGTTTTAAACTGCAACCTAAAACAGTGCTACTTGTGTTTTTCTCCCTAAAAATTGTAATTTAGGTGATCCTACACCTCACTTTAATCTCTTACACAGCTGCAACATGACATTTAGTACATTTACTCTTTTGTTTCTTCTTTAGGAGGAGGCCTGAATTCCCATGTTTATATATATAATAAAAGCATGAAGTAGTGGAAAAACATTTGTAGGTCACTAAGAAAATCCAAGTTCTACAGGGAATATTACTGAGAAATTTTTTCCTCCCCTTTTTTTATTGGACCATTCATCTAAGTAAGACTACTGGAACAAAGGCTGTTGAAGCAGTAAAATGGTCTCAAGAATCCATCAATTTAACTGGGGTGCAGAGTCTCTTCCCAATAAATCAAACAGAAAAAAAAAAAAAAAAAAAGTGAAACACATTTTCTTACCTTTGAATACTCTAACTCTTCATTTGTTTGAGAAATGTTTAAGTAAAGATAAAGATAGCCTTTGCCACACCCTGATCAGGGTCATCTTCTTAGCTCTCACAAATCACATTAGGTCTTCTCTTCCTCTTTCTATTCTTTCATTTTCCCCAGACACCACAGTGTCCCAGGATGTGCTGCAGGCTGATGTGTTTCTGCCATCATGTGTTTCTGTCTCTTCACATCTCTCCGGGGGAGTTCTAAGGGAGTTAAGGAAAATCTGGCTCTGCTAGCCCCACATTTACATAGCAAAATGTATCCAATTTCTGGTGTCTTTGTCCAGGCAGATTGACTCAAACAGAGAAAAGACCATGACCTTTCCATTTCATTCTTCCTCACTGCCATGACATAGCTGAGCTGGCCTATTCATCAGAGCATTTAAGTGTGTGGTTTTAGTTATATGCATGCTTTGCTGAGTCCTAGCCTCTATAATTATGGAAAAAATTAACAATTGCCTAGAATACAGTTGTATTTTCCATAAATGTCAAAGGCATTTCCAACCCCAGATGGGTGCTCTTTAAAGTGTCAAATAAATCTAAAATAAATACACACTACTAGGATCCACCAAAAATAGGGGAAAAAAATCAAATACATTTGTCTTCAACCAGAACAGTTACTCCAAAAAAATCAACATTCTGGTCTCTTCACTTGTCCTCAGAAAGAGATTTTTTTCATCTGTGCAAACTTGGGAAATTAGCACAAAAGGAAACATTCTAATGTAAATCTTACATTGTAGCTTCTTTCCTCACATTCTTAGTCCACATAGGTAACACAAAATAGGTCATTGAGCGGACAATAAGGGCCATGCAGGACAGGGAAGGAGCTCCTCTTTACAAAATAAATAATACTCTTTTACATCTATTACCTATTCCTACAGGGGGAAAAAACCCAACTCTCCCCACCCAGACTCCCCCAATATACTCAAGAAACCCAAAACAAAATGAAACAGAAACCAACACCCAAATGAATTAGCAAACAGCTTTTATTTACATCTTAAAGGAAAAAAAATAAACCAGTAAGTTTTCACCCTTTTGAGCCCTTAAATGCACTCTATATAAAGTCAGTACAGTCAATTTTGTGCTAGTTTCACTGACCTAGTGAAAGCTCATGCTTTTAGATTTAAAATATCTTTCATTTCCATATTTTCTTTTTTCCACCCAAGGACACTGTATTACACAAAAGATGGAAAGTATCCCATCGCTTTCAACAGTTGAAAACTTGCAGAAATGAAGCTGTTGGTTACACTTATCCATGGTTGTTAAGAAGTCATACAGTGGCTATGTATTACTTGCCTTTTAGAAGCACTTAATCCTCATTAGATTCATAATCAGATTTGTTTTCTTGCATAAGCGCTGTATTCATCCTACAGTTCAAAAGATCACTGAAGTAAACAAACACTTTCAAATATTTTAATTATCTCCGACTTCCAGAGGAATCAGAGGAATTGATCAGGATTGATAAATGAATCAATAAATGTAAAAAGTATGCAAAAGTGCTGAAAATCCTATCGGCAAAAATAAGTTATTAAAGAGAGAAGCTAGCTTATATAAATTACATATAATTTTAATACACCTAATAGAAATAGCCTTCAGGAAAAAATATTCTCATGTTATTCCTTAGAGGGTACTTACACTGAAGGTAGGGATCATTAGGTGAAAACTAAAAATATTTTTTTCTTAAAAATGATATCTCATTATGCCTAGACACAGTAATATATTACACCTGCAACTTTACTTTCAAAGAAACTTCTTGAAAAGGAAAAATGTGCAATAGTGCCACATTAATAAAGGTCATTCACTTCTCCATAAAGATAAATTTAGCAAATCAAGGGAAGCCTTATATTCTCTTACATGCACAACCACAATTAAGTTAATGACAGCTAAGAGGAAATACATAGACTAAACCATGTTTAGTTTATTCAACAGAACAGCATTACATGATTCTAGAGGTACCAGAAACCAGGAGCCCAAGAAATCTTAGAGGGTGCTGGGAACATGAAAATATATTCATTCTGCTGCAAAACCTTATTGATGAAAAAAGACTAGAGCTTCCCAGTAAAAATTCCAAATCTTGTTGTAATAGAGATATACCACCACATAAATTAACTGAGATTAAGCAGTAATCAAATGGTATTTCCCCCTTATGAGAGCAGGGAAGAAATGGTCTTCAGTCAAGGCAGAATCAGTAAATAAGCAGACTTTCAAGTTTACCAATCAATACAGCAACAACATATCTGCAGTGGGGTTACTTTAAGTGCCAGACCACCCCTGAAGCATACTGGACAAGGCAGGTATCTTTAACATGCACAAAAGCCATGAGATAACCAGAAGCCAAGCTCTTCTACCAGCCTAAAATGTATCAGGCTCTCACCCACTGGGGGAATCAGCTGCAGCCCGATGCTGGCCTGTTAGAACTTGATGTGATATAGGGAATCAGCCATAAAACGGGATTAATCTTTACACACACTGAGAACTGTGTGTCTGAGTCATTTTGTGGAATGTCTCATTTCCCACGAGTACCTCAAGCACAGTAAAATAAAAATTACAGAGGGAACCATTTCATTTGATCCTTCAGTAAGAGCTTGGGAGGGGCCCATCTGCTGCCACAACAGGTGAATGACAGCTTTGCCTTCATGTTTCACTTTGGTTCTCACCAGTCAAAGTGACTCAGGTGAAAAAAAAAAGGAATAAGGGTAATGATAGTCATCCACCAATCTAAATCCAGATGCACCAGGTTGGAAATGATAAACCTTTGCTTATCATGTCAACAGCAATGACAAGGCTGTTTGCACCACAGAAAGGTAGGTGGTGGGCTGGTGGGGAAACAGAAGAAAGCTAACTAAAGGTAGTCACACTCCACTTACCTCAGTGCTCTTCTCAGCTGTAGCTTTTAATCTTAGGTTTTATGCTATAATCTAGGTTGGTTTGGTTTTGTTTTTTTTTTCCACCTGAATATAGCAAAACATGCAGCAAATAATCTGCAGATCAAATCACTTCTGTAGGGTTGCACAGTGGCTAAGGATACTTAAATCCTGACTGTAATGGATCTAGTGCCAGAAGAATAACCTAAATAGTCAATATGGCATCTTTAGCCAGTAGCAAAGAAGACTTTACCAAAGAATGCTCCAGAATCACTTAGGTTTGTCATGTGGTGCACTAATGGCCTGATTACCACTTGTGACTTAAAATTTAGTGAATAATTGCAAAAAAAAAGTTCCTTTTTATCACAAAATACTAAAAAAACAAACAAACAAAAAAAAGAAACAGAAACACAAACAGAAGACTACCTTAAAATCATGGGAACATTACAATATACATGGGAACATTTAAAATAATGTGAAACAAGTTATTTAGTTCTATAGTGAATACCATTCTTCAGGACAATACATTTGTCAGACTGGCAAAAGATAAAAACAAAGGGTGTAAGCATTCCCCTCAGTAATGTTTTCAGAAGAGCTTCTATAAACTAGGATATTTAACTATATTCACTCTTATTTATTTCCATTTCCATTTCCAAAACAACATCCGTTGCCTCACCTACCAAGGCTTCTGCATTAACTTCAGAAAGAGTATAAAAATTTTCAGAATACAGATCTGAAGAGATTAAAACCTAGTAGTTGCACATGTCTCAAAGAAACCCCATTCTGGCAGAAGGGAGTAATTTTCAGGAAGGTTTGGAGACTGTTTTCTGAAAGGCACATTGAATTGCTAACTAATTGCAGTCACATTATTTGCCATATCATCAGTGGTGAGCATTTTATGGCTGGATGCAACTAGATTAATATCAATTAAAAAGATGAGGGCTTCCTTATCATGTATTTTTATTTAGTCTGACAGCTGCTTTCTGAATGGCACAGAAGGGTGTCTATGAAATAATAAACCAAGTGAATAAATAATAATAATAATCAGTACCCTCTCATATATTCTTTAGCTCTTTTATAGGTGATATACTTCATAAAGGAGGCAGTTCACTGATAGAGTTTAAATTCTGCCAGTTGTCATGCTTGAAGTTGCATCCCAAAACTAAGCAATCTGTACTGTCTGTAATGAAACAGGGCATATTGAAAGCAAAAGAATGAGGAAATACTGCTAGAAATTACCAGGTATGAATATGGAAATATCACTGTAAAGCTGAAAAGAGGCTGAAAAAAGAAAGCAACAGAGAATCGAAAGAAAGGATACGAAATACTAGAGAAAGGTGGGAAATGCCTCTGCGTTTTTCATCTAGCATTTTCTTTTTTTTTTTGCTTTCCTTTGATTGCTGTACCTTTTGAGACCTTTGGGATAAATAATAGACACTTACACAGCTTCTTTGTGTGTCCTGAAAAGTAAATAAACGTTTAATCAAATCCAAATTTGTCACAAAACATTGATATTGCTTTTATGATTAAGGCTGCACTTCAAAACACTTTCAGCAACTGAGACGATAAAGCCCGACTGCCACTCACCAAACGAGACATACTTCAGCCTTGCATGAAGCTGCATCCCAACTCATGTCATGCAGAGTTTGCCAATATCCTTATGCTGGATCGTTTTGCTAGGCAGGAATTCTTATGCTTTTGTTCCCACATTTTTCTGTTGGACTTTCAGTTCAGGTTGATCTTGCTACTGACACCAACAATGCAACACTGGCAAGACAAGAAAGATGAACTACAAAGTATTTGCGTGGTGGATAACAAACAAGGGAAGTGGTAGAATTCCCTAAACTTCCACAGACATCTTCTATATCAACTCCTTCTAAAAACACAAATGAAGCTGACAAGATTGATTCTTTGGCTGTCAATTAAATTCTTGGTTGTAGCTGCCTACTGAAATCCCCAGTAGAACATGCCAGTCTCTTGACAAGCAATCCAGAAGATACGACACAAAAACCTTTTAAACATCAATGGTTTTCTATGGTTTTGCTCAGTTGATGTTTTAGGTTTGTTCTTTTTGTGTTGTTTGTTTTGGGGTCCGGGTTTGTTGTTTTGTTTTGTTTTTATTTTTCTTGGAATTGAAGGTAAGAACATTGTTTGCAGTTGGGTTTCTGGTAATATTAAAAGTATTTTTTACATGGAAAAAAGCTGAAGCAGGAACTCCAATATGACAGAAGTATGAAAGCTTCCTTGTGTTAATGCTAGAAAGGCGATGCTAGAAAGGCACCTTTCAGGACAGGTGGAATATCAAATGAAATTATGGCTACTCAAGATATTAAAGAAACAAAGATGTTCCTCTCCATATAACTAAGTGATGTGGTATGCAATTACTGAGAGAAAAGAGCTATGGAATGTGGGAAAAAAGCCATTGCAAAACTTTGGTGCTGCTGTTGCCATATTTTAACGTGACTTTGCTTGTTTATTTATAGAAAGCAACTGTGAAAATGCACTACCCATTTATCAATGTGCAGATTGTTTTATGACTCCCAAGTAAAAGAACATCCTAAGCTTAGCTAGTCAACAAATAAGCAAGCCTGGATTTCTTAGAGTCCATCATTTTTAACTGTCAGAATAATTTAGGAAAGATACTGTGACCTTCACACTTATCATACCTCTACCTTTTCAAAAATATGTACAAGTCTACAACAAGCTGCTTAATTTCTTTCTTAGTATATAGGCTTCATCTGTAGAGAGTTTCAGAGCCTCCACCCGCAACTGTTAAGTGGTGTACTTCACTTTATTAATGACAAATATTTTGGAGACCATCACATGAGCAAAACTATTTGGTGACGAATCTTTTGACAAAGCTCTCTATCTTCACATGCTTTGACAGTTAGCTCCCTGAAAGAATAAAAGAAGTACAAAAATCTCTTTCACAATCTTTTATTAAAGGATAATTAATAAGTGAGATATTGGCCATCATGCATTACCATTATGTCATACATGAAGGTTCTCATCCTTCTTTCTTATTGGGTGTGTTTCCAGCCTATGCAGGATCCCTATATCTCTTTTGAATCTAAGGTGTTCCAACAGCTAACCCACATTAAGTGTTTTGGTTTTCCTTTAACCCTTCCTTTTAGTTCTCTCACTTTAGTAACATGATCTTACAGTAATATGGTGCAGTTCTTGCAATTCCAAGACTGGTCAAACACTTATTTTAATAAACATTCCTGCAATTTCATTCAACTCTTCTAAAAACCTTCAGTGACAAATTATGAACTTGGAAGTAGGGATCAAGAATACAATGATTCTGCCTAAATTAAACAGTGATAGATTAGGTAAGACTAGCTGAGCTCTAGTCTAGTTAATCTTCTCTACTCAATGAGAGAAATAGGCACATATGAAATGCGTTTCATTTCATCATAAGGACATGAGATGCTTGCCATTACTTGCTGTAGCTGCTTCTCTCCATTGAGTGAGTGAACCTCTTGGGTTGATTAGCTTTAGAACTTGGTGGGTGAAAAGAATCTCCATTTACATGAAAAGATGGAAAGTGTGAACCCAGCTGATAGAAATATGGTGCAGAAAAACCTGAATCTAAAATATGAGCTTCTTTCTCAATACTGTTTAGTGCTATCAGGGGTGAGAGCTTGAAACACAGATTACATTGACTAAAAAATTAATTTATAACTTGTAACTGTACAGATTAAGTTGCTCTTTTTGAACATCAAAGAATTACTGAACAAAATCTCCTAATGTCACTTGCGGTACTGGCACATCTAAGTCTGCTGTGTATGAACTCCATATTGAACAATCCACCCCAAGCTGTAATTCAGACTGGTACCTTTAGTGGTTTCTCCTGCCAGCTAGATCTCTTGCCAGTTAGCTCTCTTCCACAAATTTGCCATTCATTTAGCTCTACTTCAGAATTGCTATAACATGATACAAATTTATTACTAAGTCTTCTAAAAGACTGTACAATAACAGCAATTAATTCAAATCTGTGATCTGAACACTGAAAAAGGCAATGATTACTTTTGGCATGATCCCACAGTGTGTTGAAAATCTAACATTTGGAAAAGACACCAACATATTAAAACCAGGCAAGAGCTACAACATTTCTTTAGCAAATTTGAACATCAGAGAAAATAAAACCATTGTGAAACATAGTCATAGAATATTGCATATGAGAAGACAAGTAAAAATAAAAAAATATTTTTAAATAGTATTAATTCTCTTCTCTTTGTGTTTCCAGGAAACTGGATTATCTAAAAGGAAAGGCTCTTCAGGTGAAAAGACTTATAAAATACCTAACTTCATGGATGTCATTATAGTCACAAAAACCTACACCACTAAAGAACAAACCTCTTACCTTAAGGTCTGCAATTTATATTATGCCTTTCCTGTAATCTTTTTGAACTCTCTTTCAATTTCAACACTTTTTAGTGTTCAGTAACCTCCACTGAAATCTCCCCTCCTTCTCTTTAGAAATCCACAAAATCATGCAAAATCACCATGTAAATATAAAGCAATACACATTCAGCTGAAGGTTTGGCACAATATGGAGGTAGAGCTCAGCTACATTTTTAGTAAAAGAAATCCTTCCAAAATCACAAAAGATGGAATTTTGACAGGAACTGACAGAAACTGGTACTTAAGGCTGTAGGATGATTTGAACTGCCTGCATCATGTTTCCTATACATAAGTCTATTTGACAGAAGATAGCAAACTGGGTCCAAAACCCAGTTAGGAAAACACCACAAGAAAAATCCCATCTCTAAAATTTCATACAATCACAACAGGCACAGCAAAATTGCACAGGACAAAAAAAAAAAAATCTTTGAGAAAGTGCTATTCACCAAATTGAATAGGGGTCCTTGAGATGGTAGGTAAGTATACTGAGAAAGTAATGCAAGGAAAGGAAAGCAGTTGTTCATGTTGTATCTCTTCTCCTATAAGGACATGCAGCCTGAAAGGCTACTCCTCTTTTAGGGTTAAACTCAGTAACAGCAAGAACACATAAATACATAGCAAGCCTGCTCTAAAGTATGAAATCCAGCAAAAAAAAATGAAATCACAACACATTCCTTTCCTTTAGTTGAAAAGTCAGGAAAAGTAATGGTGAAATAATATTATCAAAGCCAGATCTAATGTGAAACAGAATCTGACAGATCTGAAATGATACATCAAGGTAAAGCAGAAACTAAATGGAATTTCTTTGAAAACTGATGAAAATGTACAGTAGTTTTTAGTGGTAGTGGTTGATCCTCAAAGGTATCACCAGCAGCTACTGAGAAATTCTGGTATTTTTCCATTTCCTGGTCCCAGCTCTCAGATGTGTGATTTTTGCGACAGAGGAAGAGCTGACAAGACAAGATGAGCATTGAATCACCAATTCTTTGTACTCCAGCACTCTCACACTGGCTGAGATCATGTCCTCAGCAGCAAAAGTCAGCGGGGGTTGTGCTGGCTCTGCCTGAAGCTATACTTCCTGTGGTCCTCAACAACTGACCTCTCCTGGCCAAAGGCTGCCAAAGTGGTGCTCAGTACAGCCCTTGATTCATTCTCTCTAATTGCCTCGGCTTCCCTAAGCTAAGCCTTTGATGTAGATCACACTTCAGGGGCTGTAAGCAGATCCACACAGTACTGCACTGTGCTCTGGCTCAAGGCTACTTCTGCACACAGAGATTGTTTCTGTGACCATCAGGTTCCCTTATGCTAGGAGGGAAACCTAAAGAAACCTTAGTGTAACTGAATCATGATCGCTTCTTGCTACCTGCCTTTTTCAGAAGTAGATTTATTTAGTTATTTGTCCCTCAGCTCCCCAAAGCGGGACATTAACCACTGTAGATGTTCCCAAAACCTTTCCTGACTCATGACAAAAAGGGGTGGGTTGTACTTGAACAGGTTTCAGTTCAGAAATGAGGCATCACAGCACCTAAAGGGGAGGAAATCTCTATTTTGCATGACTCGGACCAATCAAACCAACTTAGAAAAGTTCATAATTGCATTTGGTACTTTCAAATGTCCCAGCAGATGATTTGAGAGAATATTTCCAGCAGCCTCATCTACAGTCCTAGCATGCTTCGTGAATGGCTTTTCCTATTCTTGCTCATATCCTTCAAGGTTGTGGGATTCAGTATCTACCAAAGGGACAGTTGATAAAGTTAGGACATTTTCAAAAAGCAACAAGGAATGTTCTTACAGCCTTGGTAATGGCAGGGAACCATAACATTGAAGATTTGAATTTAGATCTTGGGAAAGGGAATCTTGCCTCTACCTGAGATAATATCTCTTGATCTTTGAAAAGAACAACATGAATAATATTCTAATTTACAACAAAAATAAAAGCACAGCACCTCACTGTTCTCTTTAAGAAAACTATCCAGCAGCAATAGTGCAAATAGTAGAAACAGACTTGGTTAATAATTTATTGAGCTTTCAGAAAAAAGTCTGAAAACCTCCTGCTAATATCCTTATGATCTCAAGTTTTGGTAAGAGAGACGTTGTACCAACTACCCTGCTGCTTGACACTGTAATTCAAAGAGTTTTAGTACTTGTGCTCAGTTGACAGAAAGTCTAGTTTTAATGTGAAACTTGCAGCAAATCAATATAATCTGCATTACAATACGTGGTCTGATTCAAGTGACAGGATACTTTTTAATGATCTCCCACTGCGTATCACTTTTATGTTTTATTGCTGAAATGTTATTTCAGTACCAGTAATTTCACATGGAAAAATAATAAAAAAAGAAAAGATTGCTTTTGTTTCTACCAGCATCAGCTGCTTTATTTCGGCATTGCCTGCGTAACATTTCCAGTGAGTTCCAACTTCTCCACAGAGATAAAGGCAAGGATGTATGTTAAATTGTGCTATTAATTTGATGTATGTTAGATTATGCTATTAATGTCATTAAGTATGCATCGAAAAAACCCAAAGAGTGAACGATATCCAAATGCAAACACACCCAGAGCAACCCACAGATAGATGACAAAGTTTCTATTGTTGTGACCTACATAGTACTCTCTCCCTTGGAACTAAAGCCTAATGACCAAGAAGCATCTACTTTTACTTCTTCTAGCAAAGTAGCAATCCCTTTCCAGACATTTTTATCATCATGCTAATGTTTGGTATTACTCTTTGAAGCCATACCAGAACTGACTACACAATTTCCCTCATCTATCCTCACTGAAGAGTAAAACTAAAAATTAGAGAAGGGAGATAAATAAAACCATGTAGTAAGTTGCCTACATTTCCCGATTTTTTTTTTAATATTTTGTATTTGCTCAGGATTCTATAAAATGTCATTTTCTTATATGGCATGTTTCTTCTTACACAGAGAATAATACATTCAACAAAGTGGCTGAAAACTACTAGTTAAGACATCAAGGTTTTTTCTGCAGTTTAATTTATACATCTCAAAATTAACTAAATTTGGGCAAAAATTATTTCATTCACTCAGGGATTCATAAACAGCCACACAGGGCATTAGATTGCATGATCAATCACGAGGCCCATGGCATACCCAAGCATTGAGTGCAATTTTCTTGACTCTTAGTTGTAGCCTACAGTAGAGATGTTAAGAACATTAATGAAAGCCAAATGAGAGAAAAAATTAGAATGACTTAAAGGAGGGCAAAACACTAACACTAGTACCAGTAGACCCTTGACAATTTCATGTTACAGCCCTGCAATCTTTCTCCTTACAAATAGCCTGCAATATCATGGAGAGTTATAACCTGCACAGAAAAGATAACAGTAATAAGAATACAGAGAGGAAACTTAAAATACTTAAGAAATTAAAGGGAAAAAAAGCACTGTCTGAGCATGAAAAGGCAAAAAATATCCAAGCCCTTTGAAAGACTGGTAAATTCTTCTCTTACAGGAAATTTCTGATTCACCTTCAACCATCATAACTTGGTGATAAACTATGAAATAATTTAGAGAATTAAACTAGTGGCTGATGTGTTACTAATAACGCCCTCATGTCATGAATATCTCCGAAAAATCATTTTGGAATCAAAGAATGAGACACCTATAGAGTCCTGTAGGAAAACAACATGAGTAGTCTGCAATCCTAACTTTTTTAATGACCAGCTGGCTGATCAGAGAGATGTACAGATCATGAAAGAATTCATCTCTCTGAATCTTTCCTTTTCAGTCTTTCATGAGCAAATCATTTTTCCATTTTAGTTTCCATAAGGGTGCTAATGGAAACCCATATTGGGCTAAACAGATGATTAAGGCTAATGGATTGCTAATGCACATTACTAGCAGAATTTTATGAAAGTCAAACTCTCAAATTCACATATGCACAAACAGTTGAATGTAGATGTAGAAAGAACATTAACAGTAGAGATTGATTTCTGAGCATGAATCTAAAGGAAGTTACTGGGGAGAGGAAAAAGGAAGAGAGTGACAGCGATGAAAACAGTCAAGATGGGCATGGCAAAAATGCAGCTTTGTTGCATACTTATAGCAGTGTACTGCTGTGGAGTGACTTTTGTTTCTACATCTGCATTCATCTACTTCCAGTGTAATGGTGAGCAAAAAACTAGTTATATCCTGCTGCAAACCATGCAGCATGGTTAGAAAACCATGAGATGATCTCAGGTGTCTGTATGGAGCTGCAGAGATATTCTGCTGATTTGTCTTGAAAACCAGAATATATCATTCCTGTTCGCTTCACAAGGAGAAAAGTTAAGGAATCTGTAGGGATTTCAAGCATAGCATTTTGCAGAGAAAATACAGACTCACGGACAGCTCTGAGAGCTTTCAAATGAACAAGTTCAGCTTAGTAGTTAAAGTTGTGTTTAAATCAGTCCTGAGAAAGATTTCCAAAAATTTAAAGAAGGGCATTTCTAGAAAGGCCATAGAAATTATTTATCACAGTAGCTTTTGAAAGATACTTATTGTTCTGTCACTGGAAAAAAAAATCACATTTATTGCTAAATCACCTCTCTGTATCGAGCACATGTTTTATGCTAACCACTTGCCCATTCTGTAGCAGTAATTAACCAAGAAGCATAACTGACACCCTGTGTTAGTGTAATGGACAGAATAATTGAACAAAACAAATTACTACAAAACTGGAAAAAAATAATTAGTATCTCTGTATTATTTTTTCCTGAAAAGAAGATAGCAGGAAGAGTTACTGACTACACAGGTGCTCTTTAATAGTTTGGTTGCATGCTTGATGCTTTATGCCTGTTTCATTAGCAACTGCTGAAATACCAGCTGGACATCCTGGTTTGTTGGTTCTTTTTGGTTTTTTTTTAATGTAACAAAATTCCCAGGGAAAAGTCCACACAGTAAAGTTTTCAATCTGCAAAAGTATATTGGAACTTTTAGAAATGTTTCAACAGCATGCACAAAAATATATATATCACAAACAGTGAAGAATATATGTTCTCTTGGCATATGCATGCAATATCTGTTGAACCATTCAATGTTTAACACACCCTAAATTTATCTTTTATATTGCTGCTGCTTTTAGACAATATGATGAGATACATTAACAAGATGAATTTCTACTATGTTATTATGTTTCTGTCATATGTTTATATCATTAATGTGTAGGTGGGTTATATTTAATTTACTGAGCTCTTAAAAAAATAAATTCAAAGCAATTATTTGAAATATGTAAAGAGAAAAAAATACAGTCTTAAAAAATAACATCATTTTAGTGTTCTCTGTATGGTTCATGGATTTGACCTTTTTTTAATTCCTTGGTGGCATAAAATCACTCTGAAAAAGCAGGGTACAATCTCTTAAGAGAAGAACCACTATTTTTGGGAATCAGAAGCAGCTCACTATATATGTAAAAATCACCTCTACCATCTTCACGAGGTGAGATTTTTCATTATCTTATTTTCCTAGTGCAAACGCCGTCGTGGCCTATTTTCAAATTAATAACTCATTCTGGTTAGAATCACAGATACACAGAACCATAGAAAGGTTTGGTTTGGTTTAGAAGGGACTTCTAATTTCAACCCCCCTGAGATGGGCAGGGAGACCTTCTACTTGTCCAGGATGCTGAGTCCCACCCAGCCTGGCCTTGAACACTTCCAGGATGGGCATTCACTACTTCTCTAAGCAACTTTTTGCAGTGTCTCACCCCACTCACAGAATTTCTTCCTAAAATCTAATTTAAACCTACCCTCTTTCTGCTTAAAGGCATTAGTCCCTCTTATGCTTAGAGCAATTCACAAATACTAGTCGGGTTTTACCCAGAACAGATGAAAATCTCTGAAATGTGAGCTAGAAAGGCATTCCTTTGTTTTCTTAGGTGTAACTGTTCTAAGTATATGACATATAACCTCCCTCTCGTAACAGTCTATTAAGGTATGCTGCACAGCTCCTGAATGTATCCTGCATTTATTTCAATTTTATTTTTTAATAATGATTAGAGGATAATCTTTCCTTCCATTTGGGAAAAATTCTCTTGCCAAGTTACACAAATTTTTATGAAATTTTTATTAAACTCCTTGCATAATATATATGATATCTCACTAGATCATTTTAGCTCTGAGTAATACAGCAGCTTAAAGTGTTTGCTCCCAATTATCTTTTAACAGAGCAGCATTTTCTTATAGGATATTCAGTATCAGTAATAAGGTACAGGTTTTGCTCCAGCTGTGTCTTCTATAATAGCCATCATCTGTTTGGACACATAATCCTGTGTTTTTTCAGAAGTCTGTATTTGTTCCACAGAGATCCTTTATTAACACATCTGTCCGCCTCTGACCCAGAGGCTGCCAGACTAGTGTCCATCTGACCCTCTTGCTGAGGTTTGCGCCATAACTCCCACAGCAGTGTTAAACTCAGCAGCCATCAGATGTGATTTTATGTGCCTCAAGAATGTCACCTGAATACCCATCAGAACAGTCTTACTAGCACTTGGATGGCTGTCTACTGGTTTTGATATGATGTTTTCCCGGGAGGATAAAGTTATTTGACCTTATAGCTCCTGTGATTTGACACAAATGTCAAACTCAATCACTTGGTTTTAAAACCCAGTCCTAATTACAGAGATGGATAGTTGAGGAAGAGGGTTAAATCCTATTATGACTACTGGCAGCATGTTCAGATTATGAGTTTTTAAAACATGATGCTTTTCTTTCAATAGAAAATGCCTAATGATTGGTTCAACAACATTCCCAAAAGCAGAAGATGGTTTTTCCAGACGCTGGGCACACTAATGTCTTTTGTATAGGGTGGATTAACTGAAGCCTATTAAAGAAGAGCTTGGGTGATGTTAATTGAACCTTCTGTAAAGTTCTATTGAAGTTTCAGGAACTTGGGTTTTTTCCTTTCTTTGTACGTAAATGTTTTATTGTCAGATTCTGAAAGATTTGAAAGGATAAGAGATCTAGGAAGCAAAAGGAATGTAAACTTTAAAACTGAAGATCAGAATAGAAATTTTCAGCTTTTACTGGAATTATATAATTTGTTTTTATTTTAAAAAGATTCAGGATTAAATGTGCTACATATAAAATGAGGGGGGAAAAAAAGAAAAAATAGTTGACTTCTTCATAAATTCCATTGCAGATATAACAAAGATAGAGAAAATAGATGAGATAAAACTGAGTAAAGGGTCTTAAAGAAATACATTCTAGCATGATCAGTCAGAAATCAACTAGATCCTTCCCTAGATGTCTTGCATATATGATAATCTGTTCTCTGCCAATCTGAAGACTAAGGACCCAACAAAAAACTTACAAAATAGCATTTCCAGATGTTCCTGTTTAGGTTATCTATCCATCTATCTATCCATCTATCCATCTATCTATCTATCTATCTATCTATCTATCTATCTATCTATCTATCTCTCTATCTTGTGCTTGGTTCTCTGCTGGAGGCAAAAGCAAATCTTGCAGAGAATCACTGCAAAGCTTATGAATCACTCAAGTCCTACTTGAAACAGTGTAAGGACAAAACTCATTCCAGTTTAATGACAGGAATTTTGGTAAGATAATGGAGACCAGAATGCACATTAGTGGTAAATTTATGCGGCTTGTTAATTGTAATAGTTCCATTTCTACATATTGCTAGTGGAAGATTAAGGCCACAACATTCAACTTTTCTATCCGGTTTTCACAGATCACTTTTAGAAAAGAACTGAAAAACAAACCTCAACAAAAACACCACTACATGGCAACTCTTCCCTACTTCAAGCTCTGGAGCTTCCTGACAAGCTTGTTGAAGCATACCAATAAATTAAGCAACTTTTTCAAATGTGCCCATGCCCCAGTACACCGTGTATAGAACTGAACTGTCACCTCCCTGAGCCAAAATGCTACAATCATTCTAGGTACATTGCTCAAAAGCAAATTGCTGTTCCACTGTCAAATTGAATTATATCACCACCCCTTGATCTTCTTTTTAATAATCATTTTCTTCACTTCAGTAGTATTTACAACTTCTTTCAGTCTCATACAATCTCAAAACACAATTAACAAAATTGTATGCCTCTTCAAGAGCATTAACACAAGTGTTGGCAGACACTGTGCAGTCCCTTGGTTCCAGGTGGCACAGGAGAAGGGAAGGACTGCTGAAATGTGTCTTTTCAACTGGCAAATTGCATGTACAGCTTTGGGATCACTCTGCTGTACACCAGCTGGCAAATATAGAATGAGAAAGAAGCAGAGCTTTACTACACAAAAATACCAAGGTTTCAAAACCTTTTTACCAGCATGGGAACTAACCCAAAATCTTAAAATAAACTTAGGCAAAAATGCTGAGCAGAAAATAATCTTGAGACCTGCACACCTTCTTGTCACCTGTGAGTCCAAGTTTTAAATTAAGCACCACAGAGATACTAACCTGAGTTCCATCTCCTATGGAAGTGTTTCAGCACAAGCTATCCCAGGAAGATGCATCTTGGTAAGACAGTATGGGTGCTTGTATATGGTTCACCATACAAATTTCACCAAAACCGAAATTATGACAAAGTTTTTTTGTCAGGAAAAAAAATTTCTTTTCTGAAAAACCATTTTGACAGAAAAGGTCTGTACAGATTTATTTCTGATACTCCCAAGCCACAACTTATTACCTAGTCAGTGCTGCTGGACACATTCCAGGAATTCACAACCATTCACTCATGTAGTCTGGGTTATAAAGTAACATTTTGCAAATCTCTCCCTTTTTCATTCCTAGCCAAGCACTCAGAGAAGTGACTAACTCTTTCTACAATAGTCTTCATCATTATTTTTTCTCCAGTGTAGAAAATTGCATTGCTAGTTTTGCAGGTGACCCTGAAACACACTGATACCATTAATGGCAATTCCAAAATGCCTTCCAAATGTGACTGGAAGCCCAGTTCTTCCTCCTTTTTAACCAATCCATACTTCATGTCTTTTCCCTCAAGACTCTCAAAGCATGTGAAGATGCTGATTAATTTTTGGGGTTTTTTTTAATCTACTGGGGACTGGGTTTAATCTCAGTATTTTGTGAGCAGGTTCAGATTTCTTTGTCTTGCATTTTAAGAAAGTTTATAAAACTGCCAATATGTGCTGATGAGAATTATACTCCAGAAGCTAATGGTGACTTGATTCAATTATCTTCTTGGCAGCTCTGGGTGAGTCATACGATTGTAATTCATGAACAGGGAGAAACAAATCTGATGTATGGCTGGAGCTCAGCTGCATGCTGCCATTTTCAAAATCAATAGGCCTGAAAAGGCAAGGATGAATCAGAGAAAGAATAAAGTAATGATCAGTAATTCTTAAAGTAAAATAAGAATGAACACAAACTACTCTGTATTATACTAAGTCCACAAGTTTGGGCTCGTGGCAGAATGAAAACAGAATCACCTCAGAAAATCCTAATGCAGAGCCCAAAGAAGAAAATTTCTTCAGACTTCACTTGTATAAAAGGTAGTGACTCATTGTGATGCTGAGTCTCAACTCTGTGAAGTTAATGACCCTCCTCAATGCTTCTTCCAATCCATTCTCCACTTGACTACAGTAGGAGAGGAATGGATGAAGAGACACAGAGTGGAGGCAGGAGCATGTATGAACAGCAAGCAGGAATGTCAATAATGTCTCTAGCTCACACAGCTCTGACCATTTGGCATGCTTAATGACAATCCCTCTCCCCACCATGTCAGTCTGTCTGACTGGATCACCCACACTCTCAACATATGCAGCTCTACCTACACATCTCCAGCATTTTCCTGTGGTTGCCTGTGGCCTGGGATGGCCACCTGTTCCAAGAAGAGCTCCAGCCCCAGCTCTCCTTTGGGTGCTGCTCAATGACCTGGCACTTTCCAGGCCACCTGCCTTCCCTGATCGATGAACCTTCCCCATGACATTATTTTACGAAGTGCACTGCAAAGGGTGTTTAATCTCTCTGCTTCTAAGCTGTAGATAGCAAAGATTATTTCTAAGAGAAGTTTTTTCCCTCTGTTAAAAAAAAATATTCATTTAGTAAAATGACACAAAACTTCATAGCTGAAGAGTTTAGAGGTATTTTTGGTGTTTTCATATGCTACAGGAGTACACAAACAAAAGTATTTTGAAACTAGGTGTAGCCTGAGGACTTTGAATGTGAGCTTCCTGCACAGATTATTTTTTTTTGTTGTATTTTTTAACAGAGAATCCTCAAACAGCCATTTAAAAGCAGGATTGATTTAAGTGATATTGGAAATACAACTTCATCTCTTTTATTGGAGGAGTTTACAAAACAATAGGGGATTAACAGAGTTGGTACATGGGGTACAGAGTATGATTTTATCCATGCAGCTGAAAGAAGAATCAGTGTTGGAATGAACACCAGATTAACAAAATG
This sequence comes from Haemorhous mexicanus, assembly GCF_027477595.1. NCBI lineage: Eukaryota > Metazoa > Chordata > Aves > Passeriformes > Fringillidae > Haemorhous > Haemorhous mexicanus. Next base: position 65,735,135 of record NC_082343.1, read on the forward strand.
TACGTTGCTAGGATGAAAGGTTTTCCATGCACTTTCTACTGATGTGTGTTTGACTGAGAGGCATTTTGAAATGTTGCTTACTTTGACACAGTAGGCTTCATACTGAACACACAATGACTTTCTTTGTTTGCCTTACAAAGAGCAATAGAATTAACTTCTAAAAGTTGCTGTGCACAAGATTACGGAGATTTCTGAGCAATACATTCAATATGCAATGAATGAAAGTGACGCAGAAGGGCTTTTATAGTTAACAAAGTCATGGTGAACACTGTGTCATCTGACTTCAAAACTCTGTAAATAATTTGGTTACATCTGAACTAGAAATTCCATGCTGCCCATGGTGAGTGGAAACAAATAAGTCTATCCTGTGGACAATTCATTTCAACATAAGACAGAAGCCTGAACTGGACAGACACTTCCTTTTTCATCCTCCATTGCACCTGTAAGCAATTTTATTTTGATGGGTCATCTTTAAATATGCAGCCCTATTTCACATGCCACTTCCTAGGAAAAGGGATATTTTGTTTTTTTCTCTATCCTCTCTTCACAAAATCTTTGTAACAATGCTCTTCCGAATGAAGGTTTCATCTTGAAAGATATGAATTTGTCTACCCACCTGTCCCTACGAGATATAGAGTTAGAATTCTGATAACTAAAATGTCATTTTTGTTTACCTCTTTCACTTTCAGTGACTTTCATTTCATTTTAAGGGGGGAAACCCCCAAGCTGAATATAGGAGGATCTGTCTTTTTCATTTCTTTTCTTTTTATTTTTTGCATAGATGATCATGTTACATATTTTTAAAGAGGCTAATTCTGTAAAGCTCTAGACTGTAAGGGCCTGATGTAATGCAACAGTTTCAATAAAGGTAAAATCAGTGCAGCCTGTGGCTGATTTGATGGTTCTGGAAAAGGCCTGTTCAAGGGCTGAGAAGAGACAGAAGATTATTCATCTCTACCAAGTCAATGCCCATTAGTGCCACTAGTAACAAACTACAAACTGGATCAGGAACCAATCAGATATTTACAATGTTGCCTTTTAATAAACTCTTCTGCGAATGACTGAGAGAAAAGGTTTTTATGTTGGTGCATCTAATGATCCTTCTGTATACAATGGAACATCAACAAATTAGTCAGCTAACAAAACATCATTACACTACATCGTAAAAACAAAATGAAAGGCATACATAAAGTCTGACAGTGTTGTTATTCCCAATTGATGGTGCTGTATATAACTTTGACATCCATGCTGAAATTACAGCAAACTCTTCATATGCAACTCACTCATCTCAAATATCTTAACAGATTGTTGCAGTTCAAGAACTCTTAATTAAATTCTCCTACTTGAATGCTAGCTTTCTTATTTAGCCACAGTAACTCTCCAAATTCATCCATTCCTCACTTGTAAGAAACATTTTTCTTTGAACTTGCACATGAAATTTAGATATTTGCAATATGCCCATTGAAATGACCTATCTGTTCTCCCTTGCAAAAAGATTTGGTTTGTGATGGAGTTTGATTCTGCTTTCAGGCACTTGGTAGACATAAGCTCTTATAAAAGAACTGAACAATACCCTCTTCTCAGTCACCAGAATAGATGCTGTTTTTTAGCTCATTAGTCTTGTAAGACTCAGAATTTTTATCACTTTTACTCTTCAGACATAATTTATTGTACATCTGGATGTAGCTAATTAAATATAAGAGAAGTTTAATGAAACTATGAAAATGGAAGCTTTGATCTTCTGCTCCCACACTGCTCAGAAGCACTACTGAGGTCTTCAGAATATTGTGCATTTTCTCCCCTTTTCACTGGAGAAATAACTTCTTTAAATTAACTTCTATTTGCTGCCAGCTTTTAGAACACAGAAATCATACTGTGACTTCTGAAGACCTAACAAAACATTTCTCCCATTCCTGTCTCCACACCACCTACCAGATGATTTTCTTCCCCAGCACGGACTACCAGCTAGATTCACCCTTCGCTTTGGCAAGTGCTTCAAACGTGGTCCTTCTTCTTGATGCTCGGCTTTTTCTGCACCTCTACATAGCATTTCTCTCCCCCATTAATGCAGAAAATTGGTCCTGCCATCCCCCTGTTCACCTCTGGCCTAGAAAGAGGCGAAAGAGGCTTATTAAGAACACAGTCCTAGTGGTTTGCATGTCAGGCACCTGAGTGATCAGGTCCAGGACTGAAACTGGGAAGTTCAACAAAAGACAAACAGTGTTGACTATTACCAGTAACTGCAGGCAAAACAGACTCCCTCCCAATACCATTCCTGCTCTTTCTGATCCACAGCTTGGCAAATTTCCTCTACAAGCACTTGAAAGCCTAATAGCACCAGATTCCTAAAGCTTATAGCAAAATCATAGAATATGCTGAGTTTGAAGGGACCCAGAAGGATCATCATAGTCCAACTCTTGGCTCTGCACAGGACATCCCAAAAGTGCCTGAGAGCGCTGTGCAAAAGCTTGTTGAACTCTGTCAGGCTTGGTGCTGTGACCACTTCCCTGAGGATTCTGTTCCAGTGCCCAACCACCCTCTGGCTGAAGAACCTTTCCCTGACATCCAACCTAAACTTTCCCCACCTCAGCCTCATGCCATTTCCTCAAGTCCTGTCACTGGTCATGGGACTGAAGAAATTGGCACCTGCCCCTCTGCTTCCCCTCATGAGAATGTTGAAGAGCGTAATGAGGTCTCCCCTCAGCCTCCTCTTCACCAAGATGAAGAGTGTCCTCAGACAGATTTCATAAGGCTTCCCCTCCAGACCCTTCAACAGCTTCATGACCCTCCTTTGGACACTCTCCAATAGCTTAATGTCTTTTTTTCATATTGTAGCACCCAAAACTGCACACAAAACTTAAGAGGAGGCTGCCCCAGTGCAGAGCAGAGCAGGACAATCCCCTCCCTTGCCCAGCTGCAATGCTGTGCCTGATGCCCCCCCAGGACACTCTTGGCTCTCCTGGCTGCCTGGGCACTGCTGACTCATGCTCAACTTGCCACTGACCAGGACCCCAGGTCCCTTTCCAGGGGCTGCTCTTCAACCTCTCATTTCCCAGTCTATGAACACAACCAGGGCTGTGCCATCCCGAGGGCAGAATCCAGCACTTTACCCCTGTTAAACTTAATATGGTTGGTGATTGCCCAGCCCTCTATTTTGTCAAGGTCTCTCTGCAGAGAGAACATTCTTATTACAAATGTTAAATCATGTAAATCTTTTCTTTCATGAAGCTATACATTCTGTTAGTCATATTTACCTGCAAAATGTTGAACTGCATCATACAGCCTGAAAAAAAATCACAAAATACCTAAAAAACCCCGAAACCCTATCTGCCTAAATCAGTAAGGGTTTCTGTAATCCAAAACAACATTTGAAGCCACCCATAGTGTGAAGCAACTGCTTTTTCTATTAAGAGAAAAGCATTTTACTATTCTTTCTTTAAAATGAGATGTGGGCATGTGGACTCCACACAGCACCCACATTAAAACAGCACATGTTGGCTTCAAAAGAAGCCATTATGTAGTCTATAAGTTCAATGATCTGCAAAGCAATAAAGAGCTTCTTCTGTAGCCCTCACGGCCTATTGAGTAAATAGTAAGCATTTAAGAAAACTCCATAATTACATGTTTACACACTGCAGCCATTATGGGCAATCTAAAAAAGTGCATGTAGTTTTAAAAAAAAATCCTTAATCAAATTTTTTACATGATTATTACTCCTTTACAGCCACTAAAGACTACCAGCTACAGAACAGACAGACTTAAAAAATCACAGTTACAGTCTGTGTTTATACGCAGTGATGACATAGCAGGATGTCAGCTGAATATTTTAGATATTGAAGTCTAATATTTTAAATTAAATACATTCTGCATTTCAGATGTACCAAATGGTAAAGAATTGGTAAAGAATTAAATAGCTTGATGCTTTTAGCTAAGTCAACTGGGAACCCCAGTGTTTGTATTCTTGGAGACCTGTGTCTTGGAGTCATTTCCCTGTCTGTGAATCACAGTTCCATGTCCAGAGCTACAGCTGCTCTACCTTGGTCAAACAGAAACTTTGGCTGCAAAATCAGCCTGCTTAATCCCTGCCTTATGTAGAAATTTAGATCTGAGGATTTAGGAGACTGTATCATATAGATGGAATATGCCCTGAAACTGAATTTGTATCAGCACGACACAGTGGTCCATGGGTAAAACACAGAGTAAAAAAAGAACAGCATCCATTAAGAATGGGACAGACCATGTATTTTTCATATGTAGAAGATACATAGGGCAGACAAGCAATTTAGAGTTGATACTCGTCACTCATGTGCCTTCAAATCAGCATTTGCAAAAAATTTGCATCAGACAAAATGTTTCTTATACATGCTTGTACACTGCATGCTGTAAAAGTTACAGACTTTTCAGTTAAGAATAGTTTAATTCATAATAAATATAAATAAAATAAATAGCATTTCTGTTCCTTTCTTCATATTTTGTATTCTAATTAAACAATCATTTTTCATAGTTGTAAAACAATGAAAGCCTGTTTACCAGCTGAAGAGAACATTTCATGTTTTATAGGAACACAATAAAATCCTGAAGAAAACATGAGTGAAAGGCTCCTTGAACAACTGTGTTTTGGGATCAAAGATGTCCTTTTAACTCACAAAGACTACCACACATACTGGGGAGAACTCAGTTTATTCTTCATATGAGTAAAAACCATATTTCTCCACTTTTCTCTTTCCAACAGTTAATGATTAAATGATGGGTCATTTGGCATTACAATAATTCAGGTACTTTGGTGATCATAGTATACTTCTACCTAAACTTCCAACATGATACATCTTTGGAAATTGCTTCGGAACACATTCACAGTCACAGGTTACAAGCACTGCATTCAACCTACTGCTCCTCTGCAACATTACAATAGCCTTAATAACTTTGACAGAAGTCTATGCAGACCAATTAAAGTAATGACATCCAAATGAACACCTACTTAGGATAGCTTCACATTAATTTAAGACATTGAATAGCAACATTTGCATTCCAGATGCTGAGAGACCTAAAATGTCAGGCAGTAGTGATTGTTTAATGCACACCGCAAATGCATGTGCCTACTGTCACATCAGATATTGTGTCATAATTACCATACGCCATTAAATAACAGAACCCTGTAACAACCACAGATAATCTATAATAACCTGAAAACAAAGATTGATGGAGAACATGAAATTCTAGCCAGGACACTGATGCTTAACAACAAAATTCTCTGCCATTGAGTAGTACTGTCAGTCGTACATCCCTGCTTGACAAATACACAGGAGAAGTAGGAATAAAATTCATGCTGATATTAAAATGGAATTGAACCAGAACTTCTGTTTAAATTGGTGTTTACCATGGGTGTAGTAGGTCATATTACCTGGACAACAATTTTTTTAATACATCATGTATTTTCCAAAGGTCATTTTTATAATGAATGAGAATATTCTCTTTCAGTGTATCTTTATTTGCACAGCTCTTCCTACCATATAGATGCTTTTGCAGAAAACAGTAGCACAAAAGACAGCAAAGATATCAATGTGTGTTAAATAATAGATATGTGCTATTTAGGTATTTAACTCAGTGAAATCAGTAGTAGGTCAGCATTTAAATACCTTTAAAAACTGATTGTGAGAAAGTTGTCTTTACTCAACAGGTCCATTATGCTTAAGTAGTCAGCATCATGACTGCTCTCTCTCGCAAAAACTGCAGTCTGCACCACAGATCAGCACCATGAATTCTGGAAAGACATCTGTCTTTGCACTGTCTTTCTCATCATCCTACCATTATCCACAGTCTCTTTACTGCACTTGTGATTGTGCTTCTCCAGCACAATCATTCTACCAATAGCTTCATGCTCCTTGATGCCTGTTTCAGGTAGGAATCAGTTGCGATGACCCCAGCCCAGTTTTCGGCAGCAAACTGGCCATAAGGCAGGCCACAGCTCTCCACTGGGGATTGTTAAAGAAATACCACTGCAGAACCAAGGTGAAGCATAGTATTACAGATCACATGCACTAGTGCAGCATATAGTCAACCAATATGAAAATGAAAACTGCACTTTGTTCCCATGAAACCTCCCAAGCTAACACACACAGCACAAAGTGGAGCTTTTCATTCTCGAGTCAATAGGACAGCTTTCTAGCTCTGATCTGATGCAAATATAAAGGCCCTGAACATGATTCACCTGGAAAACCTTCTAGTAATATAAACTAGTGGTCTGAATCTCAGCCCTCAGTCCCAGATATACTGGTAGATATTTAAAGATTAAAAAAATAATACTGCTTTACTTGTAAAGTGTGCACTTATGAGAGGCAAAAAGATAATACAAAATGGAATCTTGTTATGTAATTTTCAGAGAATTGCTTTTCAAGTCAGAACAACATAAAATTCAACACTCACAGCACAGGAAAGCTAGAAGTAGCACACAAAAGAGGTTTTATACTTTGACTTATTATAGTTATTTCAGAAAGTAGTTTAACTGTCAATAAGGTGATGCTCTTATTCATAGAATCATAGAATCATAGAATCATCGAATGTTTTGAGTTGGAAGGGATCCACAAGGATCATCAAGTCCAACTCTTAGCCCTGCACAGCACCATCCCCAATAATCACACTATGTGCCTGAGAGTGCTGTCCAAACACTTGAACTCTGTCAGGTTTCACGCTGTGATCACTTCCCGGGAGAGCCTGCTCCAGTGCTCAACCACCTTTTGGGTGAAAAATATTTTTCTAATATTCAATCTAAACTTTCCCTGACACATCTTCAAGCCATTTCCTCGGGTCCTGTCACTGATCACTACAGAGGAGAGATCAGTGCCTGCCCCACCTATTTCCCTCACAAGGAAGTTGTAACTGCAATGAGGTCTCCCCTCAGCCTCCTCTTCTCCAGGCTGAACACACCAAGTGACCTCTGCCAGTCCTCATACAGCTTCCCCTTTGTTGCTCTCCTTTGGATGCTCTCTAATAGGTTTATATGCTTCTTATATTGTGGTGCCAAAAATAAAATATTCAAGCTGAGGCCACACCAGAGGAGAGCAGGACAATCCCCTCCCTTTTGTCTGGCTGGCCATGCTGTGCCTGATGCCTCCCAGGACACGCTTGGCTCTCCTGGATGCCAGGGCACTGCTGATTCATGCTCAACTTGCCACTGACCAGGATCTCCAGGTCCCTTTCCAGCATCTCATTCCCCAGTCTATACACACAACCAGGGTTACCACATCCCAGGTGCAATTCATGCTATTAAGCAATGAGTTTTATGTACATTCTTCCACCCATGTGTCTAGATTAGCTCACATATTAGATGAGGAATCATGCTTTTAGGTGGCCAACACAGACTATTTCCACCACTTTATGCTGGATCCAAAGTTCAGTGAAAACTCAAACACAGTATTCGACAAATGCGCACACAACAAAAAACAGACCAAGCATTTATACTCTTCATACTAAACAGAACCAGAATCCCTATGGGCCATTTGCAAGAGACTATGGTCTTTTCAGAAAATTGGCTTTTCTGTGTTATCCACTTTAACCAAGTTACTTTCCTTTGGAAAAGAAAATTATTCCTCTCATACAAAGATTTTATGTTTTCTTTTTCTCTCTGGAATACCAAGCCAAAGGAAACAGAGACATAGACATTTATATAAACTGTAAATATATGTATAAAGAAAGTGACAAGGCAAAATTGAAGAGCAAGTAACTTCAGGCTATCAACTCAATTGACCTTGTATACCTTGTCCTTGCTTTCTTATACTACATAATATAGGACGATGATCGCATGTTCACAATTAGTCCCAAATAGCAAGCTGACATTAAAACAGCCTGGAGGGAGATTATTTTCACAGATGTTAGGAGTAGCTAGTAACTTCATCAGTTAAATGCGTTTAGCTGTATTTTAGATAAAGTCCTCTGTATTTCAGACATATCTATAGGTGATCTCACTGAGAAGTAAGAAAGCACCATCCATCCATCCATCCATCCATCCATCCATCCATCCATCCATCCATCCATTCATCCATCCAAGTTTAATTAAGAATAATATTATTCTTAGTGGATTATCTCATGGATTATCATAGAGCAGATAAAATAAAAATTACCACAATCAAAAGTTGAAAGCAAAACATAACAAAAGTTTAATTAAACCTAAAACACATGAGCTCAATAGAGAATTCTCTGTGATAGCCATTTACTTTGGAATGACAAATAATTTAAGTATGGAAACTAGCATTATAAATTTGATGTTATAGTTACACCTTTGCTTTCTAAAACATAATCCCTCAAGAGGAAAATATAACAGGGAGAAAGTGCCAAACTTCACATTTTCATATTTCAAATTTATTCTGGATCAGAACTTTTATATGTATATGTTTAAATTATCAATCACATTACACTGAGGTGCTACCATTTTGTAACTTGTCAGATACCTTTTCCCTAGATCTCAGTCTAAAAAAGCCAGTGAAAAAATCCAAACTTCCCTTTTCCTCACTCATCCTATCAGCTACTAAACTTATCTTAGCCTCTTTATTACCTCCATTAGGGAGAAAAAAAAAAACCGACCAAAAACTAATACATACACACACACACAACCTGTCTCCTGTCTTACTCTATGCATGCCCTTCTTGGTAATTAACTTTTGTGACTCCTTTGTTATTGATGTTTGAAATTACTCAGGGTCTGAGGATTTTATTTTAATTAAGGAAGAAAACTAAGGTGTTGATCTGGTTTATTTCTGGCAATTGGTTGGTATGATCAAAAAGTCATGCCTTTTGTAAAGTTGCAGTTAGGGGAAAATGGCACAATCAAATGGCACTAGCTATGATACACGTTTAAGAAGGGGCCCCAAGCCCCCTGCCTTCAAGACTCATACCAAAATAGCTATCCAGGCAGGAGATAACAGTCAGACCTCACACCTCAGGGAACCAAAGGAAATAGTTTGTAAGATGTGGATAACCCTTATCGCCGCTGCCACATCTCTGCTTTTCTGTGAGGTACAAATGGCACCTTGGGGTAAGTCAGCTTCTTTGTGCAGCTCTGCTTTCGGGTGAGCAGGTCACACATAAGGGCCTGGACCAGGGGACTGCATCACGGAGCAGCTTCTGAGCCCCTGCAAATCACAACTCACGGGAGTCATGCACGTGATCCTGTGCCATGGCACTGAAGGGGTAAACAACCAAAATGAAAGTGAAATACTCCATCAGTGAAACACTGAGTGGCAGAACAATTTCCTACACCATAAATTTCATATCATGGGAAAAATCATTTGCCTTTGGTCTTCTTCGTGGGGGAGCTCTCCAAAAGTCAACAACTTCACAATACTGGTCACCAGTTTGCTGTTCTGCTCAACCACTGCTCTCCATGTTATGTTCTTTTCCACTAATGGTGGGTATGAGACAGTCATTAGTTGAAGTAGGTAGATTGCCCTTCCCCCACCCCTTCCCTTAATCTTGTTACAAAATACCCAGGAAATTGATATTACCCTGAATGTAATCCTTCATTCCAATGCCTCTTTGCAAAGAGAAAACAGAACAACTCATAATATCTCTTCTTGTCTGTAGTACATGAGGACAGATGACAACAAAAATGCTTTCACTGTAAGCCTGCTTAATGATTTTATTTTAGTCCAGTGACAGGAGTATCATCACAAACAGCAGTAAGAGCACAAGAGCCAATAATCTGACCTGCCCCCAAAACCAACCAAACAAATCAGCAAAACCCCCAAACAGCCCCAAATCATGCTATCTGGCTTCAGGTAAGACAATGTGAAATTCTACTGGAATAAGAGTTTAAACAAATATCTAGAAAAGACAATATAAAAATACAGTTTTAAAATAATTTATAAGGACAAGCGCCTGAAAACTACATGAAAATCAAACATTTACACAACAGATTCAGGAACCAAAGGAAGAATATATAAAGAATAAGAGAGACTGGAAAACAGAGATATTTGCAGTTATTTTAGCAGAAGCTAATAAAACAGATGACATTCTACTCCTGAGCTAAAAGCTTCCATAAAAACAAACAAACAAACAAACAAACAAAAATGAAAAAAACCCCAACATATTAGTAATGTCAGCTTCCTCGTTTAGAAATTTCACAAAATGTCTCTGAAATTGGAAACACATAAGTAGAACAAATAACTGTGTTGGCCAGCCCAAAGGCTTTAAGTGTATTAATGAAGAGATCACCAACTTTCTGATGATTTCACTTGGTCCTTGTTATAGTTTCCACTCTGAAAAATAGTAAACAAATCTGTAAAAGGTTGATGCCCAGAAGGATGATGTGATGGTTTCCCAGGATTGTGCATTGAACAGATTTCTGAAATCATCAGAACCCACAGGGCTACAGATTTTAATATAAGTACTATTTGCTTCAGTCATTTGCAGACAACAGAGAATTAATTTAAAAGGGCGATGAAGGACAGGATTGGATTTTTTTCCCCAGCAAGCCTGTCTGTCCCACAAACAAGATTGGGAATGCAAGGGGAGGGAGGGAAGGAAGCAAAAGGCTGTGGAAGTAAATCAGCTATGGAAGGAAATCTTTTATAAAACAGAAAGCTAGAGCTTGATGTAATATTAATCCAGTTTGTACAGAGAAGTTCTGCATACTTTTGATTGCCTCTATTTTGGCAGATAAGGAACTAATCTGCTAGAAACAAGCTGGCTAGGCTAGTCAGGGGTGGTAATTAAAAAAAAACCAAAAAGCCAAAAAGGGGGCAAAACCATTAATTCTTGCAACATAAAAAACAAACTGTCAATGTGAAAATGCTCAAATGTCAAATTTAAAAGAAAAATATTACAGACTCACTGATATCCAGAACCATAAGGGTAGGTGGGGAGGAGGAAAATATCATCATAAGCTGATCAAAGAGCCTGGGTTGAAGGTCTGACATATGCAATCTGGCAAGGAGTTATCACTAACCAGTCAGAGCAGAAATAATAAGCCAGGTTCTGCAAAGCCAAAGAAAGCAATGTGCAATGGTTTCATGTCAAAATTTATTCTGTCCCTTTTCGTTTGCTTTGATATTGGAACTTCCCAGATCCATGTGCCCACAGATGCATGTTTCAATGCACCTATACATCAATACGTGTGCATTACATTATTGATTACACTCTTGTTTTACAGAGCAAAAATTTTTCCCCAGCTGGTTTTCTTACTGTTCAAGTGCTACTTGAAAAGCATTAAAGTGAATTCTGAGTCCCTTTGAACCATTGATGCTGTGTCTCCAAAATTCTGGTGACCAGTAGCAGTTGATCTGCACTTAGCTTAACATCTTTTTTCTTGCTATAAATCATGCATCTTCAGTAGTACTGATGAACATGTGGGCCTCATTATGTTTCCCAATTATGAGCTTTCTGGAGGCAGGTGAAAATATAGGGAAAATGAAATACCAATAAAAAAAATACATTAAATGAATACTCATATTGCCCACATTATAAAGCTAGGAGATGCACATGCAACATCTTGCTCTTTACTCCTCATGATATTCCTTTTAGTTAATTAATTGCATTATAGTCCTTCCAGCAGGCCTCTGGAGTGTTCAAGATAAACCATGCCTACTACTCAAAACAGGTCAGTAGAAAATAGTGTGGCACAGCACTTGTGTATTTTTGAACAACATAATGTATTTTGGAAAAGAATGCATGTGTTCAGAAGACTGCAGGTGCCACTGAGATCCTGAGAGCATCAGCCAGTAGGCTGAGGACAAAGCAGGCTCCAATTCTTACATCATCAAAGCATTTTGACTGGTAATGTCTTACTCTTGGAAAAGTGTGTTTTCCTGCTTGAATTAGCCCCATGTCTGAATTTCTGAAGGATCTAAGAATTGCTATTGTACTTGAAAACCAAGAGAAGTGATGAGCTAGGAGAATCCATATCCCGATAAAGATACCTGAAATATTTTCCTTCCCATTTTTAGTGCTAGCAATGCTTCAGGATTAGTGATTGTATGACATAAGAGCTTTGAAAGCAGCCTAATTTCAAAGCTTTAAATACTACAGTGTTGCTTTGAAAGTTTAGTTTTAGACAGAGAGATGATTACATCATGAACTCCAATATAAGGAAGAGCATAGTAATAGCAGTGTTTTTGTAGTGTGTAAAATCCATGTTAGATCTCAGGACTCAGCATAATGAAAACACAATATATGATAGTAAATGAAGCAAAGAGCATATGGCATGTAAGGAAGGTAGCAGAAGGGTACAGACAGTCAAGATACCTCAGTGAATCAGACAGCTTTAACCCTGGTCAGCACAGCAGACTGCAGCCTCAGCCTACCTACTGGCACACTAGCAACAGCCTCGATGGTTTTATGGAAATATATGGAAAAAGCCAAATTAAATAAAAATTATGGCAGTGAAATAACTTCTTTCCTGTGCATGTGAGCTGTAAGAGCTTGTGTGGTTTTTTTTGCAGAGGCAGGGCAAGAGCAGAATCTGCAACAGGGCAGGCGAGCACACAGGTCAGCAACACAGACACTGACCGTTCACTTGCAACACTTTATCGCCTGAGAAGCAGGCTGACTCCTTGATAAAGCATCCCTCTTTCTAGGTCACTTGGCTGAAGTTTGCTTTGCCATACTCTGCTGAGAACAGCGGACAGCCTAATAGCTGTGCTTCTCCAGCTATTGATTCCCTGATTATTTTTTTTCCCTGCAGACTCACTGTATATCTACTTTATTCTGCACATCTAATGAATACATACAGCATTGTAAATAAATGGTACAGCGTTTCACTGATGTTCCATCAGAGCAGCGAAAAGAAGGTAACAAAGTAAAAAACACATGGTGTAGTAAAGGGTCCTTCCGCCCCCTACTCTGGATCACACACAGCAAGGCACAAAGACATATATTCCAGAGCTGTGGCACTCTGGGCTCGGGGCACCACAGACCTTTAGCTGTGGCTCCCTGAGGAGATCATGCTCAGCACGTTTTCAGGTCAAAAGCAGCAACATTCTGCTCTGTGGCCCACCCACCCTCAGCAGTGGCAGCAGTCAGCCCCAATTTATCTCTGAGCGCTTATGCTTGCAGCAAAAATCAGGCACTTTAAACAGACATATGAAGGATGGCAACAGCAAGCTACATAAAATGCACATTATCATAAAATTATAACCAGGTCCTTGTCAGGATTGCCACATGTTGCCAATAATATTCACTGTAAATGATCAGAGGTAGCATTGGAGAACAGCAGCAAAACAGACCCCTAATGGAATAGCAAGCCCTCTGCGCTAGAAATTACCTAGTGTAAATCCATGAGCTCCAGTATTTGATCCCTCATCCAATCTATCTGTCTACAAATACCTACCTTTTAGATATAAAATCATCAACAGACTTGTTCTTTGAATGCTTTCTGATTGTTGCTCTAAGGTCCATTCTAAACTCGCTTCCGTGTTTTTAAATTCTTAATTCAACACATCCTGTACCACCCATTGCCTTCCTTTTCATCCCTGCTGAGAGGGGGAAAAAAGCCTGAATTACATAGACATTCAGTGAAGAGTAAATTTCTACTCTTGTTATTATCAATGACTCTCAATGAAAACTGCAAAGCTGTTATTCTTAACTTACTTCATAAGTAAGCTACAAAATGCTTTTTAATTTCTATAAACTACAGTATCATAATCAACTTGTAAATTCCACTAGAATAAACTTTTCAGTGATGCAATTTACCATCATATGCTATTCTTGCAGTATATTTCTTTTACTTTCTTTCAGAATTTAATAAAATCCACATATTTCATTCAAAAACTAGTGGTTTTTCCTAGTTCCATCATACGGGGACTGGAAGTTCATTTTTGAAGGCCAGTATTTTTGCAAGGGAACAACAACTTCATGGATCCCTACCAAGTAAATCTGTGGTTTAAAATCAACTGTTGCATCGAAAATGTACAACAAACAGAAACTGTGGCTATAAAACCCAGTGAAATTACATCCTTGGTATATTTCAAGTTGTACATTTAAAACTGAGCTATCAGAAAGCAATGACAACTTCTGAAAACACGGTCATTCATCCTCCTAAAACATTTTTCTAATGCTTACAAGTTTATGTACCAAAAAAGGGTACCAGAAAGACAAAGTGTTATGTTTTTAAATATACAGAGCATACTATAATACATCAGCTGACACCAGAACTTGCTTATGCTTTTGAACCACTTGAAATCTTCAGTTGCTCCCAGCTACTTGTGAAAGACCTATTAATCACCTCCAGCTGACCCAAATACTCTCCTGTTCCCACTTTCCCCTTTCCCCCATGCTAAGGACACTCATTCTGCTCTGTTTCTCCTGCATCTTCCCTGCTCCCACAGTTCTCTTTCCTTTCCTTCCTACCTGGGAAGTCCTTCAAAGGATTAATGATATTTAATTATTCTAGGAAGACTCAGAGGAAGAGCATTGCCCTGAAGGGCTGCCAGAAAACCAGCATCAAACTTAATGTCAGGCCTTGTATTATTCAGCTGTTTAACCTAGCAATTAATTATACAGTAAATAAAAACTATTTCCATGGGGAGTCAGAGTGCAGTCCTGACAATCTTGCAGGCAACTACACATCCCCAGATCAGGGACAATCACATTACCACAAACTTTGTGATTAATGCATTCATGATATTCAGGTAGCATGACAGCTGCGGTATTGCCTGTGGCCATTGCTCTGTAATTCCATAGCTGCTTAAACCCCTGAGTGACTCATGGAAAGGACCATGACTAGAGACCTTAGGCCTGCTGATGAAATTTTGGACTTAGGATCTTCTTCACCCAGAATTCAAACCAATCACTTTAACAAAGACTGAACTTCCTTTGTGTATCAGTGTTCCAGATTGCAAGGCAAGATGTATTCTATTACCATCTCTATGGCAGCTGTCTTGTGTCAAGTGGGCAATTCTCCTTATCTCTCTCCCTGAGTGATCATAATCACTCCTCCCTCAGGAGGGGACATCTGCTGATAACAGGCTATTGAATGTCACTGCATGAAGGATAAGAACTATAACATCCCATTGCGAGATGCTCCCCCCAAAGGGAGGAGCCAAGCATTGCTACCCAGATATAATCTGGAGGTTCTGACACACCAGCACAGCTTTCCACTGGATTCCCCAGAGGAACAGCAGCTGCATCTACTTTCACAGATCTGCGGAGGAAGAATACATCCTTTTTTTCTACAGGATCCCCCTGCTCCAACAGAACCACACCTGACACTTCAGGAGGACTGCAGCCACTTTTCCTACTGGACTGCTACCAACACCCTGACCAAGAGGGTGTTAGGTTGAGTTCTGACTCTGTCAGTGTTGTCCTAGTGTATTGCATTGCTTTATTTTATCCTTTTTGGTTTTTTTTCTTTTCCCTTCCCTATTAAAGAACTATTATTTCCTGCTCCCATATTTTTTGCCTGAGAGCCCCTTAATTTAAAATTCATAGCAATTCGGAGAGGTAGGGAGGGTTTGCATTCTCCATTTCAGGGGAGGCTCCTGCCTTCTTTAGCAGGTACCTGTCTTTCCAAACCAAGAAAATCTGCTATGCTACTGGGGGGGTACCTCAGGCAATGTCAGGAATGTTTCAGCAACAGCACCCTCAGGAACTCAGTAACTGCTTCATGAGTCAACCTTAATTCCACCAATATCAGAGAAGCACCAGCCAGATGGGGACCCCACAGCATTTGGCTCACCCCCACTATGGACACATCTCTTGTGACTTCCCTCGGCCTCAGGAGCATTTAAGCACTTCCCCCCTCTGACTTGGAAACTGCCAGGGACCATGACAAATACTTGCTATGTCTATCACTTCCATTCATTAACAGATCCTGTTGGCTTGACTGCCAGTATCTTAGAAAGTCCAGTGTTATTCCCATTTCTTTAGTGTAACCAGAGGTTTTTGCAGTCAAGAATGAATAGAACAAACAGTATGAGGTTCTCTGAATAAGGTGTACATCAAGGCACACAGAGGTATTTTCAATTTGAGTAAGAATGAAGTACTCTTCCAAAAGATGTCATCCCAGACTGTGTGATGTAACATCACACAGTGATTTTATTAATCACTCTGTCAGGAACACAGGAACTACTAGAATTTGATACACACTCTTTAAAAATTTACCTTTGTCTTATTTAGAAAGTGACAAAGTAATCTTAATTTCAAAATGTGGACTGGAATGTGGCCTAACAGTTTGCAAAGTTAGATGAAAATACATTCCAACAATTACATTTTTCTCCAAAAATTAATTATGCAATTAGAAGTTTAACAGCTTAGGTTCATGTTTGTTTCATATTTTATAGAACCACATCACATATACTGAACAAAATCACATGCCAGAGATTACAAGTACACATGAGAAATTACTCTTGCTTCCAAATCACCACTGGTCTCACCAGTCAAACCTTCTTCATTTACAACAGCATTATCAGGTTAGACATCAGGCATTTTTCACTCCAAGGCTGTTGATTTATGAGGAAAAGCTGGACTCCTGACATGGTTTCTGCTCCACTAGCCACATCTTTCTTCCATACATGAGCTGGTAATCTAGGGAGGATGTCAGACCTCACTTGAAACAGTACCAGAATCTTTACAACACACATCCCACCTGATGTGCCTACATACAATGAATACCAGGAACTGCTTCAAATGTGTCTCTGAGGTGGAAGAGCAATATCCAGAAGAGGCTGACAGATGACAGCACCACCTGACTTCAATCCACTTGGGCTTTTTTCTGTGTCAATGCAATAAAATGTTGTTTTAACTTGCTTTCAGTCATGCCAAATGATACCAAATGAAGGAAGAGGCAGCCTGACACCCACAAAGCAGAACAAGGAACAGGGAAGAAAAAAGGTTGTAAGAAGAAAAATGAGGCAGGACTGCAATGAAGAAGGAGGCCTGGAAAAATGGGAAGAATCATGGTGGGTGGGAATGAGGAAAGTAGAAAAAGAAGAACAGATACAGCGAGGTAGGAAAAAGGGCTCAGATGATGTGGTCCGGATAGACTACATTGATACCAGGAGGGAGAGACATCATAGTTTATCACTTCTAATACTGAGCCATATACTGGAGCAGAGCTCTTTGCCTCTTTAAGGGGGCCAAATTAGGAAAGCGAGCGAGTTAAGAGTAGGTGGGTTGCAAGGATACAACAGATGGGACGTGGACAAACCTAGTACAGAAGTGGGAAGGGGAAAATGACACCCTGTGCAGCACAGAGAGATGAAGGAGGGAGACATTTGGTGCAGTATGAGGCAGGATACATGGTATGGATACTGCAACTCTCATGATGTCACAGGAGATGCTGGGATGCTGGTGCTGAAGTCCTGCTGTCCTCCAAAGTGTTTCCAATACACTAAGCACTGTTCTAGACCCTGAAGATGCTGAAAAGTCAGGAAATTGAAATTATAACTAATATTAAAGCCTATCCAGGAAACAGAAGCTTTCTTTCCCATTCCAAGTTTCCACTAAACCCCTCAGTTCCTATGAGAGGTTATAAGGTTACTAATAGCAGATCATATCACAGCCAGAAGAATGAACAGAGAATGCCATCAGTGGCAAGAACTTGCTATTTTGAGCAGCTATTTCTGGAGGTAGGACATTTTGACAAAAAGATTCTTAACTGCCTGCTGAGAGCAGGTAATACTGAAGACTTGCAGCTCCATAGTCAAGCTCCATGTTTCACAGGAAGCATCGTTTGGCTTGGGGTGGACATCTCTGCCTGACCCAGAATCAATGAAACCGTACATCTTGCATGTTTCAGTGCTCCTCAGCTGCTGGCACACAGCTGTGAAACCCAACCACAGAGTGCTCTGCAGGCACTGCACACTACTAATGACTGACGAGAGGCAGGACAAACAGCACACAACAGACTCTGCACACCCCCCTAACAGCTAACAGCGGCTGAAATGGAGGAATTTCAGGTCAGTGGTCAGTGCATAACATGTAGTGTGCACTTCCTAATAATAATTAAAGAAAGCTAAAATTTTGATAAGAAAGTCTGAAGAAAATGCACATGCAAATTTTAGAAAAATGTCAAGAGGCAGCCTCTGCAGATTTAATTTTCGGAGATTATGATACACCATTAAGATATGCATGATGATATTGCCATTAATCATATGATACACAGTTCTCAGCACATATTTAAAACATACTAAAAGTAGGCTGATAAAAATTACCTTTAAAAAAAATGAGAGCCAAAATAATTGGACAGAATTCTGGATTATTGTTTCAGAAGTCTGTTACCCTGTGTATCAAAAGCTCTGGCTACCTTTTCAAGTCAGAATCTTATTAGGGAAAATAAAAGTAATTTTAAAAATCTAGGGGGTTTTGCATAATTGAGAAATTTTTAATGATAAATTTGAAAGCTACCTTCAATAGAAGAGCAAACTTGAGCAATCACTTTTTTCTTCTTTTTGTCCTCTGTGTTCTGCCATTTTTAAAGTCAGTAATTTATAAGTAAATTTTTCCTGAATATCACTTCAACCATTGAGAATAAGTAAATATTTTAAGAACAGTATATAACAATTTGGCAAGAATATCTATTTAAAGAAGAGTTGTAGTTGAAAAGAATACAATATTAATCAATTATAACTTTTATAGTATGTGCTACAATTTCTAGGTCAAAGTCAAGGAATAAATGAAACACCAAAAATATTTGAAGCTAAGCATACATTTAGGTGAAGCAAACATATATATTAGGTGGTGAAATATAAAGTACATATTAAAATTAATTCTACCAACTGTAATTTTTATCTTTATTTAAAATCTGAACACTACCCTCTGAGAGATTTCTTGAAATAGACAGATGATTAGCCCAAAATAAAGGTGTTAACCCAGACTGTGTTTCACTACCAGAATAGCTATAGATTTGATTGCTGTTGCTCTAGATTAAACATGCCTGTATATTTTTTTAAAATTAATACACCAGACCAAATTCACTATAGCTTAGTAATGAGCATTTCAAAATACTTGTTTGAATTGGAAAACATGGGTGACTCACTTTGATAGTTCCAACAATATTTATTTCTGCGCCTTGAAAATAATGTTGAAAAAAAAATTCTCAGACGAGTATTTTGCATTTAGAAATCAATTGACACCATACTTCAGTACAATTATTTATTACAGCTTAATCAATGTGGCAACTTCAGATTTTCAGTTCATATGAAATGCAGAGAGATGGCTGTCCTTTAAATATTGTAATGAGTTAGATTAGCATTGTAAAAGAGACTGAAGATGCAATGCACTGTAAGAATATACATATATAACAAGAGCAAGAGTACATGTCAGTTACAACATCACAGAGATGGTAGTAAAACAAAATCATTTTACACTATCATAGAGTTTAGAGATAACAAGCTGGCCCTTGTGAGCAGATTTCTAAAATGAATTGGCATGGTGACTTGTTTCCTCAACCTTCAGTTAAAGGATGACCACTTCAAAGCCAAGTCACCTTCTCAACTCTGTTTTCAAGACTGCTAGCATCTGAACTTCCATCTCAGCAGGCATCATCACTGGCAGCAAACTACAGTGCTTAAGAAAATTTTCAAATCTACAAAAACAGGTCCTTAATACTTTATTGTTTGCCACAAACCTTTCATGTAGTAGGCTGAAAAAGATAAGGCAACATGAAGGGCAAAGGATACTTTTGCTTTCCAACCAGTTATCAGTAACAGGGGTAGTGCCTCTGAGATACTATACTTAAGAAGGGGGAAAAATAAAAAAAAAAAAAACAAAACCTGAGCAACTTTGACTAGAGAGAGAGAGAGAGAGAATATGTGAGGCCAACAACTCTGCAGACCCCAAGATCCATGAAGAAGAGGAAGAAGGTGCTCTAAGCACCAGAGCAGAGATTCCTCTGCAGCCCATGGTGCAAACCATGGTGAAGCAGCTGCGCCCTTGCAGCCCATGGAGGTCCACGGGGCAGCAGAGCAGGGCAGTCCCTAGAGTGCAGCAGTCCCTGGAGGACTCCAGCAGTGCCCAAAGGAGGCTGTGACTGTGGGAACCCAGAACAGGCTCTTGGCAGGCCTCGTGGACCCATGGAGAGAGGAGCCCACAACAGAGCAGGCTTGCTGGAAGGACTTGTGAGCCCACAGGACATCCCCACTGGAACAGGGGGCCTGAGGCCCTGAAGGACTGTACCCCACAGAAGGGACCCACTGGCACAGCTTGTGAGGAACAGCAGCCTATGGGAAGGACTCATGCTGGAGAAGCTGGTGGAGGACTGTCTCCCATGGGAGGGACCCCAGGCTGGAGCAGGAGAAAAGTGAGGAGTCCTCTCCCTGTAGAGGAAGGAGCAGCAGAGACAATGTGTGATGAACCACATGAAGCCACCATTCCCTGTCCCACTGTGCCACAATAGGGAGGGAAAAAGTAGAGAATCTGTGAGTCTTGGAAGAAGGAACAGGTGGGAAAAAAAAGTGGTTTTAGGATTTGCTTTTTATTTCTCATTATCCTACTCTGATTTGATTGATAATAAATTGAACTAATTTCCCCAAGCCAGTCTGTTTTGCCCATGACAGTAACTGGTGACTGATTTCATCCTGTCCTGATCTCAACTGACAAGCCTTTTGTTATATTTTCTCTCCCCTGTCCAGGGAAGGAGGGAAAGTCATAGAGATACTTTGGTGGGCAACTGGAATCAACATATTATTACTTATCAGTGTTCCTTAAAGCGAGAATAACTTGTACATGAGTAAATAATTCTATAAGGATATATTTTAAAGATACTGAGATAGCACCTATCATGCATATAATTACCCATCTGTTTCTACAAATTACATTTAACATAATATTTAATCCCTTCATATAGAAAAGGAAGTCAGATAGGGACGTATGCTTCAAAATTTTATTGGGAGACAGGATAGGAAAAAAAAAGGAAGAAATTAAAAGTAGTCAGGAAACTGTTTTCTGCCACATTTCTTCCTTTTTTGACAATATTTACAAATGCTAATATAGGTGAGCAATGGGAAGTAAAAAAAAAAAAAAAAAAAAAAAACTGGAAGAGATCCCTGATTGAGGTGTTTGCCAAAGTCATAAGCAGCCTAAATTTTACAAATGGTAAACATCATCTTCTGATAAATTTTTATTTGTATAAGAAGAGAAATAAAACTAAGATAAGGAAAAGAAAGTAAAACAGATGTGATTACAGGAATTATAGCAAGCAGCACATTTCCAATGAAGTAATCATACTTTTTATTACTGGTAGTTTGGATGAAAAACTGAATCAAGACAGCAAAGCTACTACACTAATGTTTTTGCCAACGAAAACAAAACCATAATGGTTGCTACCAATAATTTCCTTTAATCACTTGTCAGGCTTCATGGACTGGCAATTGCAATAGAGACTCCATAAACTAAGACTTTCAAAGCTGCCAGAAGGGCATTCAGGTGTCCATTTTGTATTTAAATTTGAGCAGATCTGAGTGACTGAAAACAGAGGCAGCTTTCAAAAACTTGAGTCTCGCTTTCACAAACTCAGAACTGGTCTGCTGAAAGCACACTTGCCTGGATTAAGACACAGGAAACATGAAGATCACTGACCATTGATAAGACCAGAAAGCACAACACCCATCTGACATACCAGAACTGTACTTAGGAAGACTGTAGGTCATAAAGAGATACATTTCAACTGTAAAGGGTTTGGGGCTTTTCTTGTGGTGTTGGTGGTGTTTTGGGTTTTTCACTTTTCTGTCTGGCTGACAGCAGTAAGATTAAAACAAAGCAATCAGATGGACAGGCAAGTAATAAACCACGTCCTTTTTCGAACTCAGATTCAAAGAAAAGTTCAGCTAAAGAGCAGGATGGGTCAGCAAATGAACTGCTCAGCTCTGTCTGTGGGACACCAGGGATAGAATCATAGAATGCCTGAAGTTGGAAGGAACCCACAAGAATCACGTAAAATATGGGACAATGGTCAATAAAAACACCATCCTGTGCAAAACATTGCCTAAAATGTTAAAGGAACACCTAGGAAAGATGACTCTAAAAAGAAATCTTAATTCCAACATCAGAGAATTTAATCATGTCTGGGCATTGTTGTAAGGAGAAATAAAACATCCATAGAGGGATACTCAAAGGCAAAAGGCCATATTCTGGCAAGGAGTGACACCTCTCTAGGTGCTGCCACCAGCCCCTCCCGTGTGGCATTCCACATCTGAAGGACTCTCACACAGTCTGTGGCAGACGACACGCTCACGGCACTGCCCTGCATGGGGGTGCAAAGCTAAGAGCATGAGCAGAAAGGAGTAATATTAAGACAATTATCACCCTGTCCATATGAATAACTTATTCAGTATTTCTCCTAAGCACACAGAACTCCAAGTATACTGATTTTTTGTTATTGTTGAAGCTGACTTAATGTCTCACTGAATAAAATCAGACCATGAGCAGTAACCGAGCAGAAGAAAGCAAGCTTAAGACATCTCCCCCTTGTGAAGCTTATTTTAGATAACTACTGATTATGATAGAAAAACCATAATTTAGAGTGTAAGGGGAAAAAAAAAAAACCAAAACAAAAAAAAAAAGTTAAGCTTGATCTTTTTACCATAATCTTGCTTTCCCTGTCAAAGTAACTTGGTGTTGTAGCAACAGTAGTCTTTATAAGGGATCTTCCAGGGACTTTAGCTGATATTTTAGTAAGACTTTTCGCTTCATAAAGAGGCTTTTGTCCTGGAGCTTGAATCTACTCTTTTGGTAACAGAGATGATTAATGTAGCTAATCTTTGAACCACTTTACTGAAGAAAAAATTAAATAAGATCAGTCCTGAAAGGGAAAGCATCAAGGGTTAAGGACTGAGCTCCAGTTCTCATTCCTTGACTTCATGACTCTGGGTGAATGACTAAGATTACTTCTACTTGATTCTATACCACACTAAACAAATTCCCAGAAGAGATCTGCTTCTAATACTGTTTATGCATCTTATAATTCTATCACAGAAAATTAGTAGAGTGGTCCAAAGAGCTGAGTCCAGGTACATTTCTTTAGGGAACTCTTCTATTTTACATAGAGAGAGCTCAGGCATCTTCTTTCTCTGTCTTGTTCTTAGTCTGGGCTGATAGGAGCTGGATAGTTCCCATTGGTCCTGGACTGCTGGCAAGGGTACTCTGAAAAGGGCTGAGAAATTAAGGCTTCAGCTTCTCAAGAGGGGAAACAAATGTTTTTTTCTTGTGCACACAAACTAACAAGTAATTTACTATGTGAAAACTGGGCAGCACTACAGCTGCCACTACTCCTTCTCCAGACACACCGCGTAGTGGACCAAGCCTCATCTCAGGGATGGCAGAGCAACCTCAGCTCCTGACTCAAGCACGCCTTGCAAGTGTGGATCTTAACCCCGTGTAGACATCTAATGTGTGCAGTGGGTGGTCAGTTAAACCCAGCCAGGAAGGGGAATGAGAAGCCTTCCACACCCTCAGCATGACCCAGGAGTTCTGCCTGCTCTGCATGCCCTGTTCACAGCAGACAAACCAGCAAGCAGCCCATGTTAGGACCTAAGGAACATCCATGGAACTGATCTAAACAGCTTCCACTATACTGACTGTTTCTTAGCTTACCAAGCAGCTAAAGCAGGAAAGTATATCCGATCTTTAGGTCTGAGTAGCAGCTAAAATAAGTAAGGACAAGTACAAGAAAGAGAATTAAGGGGGAATGATCTAGCCTAGATGCATCAGTATGATACCAGTAAAGCTTCAAGGGAGTTTAGTACATACTTAAATTTTGATCAAATTTTTTCAGAGATGACTGATAAACTCCAGGAAACAAACACAAAGATATTTAAAGGACTACTGAAATCAAGTTAGGAAAAAGCAACATTAAAAGCTTGTATTAGCCAGGATTAATCCCCCACAAAATCAAAATAACATTAATTATTATACATTCAGCAACTATAAAGCATGTACTGCTTGACGAAAAGTGAAAGGAAAAATGAAAAAGGACATTTATTTTATGTTTTGTAAGCTAAGTGAGTGAAACAGCAAAAAAGAGCAGGTTTCTTAAGTAGAAGAAACCTGCAAACTATTACCTTGTCATAGCCAAGTGCTCCATCACTGTGGGTAGTCTTAAAAATACCATAGTTGTCCAACTGCAATGCATTCTTTCCTCCATCATGTGTCTTGTTTGTGTGGGCTTTAAAAATCAACATTTATAGAATTTTTGAATAAAAGTGTCTAATTGACCTTACACAGGGTGCCTAACTTATGTTGATTCCTTTATTGTAAAATCTGAGCTGAAGCTTAAATTTTAGTAGAGTTTTTAAATATATTCAATATAACCCAGAGACTTTATCACAACTTTTATACTACTGCACTAAGTACTTTTAAGGTTGCTTTTTTTTTTTTTTTTTACAAAATGAAGTTTAAATATGTCTGCTTCCTGACAGGGCATATAAGCTAAAAGTATGGGGTCCTTCAACACCCATTGCTCAAATACCTGAACTGATTCCTCTGTTAGATGAATAAGGCATGGGTGATTGGAATTAACAGAAATGCAGGGTATTTGTCCACCAAAAGAACATAATTTCTGATGGACAGCAATACTGGTTACTAGCATAATAAAGCCAGCTCTTTGGGCATGCAACATCTTGTCCATCCCTCTAGCAACAAAGCTCTCCTTTCCCTGGACTGCAGTCCTAATGCCTCTAAGGAATGTCCAGAGATCCCTGGTCAGCAAGATGCAGCAGCAGAAGCCAGCACAGATCCATCTGTGTTTGCTCCTGGAGATTATATCACCTCTGAAGAGCAGTTGTATATTTCTGTGTTCCCAGAATGACCCTGAGTCTTGACACCTTCACTCATCACTCAGGTTATTTTTTTCTTTTACTCTCCTTCCTTTCCCTTTAATTTTCCTGCCAAATTAGCAGTCCAACACTGATAATAATAGTAGGAAGTAGCTGAATGAAGGACCTTTCTCATCTAATTCAATGACATAAATAGGAAACATTTATCATTTACCCAACTTGTAGGTCTGCTAAAGACAAATTTGCTCATGACACATGCAAGATAAATTCATATCTCTTTCTAATAGACTTCCATTAGTATCAGACTTATCATCCATTCCCCTAAAGTCTTGAGTACCACCCATGCAGCGTAGGAGATTATGATTCTATTCAATTCAACAGGATTCTATTTTAAAAATGCACAGCACACACATTCAGAGCTGTGACTTCATTCAGGCATATTTTCTTAAGCTGCTGTCTCCTTTGTTGCAACACTCAGCTGAAAATGGGTATGTAATCCACTGCTTATATGCACCCTCTATTCAACATATTAAGACTCTGCCTGTGCCTAAGCTTCATCTACTTTTCCCCAGAAGCCAAATTTCCCAGCTCAAGTGGTAAAGTTACGTGAGTTTTTCTTTGTAAGTCCCCAGTTCTATGACACATTCAGTGTCATCATGTAGGCACTGCAGTACACCTGCAGTACCTGACACATCACTGCCTAAAGCATTAATTCAATGTCAAATATGACATCTTCCCACATCACTGGGATATACACATTTTCTCCTGTTAGATAAACATATAAACATACATTTCCTGTATATATATACATACATTAAATAAATATTTCAAACTGACTTGCTTCCTTCAAACTCTTTATCTCATCTGAACCACGAATCCCTGAAAAACTGTTGTCCTTTTTGATTTCAGACCAGTATAAAAGGAGGTTAGTCTAGTGGAAAGAAATACCTCTGAGAACAAATTCCCCAAATTAAAAAACTAGTTCCATCAATGATGTTATTTTCTTTCTTTTCCCTTCCCTCTATCTCTTCTCCCCATTCCTTCACTCCTACATCTCATGGAAGCTGTTACTACAGCAGAGACCAGTTCTTATTTTCCTACCTGCACTTTTTGAACTCAATAAGCCTTAGTGTCATTTCATTCACTTATTATCAGGGGATTTTCTTTCACTAAAGGTGCATTTCTCTAAGATGTGCAATATTTGGGGGAAACAGCTCTGCCTCTTTTTCTCCTGTCACGCTGCAAAAGAACTGATATTCCCTCACATTGGGAATGGGAATACCTATGGGAATGAAGATGATAGTCCAGTGAAATACAGACAGGTGTATTTGGCTACACATTGCCTTGTCACCAAATAGATCACTGACTGACTGCAACGAAGGAAATTAATGCAGACTCAGTAACCTCTGAAAGAACCAGAAAGAGTGATTCCATCCAGAAATATTTTATATTTATTAGCAGCTACTAAGTAAGCAATCCTCGCTGTTTGTATAGCTTAGTTTATAGCTCATGGCAGCAGCAGAAGGCAAGCTAATATAAAAAAATACCAACTAAGAACTGGCTCCATGTAACTTTTCTTCTTTCCAAGACATTTCAAGGAAGTAAAACAAGTAGGACTTGAGTAGTGAAAATATATGAACAGTGACAAAAAGAAGATATGAAAAAAAACCCACAGTCACATAATCCATTAGTGCATGCCAGCTCTTGGAATGCAGAGACTCAGACACCATTATGAGGAGATGAACTTTATTAACTCTACTTTACGGCTTTCCTGTTTGCAATTAATTTACATCCATCTTATTTCATGAGTAAACTTCAAGAAACAGTGAATAGCCTCTTTTTTGTTTGTTTTTTCCTTGCTGAATTTTGCAGATCCTTAAGGAGATAATATAACTTTAAAAAAATCTGGTTATGGCAGAGCATGTGCTTGTCGAGAAGATGGGGCCTGACTCTTTTCAGTGGTGCCCAGTGACAGGGACAAC
This sequence comes from Haemorhous mexicanus, assembly GCF_027477595.1. Taxonomy (NCBI): domain Eukaryota; kingdom Metazoa; phylum Chordata; class Aves; order Passeriformes; family Fringillidae; genus Haemorhous; species Haemorhous mexicanus. Next base: position 65,761,814 of record NC_082343.1, read on the forward strand.
ATGAACAAACTGAAATACACGAAGTTCCACCTGAACATGAAGAAAAACTTCTTTACTTTGAGGGTGTCAGAGCACTGGAACAGGCAGCCGAGAGAGATTATGAAACCCCGCCTGAATATGATCCTGTGCAAGCTGCTCTAGGTGAGGCTGCTCTAGCAGAAGGGTTGGACTATGCAGATGGAGAGATCATCTCCAGAGATCCCTTCAACCCCAACCATTCTGTGATTCTGTGGAATATAAAAAGGGGGTAAAGAGAAAGGGGGTAAAAAATTATCCATATTTTAACTTATTTTATATTTAGCACCAAGCATACATCAAATGTGCAGGGGAGCAGAAAAAGCACAAGTATTCTGTGGATTCCAGACACCTACTTTATGACTCAATATTCTGTACCAAGTTCATGGAGACACTTGTCCTTTCAGAGCGTGATTCAAAGCACTTAAGTAAAGTTTCAAAATGCTAAGAAAGAGTAGTGAATTCCCCCCCTAGAGACCCCTGCCTGCCTCCATCTTCCTGACAGGCAGCCCAGGCACTGAGGTAAGTACCTGGAGGGAATTCCTCTCAGATGCTCGCATGCATGGGAGAGTATGGCAGAAAATGAAGCAAGAGTACAGAAAATGACATAGATCTCCAATAAGGTGCACTAGAAATACTTACTTTAAGGTTATATTAGCTGACTAGTGAAAGACTGTGGTGACCTGCCCTTAACAGGAAGGAAGCACCTTGTATTACTTCTACAAGCATAGGGAGACAGTGTAGACACAAGAAGAAAGGTTTTAGAAAATACCTGTATGATATATTTCAAGTATAAGTATTCTCCTTAGAAGGACCCCACAGATGCATCTTCCTACTGATCATTTTGAAAATGCTTCCCTTTCCAAGGCCAACTTCCTTACAGTAGCAGAATTCAGTCTGTGGGGCACCCAGTAAAACCACTACAGTGTAAAACATTCTTCTTCAAGAAATTAGTAAGCTCATAATGTCCATGCAAATATTTATTTTCTTACACTACAGGAACATTAACCAAAATACAGAATTTTTTAACATGTTTTTAATCAAAAATAAGGATGGTCTAACATTCCTAAAGCATTAATGTAGAGACAAAGTGTGGAACAAAAATCCAGGGTAAAGCTATGTATAACTATGGGCAAGATGTGCCAATGAGAAAAATCTACGTAAATTTGTAAAGAAATTTTCAGCTCACCATCAGCTCCTGCTGAGACAATTATTGATCAATATTCTGTCAAGTATAACCTAATTCTAGAGATTTATTTTCCTTATCCCTCACTTTAACCTAAGACCTGCTGAATTTCAATTGCAGTAAATACACGATCTTTACCTTTTTGACCTTTAAAAAAAAAATCACTAAGCACATTTTATCTCTATCAAATTTGATGTTCTAAAGAGATTTTGGTGGCTGTGTTTTTATAGTGACCTTATATAAGCCATCCTAGGATGGCTATGATGTAGAGGTTCCTCACAAATGTAATTTGACTCTTTATATGGAAACACCCCTGGAAGATTAGTCATTCCTTCGCTCAGCAAGCATGTCTCAGCACACTCCTTAACAAATTTCACATCTTCAAGATAAGTGGGATAAAAGCTCTAAGTTACAACGCACCACTAAAGAACACCAAAGACAATCCAGTGCAATAGTCTCGGGGTCTCTGCACGAGCACAGACTTTCTCCTTCACCTTCCTGCTGGATTATCTGGGTACAAAATGGATGTAACTCACTGTGAAATAATTTTACACTGTAAGAATGCAATTCACTGGCTATCCTTGCACCGAGGTACGAGGACCAGCATGGCTCTGTCTCCTGGATGCCAACATTCACAGCTCACATGGAGGACATGGAGTGTGTCCGCACCACAGGGCACAACCAACACAGGGGCAGGTCTACAAGAGCAGAAAAAAATCTTGTCCTAAATTGTGCAGGTGGGCTTAGCGTGCAGACATTAAAGTCATGTTCTCATGAAATTCATAGAGGCAAAAAAATGAGGTGGGCATCTTGTTGTAAGAGACATACCTTCAAAACTGCTTCTGAGAGGGCTGTCATGAAGTGCTCCTCTGGCATCTATTGGTATCACCAGCTTTCACTCTTTAATATAGCCCATACAAAAAAAAAAAAGTTAATAAAGTTTTTAAAGTTTACTACTGACACACAGTTTCATGCCTTTTCCTTTGGTCCTATCATTGCTCACCACAGGGGAGAGATCAGTGGCTGCTTCTCCTCCTCCCGCCACAAGGAAGCTGCCATGAGGTCTCCCCTCAGTCTCCTCCAGGCTGAACGGACCAAGTCACCTCAGCTGCTTTTCACACAGCCTCATCTCAAGAGCCTTCACCGTCTTTGTTGTCCTCCTTTGGATGCTCTCTAAGTGACTTACATCCTTCTTATACTGTGGTGCCAAAAATACAATATTCAAGGTCAGGCCACCCCAGTGCAGAGCAGAATGGGACAACCTGCTCCTGGGCACACTGGCCATGCTGTGCCTGATGCACCCCAGGACACGCTTGGCCCTCTTGGATGCCAGGGCACTGCTGACTCATGCTCAACTTGCCACTGACCAGAACCCCAGGTCCCTTTCTGTGGGGCTGCTCTTCAGTTTCTCATTCCCCACCCTGTACAAATATCCAGGGCTGCCCCATCCCAGGTTCAGAATCCGGCACTTGTACTTGTTAAACTTCATACGGTTGGCGATTGCCCAGCCCTCTAATTCGTCAAGGTCTCTCTGCAGGGCCTCTGCTTTCAAGGGAGTCAACAGCTTCACCCAATTTAGTATCATTGTGCTCATGCTGAACATCAAAGCAGCTGGAACCTTTAGCACAGCCATTTTCCAGAGAGCTTAAAATGAAAGGTAGTAGTGAACTTACTGTAAGTCTAGGTTTTTTAATTCATATAAAAACGTACTAGCAGTTTGTCAAAAGTCAGCTATTTTTAAATGACATAAGCATAAAAGGAAATGTCAAATATTAACTGCTCAATCCATTCATCATTGTAGCTTTGTATCTTGTCTGAAATTAGTAAGGAAACTGTCTGGAATAGATGCTGCAGTTTCAAGATGAATAATTTTCACCTTCCAAAAAAAGTCAGGGCTTGTGCTCACCAAGAAATCTAATTTGTCACCCCAAGCAGTGCAGAATTTCCAATTTACTCAAATTTTGAAAAGTAAACAAAAAACAAAAGAGAAACTTGAATGAACATAGAGGCATGTGTTTATATTCCCTAGGCCAGTCTGGGTTGCCTACCAGGCAGCTCTGAGCCGAGAGAAGCAAGTGCTTACAGATTTGCATGTGCAGCACATTACAACAGCTAAAATGCCAAGAGGTGGTTCTTGAGAATAAGTTCTTGGGCTTGCCATGGTCAATAAACCTTGCTGTTCACTGCAAATGGTTTTCTCCAGCTGAGTTTACATTAGTTCTTAACAACATTATGATGGCACAGTGCCATTGCTATGTTCTTTGTTCCAATTCAGTCCATTTCTCAGCAGAAGTGACAGCAGCCAAAGCATCATTACAGCATCTGAGTAACTTTGGAAAAACCTTCTGGTCACTCCTTTTATTTTAATCCTGATGGGAATAAAGAGAGACTGAGGAGATACCACAAAATCCTTGGTTGGAAAAAAGTTGGAAATATCTTCTTGCACACCAGGCTTCCTTGGACTGCTCTTGGGCTGATGGGGTCCTGAATATCTGGCTTTCTAGTGAAGACACTCAGCATGCACTGAAAGGCTCAGATGTCATGCATTTTGACAGTGCCTTTTTTACTCACCTTGTTAAAAAGGCCAGATAATAATTGCTGGAAGTTCAAAACCTCCTTACAGACAATGAACTCTGAACAAGCAAAGGAATAGTTGCAGACCTGTCACTATTTCATTCCTGTTCAAATTCCTGTTTCAAATTCAAATTTTTAGTTTTTATACCTAAGTTGTTTAACTGAAACCATGAGAACTCCAGCATCCCCTGTTGGTAAAATGAAGAGGAGGGTTATACTCACAACTTATATTATCATCAGTGGTGATTACATACATGTGCTGGGCAGAGAAGAGCAGCTGTCCTCTAATAAGGTGCTAGTCATGACAAATATAATACTGATATGGAACCCACATAATTTTCTTTAAAAGCACACTGCAAAGCAAGAATGATTGCAAATGACAGGAAGCAGGAAAAAACCCCCAACATTCTCCCATGGTTTTTTAATTTGAGTTCACAAAGAACAGCACATTTCTGCAGCAAATAGAGCTTACTAAACCAGCTGCCTTTTGTTATTATCCTTATGCCTATCTGTGATATTATACAACAGATACCACTTTATTGGTGTCCATAAATAACTTTTATTATGCATCTGAAACAGCACAGTTTAGCACGTTGCACAACAGACATTTCTTCCAGTCACTGAAGCCAATAACTTTACTTCTGTACCTGCCATTACGACCCCCACCACTGGGTTATGGCTTTCATTTACAAAAAAGACAAAAAAAACCAAATAAATATTGTACCAGACAGTAGGCCCTCTAAGCAGTCTGAAACATTGCCAGGACTAGAAATAGGCATTATTAGGAATATTGCTGAACTCTGCATCCAACTCCAATTTGTTGTGAGCTTCCTTCTAGAAGTACAAAATTTCCTGCCAGCTCCCCACTCAGAAACACCCGTCTGATAAAATCCAAGACAGTGAACTCTGTTTTCAGGATACACTGAAGCCCATATCTTATGTTAACACAACCAGTGCCATCATCTGGCTTGTTACCAAGCTGCTGTCACTGCCTGCAACTGCTGCAAGTGTCAAAGAAAATAAAAGCTAACTGACCTCAAGGGCATGAAACGGGCATGGACAATAACTTAAATGTAAATTAAAAAGAAAAGACAGGGAAAAGGTAAAATCAATTTTATAACTCATGACAAAATAATATCTAAATTCTATATTGTATTTTATCAAGTGAAGCTTCTTACTGTTTTGCATTCCTTTAGCCACTAATGTTTTAATTTGTTTTAATGCTATTTGCTCTGCCAATTTGAACAGTGATGTAATGACATATGACTCCCTCATATCCAGTGGTACTCACAGCACCTTTGTCGCTGGTGGCTCAAGAGCACAATGAACAGTATCTTGAGTTTAATGTATTTGTGGCTTTGTGAAGGCAGCAATGACACACAACAGGGTTTATTCTCCTTTTGTTTCTGTGCTCTGTAATAGAACACCCTGCCACAAAGACTGTGACCAGAGTATAATGAAAAATGCTAAGCCATTGTCAGTCATGGCAAAAATTTGCAAACTTTACATTTTGTTTAATTATTGAAGAACGGCTTTTCAAAAAGACATGCATTGTTCTAAAGAGGCATTGCAGCATCTATCTTCTTCTCCTCACAAAAGCTTTTTATCTTCAAACAGGAAGAATATACTTGTTGAGGGCCAATTACTAGTCTGTCTATGAAGAAGTTTAAAGGAATTTTTAATTGGTAAATTGACCCATACTATGAGTCACCTGGAGAAGAAGGACATCATTTCCTAAGACAGTTAAGCTTTCTTACACAAATATTAGTCAGTACCTTAGATTCAAGACCCTCTAGCTCTTAATACTATCTTGTTCTTGTACACCAATTTAATTCACTATTGCAGCATCACTCACAGTGACAGTAAATGCTATTCAAGGTGAACAGGGGCAACCCTCTGACCCTTGTTCTAGGCCTCTAGAACAACTTCCATTCATCCAGAAGAAATGTTATGCATCACTCAATTATGTTCTGCTTGAATTCTAAAAAAAAGAGTTTGACAGTCTATCTTATCTTCTTTAGTACAAAGATATCATCAAAAATAAGCAGGCTTAACTGCATAATGTGGTTAATAAAGGTGCATGCAGAAGAGAGGCCTATACAGTCAATGAAAAGAGGCAGCCACTTCCAGAAGCTGGTTCAGAGCCTATTCATTACGTATTTGAACAAGATAGCATGAGTCTCTCTCCCACTATCCACAAATGGTGCCGCATGTTTTGCCTTCTGAAAGGTGATGTATGTATAAACATGACAGGCATCATCATTTAAACATACCTCTTAGAAATAATAGAATTAACCTCAAATGCTGCTTTCTGTAACAAACTCCACTAATGAGAATTCCCTCATAAGAAAAGAAGAGTGAGGAGAAAACCAGAACTCAATCTGTTATGGTATGAATATAGAATATGACAGACTTTTCTTATTCCCATTCACACAACTGGTAACTTGCCAGTTACATGTAACTGGTGACTTTCCACCAGAGATACTGCCTAACATTCCAAATACAAAAAAAAAAGAATTATACCCACCCACACACACTGCTGCCCCAAACCCTAATCTTAGAAACCTATTTGTTCAAACAGCATAGGAAAATATGAGATCCATTTATGTCAAATAATGGGGTTTTTTAATGTTTTCAGCAATCAGTATAATAATCAGCATTTCCTACATACTTTACGTCATTACATAGGCAGCAGAGAAGCAAGTTGTCTATAAAGATTCACCTTAATCCAAGCATCAGTGAGAGATATTTTCAGAGTATCCATATACATGTAAACGTTTAAGTAGGAATCAGATCCCCAAACTGATAAACATTTCTCATAAGTTATGTATGAATTAAAATCAAGTTTTTATTAAAAATGCATAAGTATGATCTGTGGTGAATAGAACCATTAGCTATGCATATTTACTCTTTAGTGAACACAGAAATCAGTAATATTTCTTCTAAATGTCATTTCCATTGGAGGGTTATAGAATGATAAAATGCTTAAACGATTCTCAGATGCCATCCAGCTGGTACATGAACAACTAGGGAGAGGACATAAAATAATGAACTGTGAAATGTTTATTTGCCACAGGGGCAAGAAAATGTCATTTCAACTATTGCACCCATTCTACTTTACAAGTCAGGTGTCACTTAACAGTCCCTCACTTTCACTCACTGTGATAAAACAAATAAATGAAGGCTAATCTGGATGATAATAAACTATCAGATTCTTTAAAGTTATTACTTTTTCAGCACACTCTTTTTGATCACACATTATTTACAATGCTCCATGTTTTCTTCACTCCTGTTGGAAGCTACAGAAAAATCATCCAAACCCCAAAGTGAGCATAAATTGGTTTTAACCATGTGATTTTAGCATCATAATTTAGGGGATCATAAGGGAGTATGCACAAAGGCTGACATTGTTCTAATGAAAGCAGGCTCCTTAGTTTCTCATGATAGTCAGTGGAGACACAAATACCTTTCCAAAACAGCATTGCTCAATCTGTAGATCACAGTTGTCCTTAAAATCAAACATTCCTCACCAAAATAAAAAGTGAAAAGGCACGAGTAAGGAAAATATAAATAATATGTACTTTGAATGACTAACATCATACAATGGGGCTGTGATTTTTCTTCTCTCTCCCACTCCCAAAAAGCCTACATTAGCTGAAAGACTTTACTTAAGGCACAACTCTTGATGGTCACTTTAAGCCAAGAAACAACATTAGGAAATCTGACCTACCCCCTGATGGACTCCCTCTTCTGATTGCAGGGAAGTCTAGAGAGATTATTCTGATTTAGTCAGATCATCAATAGTCTTGTCCTCATCCAAATTTGAAAATACTCACCATTATTATTCTCCATAAAATATCATTTGAATTCAGAACCTTAAATGAAATCCTGTAAAAATTCAAAAATTTTTGACACACCTTTTACAAAAGACCACTGGAATCTGCTGTCTCTTTTGGCATTTTACACCTGGGATAATCTCTTGAGCTTAGTGGGACCATGGGACCAAAACTGAAGTCTGGAGTGTACTGGGATACACAAATAGCTCACTGACATCAGCCTCCAGAGCAAACACTGAATCTCACCAGTCCCTAAGCTCAGGGGAGTTTCTAAAAATGTCATGCGAAATGAAACTGGATGTTGACATCTGTGTCATTAAATGCACCAAAATACTGAGAAGACCCCGTATGGATTTAGATTCATTTCTGGAACAACTCATCAAGTACTTGTTTTCACATCTTATCTGCTGCACTTTGCAATGCAGCATACATTCTCATGGCCCAGCCTGGGAGAGTAATCACTACCAACTTAAAATGTTTCTGTTTTCAACCACAGAACCTGTTCCTTTCTGTTAACTACAAAATGAGATATTTCCCTTCACTACAGACTGACTAGAAGGAACCTTTGGTGTATTTTTAAAATGCTCACTTAGTGCTTTTTTTAAAGCAACAGAAAAACAAAACAAAACAAAACCAGACAAACCCCAAAAATAAAACCACATCACCACTCAAGTGTTCAAGATGCTAGCTCAAGTCTCTGTCAATATGAAATTAATTCCTAATGTCACAAATTTTCCCCATGGCTATACAAAAAGAGTAACTTTGCTAGATATTCTAGGTAGCTATAACCAGGTAGTTCAATCAACTTCTCTCTATCTATTTAAACCTTTCCTTCTTACCAAACACTACAGTATCAGAATTTTGAGTCTGCTAACTGAACTCTAAAGGAGCTTCAAAATGCAGTGAATTAAAACTTTTATCCAGCTGGTTTTAAATCTTTTAACCCTGTAACTTAACACAACACACTGCACTTGTCTTAAAGTGCATAAGCAGTTACTCATTATTATTATTCATTTGCAGTTCTACAAAAAATAACACTGTCCCATTCATAGCAAATGTCAAGTCACTAAAATTAAATTATATAATGGACTGTTACCTCAGGCATCCATTTTTTTGCATGCATCACCCCTTTTGAGCTCAAGTTTTAAGGAACAAAAAAGTTCGGTTCTGAATCCTTAGTATTTTATCTCAAAAACAGAATCTTTAAAAAGTGCTTATTTTTCCACAAAGGTCTCACAGACTTAAAACCATTGCTTTCTCATGACAAGAGATGTTAGCTCTCTGAATTCATAACCGAGTTTCTGGTTTATCTATTTCCAGCAACACCTCAAAATCTACTCCTTACTGTTATACAATAGCTCTCAAACACACATCTGCTGAAAGTCTGCTATTCACAGACTGTTTCCTTTTCATTGCAAGTAGGATCACATGTTTTTGGATACAATAAAACTTTCACTTTCCTATCAAATTTGAAACAAAGCAACTTTAAAGGAAGAAAACAAAGCAGGACTTTAAAGAAGGGACAGATGCAAGTTGTTGACATAGTCAGAATTTCAACAGTCACACTTAAGTATTATCCAAAACTGAAACCAATTCTTTCTATTCTTTGCAGATTGATAAAACTACAGATCCACAGGCCAAGTGCAGTAACATCACTTCCCATTCCACGTGAAAAGCCCACATATTTCATTTCCCTTTTGCTAGCAGAAAATGTAGGAACATGTACATGTCATCAGAATTTTCCACTGCAGACACTTCTCTCCAAAAGCTTCTATAGAAAACCATTGGCAGCAATGACAATGAAACACAATCAAAACACACATGCAAAAAGAAAAAACCCTCTCCCTCAAACCCAGCAATTAAAAGCAAAGTCCCAAAATTTCAATACGCCTTACCTTTAATAAAAATGAAAAAAAAGACATTCTACGTTCACTAGTTATGTAGTCTGGGGCGCTATGGCAAAGTACCTGACACTATGCATGGTGTAAGACCCTATATTAACAAAAAATATGTACTTTATTGCATAATACTTCAGGATAGCTAATTCTAAAGAATATCCACTGTGATTGCCTTTGCTTTGCTCTCAATGGGAACTGAGCTCGAATCCAGCAAACTTCATTCTCTTGAAGTCCTGAGAATTAAACCTCAAAACTGTTAAACATTAGGTTTTCTCCAAGTAAGGATATTCATGGTATTAAAGTATATTAAACCTTGTAGCTAGATTTGTGATATAGACTAGAACCTGTCATGATCACCATTCCTGAAGTGTTTGAATGAGCATAAGAATGTTTGCTATTCATATTTAAAAAAGGCAAACCTAAACTTTGCTTCCTCCTTGCCCCCCTCCCTGCCCTCTTCCTAATTGCTGTCTGTCAAGTTCCACATTCCAGCTAGAGCATCGTGTGATTGGCAGAAGTTCAAAAGATGCTTTTCAGACCTGGAGTCATTGGCCTGTCCAGGTGTCATTGTCCCCTGAGACTCTCCCCCACCCACCTGGTTGGTGGCTCACCTATCCTCTCCCTCCCACCTCCCTGTGAGTTTAAAAGGTGCTGGAACCATGAGGTCAGGGTCTATCGGAGCTGTACTGAGATTCAGAACTGTGTCACCTTGGAATAAACTCTGGATTTAACTCTCCGGCAGAACCCGCTCTTTTTCTCTTCACCATCGCCTGAACTTTTTCCACTAGAGGTAAACTGAGTTTCTACTTCGTATGGGTCTATTCCAAGTGCCTGCCAGCAACTGCCTGCGAGCTAAAGGTGTCTCTGAGGAGAAATATCCCCAGCAGTCATCTCTAGCTCAGTGCAATCAATACTAAACTTTACAGGACCTATCACTAGGGCAGACTTTTTCCCCAAGTATCACACTCTGTTCTCTTTAGTTACATGTGCTGATTCTAAATAATGCAAGCGGGAATTGGAAGAGTACAAGGAACTCTTCAGTGCTATATTAAGTGTGCAATATTGATTATGGACATCTCTCGTGACACCTCTTGTCATAGAAGAAATATGGTAAATACTTCTTTCCATACTAGTTTGTATGCAATTAATTTCCTGGGTTCCACCACTCTACCTGCTGCAGTTCAAATATGTATCCTTATGTCTAACAAGCAATTAAGTAAGTGTTTATGGACACCAGCATCACAGTTAAGTATAGAAATTACCTCAGCTGAAACAGTTTTTGAAACAAAGTATTTTAATTTTCTCTTAACTAGAATTGTTTGTGGAAAAGCACAGAACGAGGACATTCTATACAAACCATTTGCATTTTGATAATTTTGTTCATTAGCTCAAAAGAGTTGGCCTCTTAGCAGGCCAACCAAATCTGGGTATCTTTTTCGTTCTGCTTGGCCAGCACAACAGACTTGGACAGTGGCTTCAGCCAGACCTGTAACAGGGTGAGTTCAGAAAGAGTCACCACAAGCTTGTGTGCTCATAGCCCCAACTGTGAAGTGCCAGCAAGAGGAAGGAGAGACTACTAACATCATATACTGATGCTTGTGAAAAATACCAGTTTTCAGAGATTCAGATAATGTATGTACATTTCAATACATACTTCTTTAGAGCATCAGATCGAGTACCTCACAATCACTAACTGACCCTTTGCAGAGATATATATATATATATATATATGTGTGTGTGTGTATATATGGCTTGTTTACAAATTTTGTATTGTTTGGTTTTTAATACTTAGTTGGAATATCTGAACTGCAAAGCAGTTTACTTAAAAGAAAAAGAGGAAGAAAAGAAAACAACAGGCAGAACAGGCAAATTTTACAGAAATATTTATATAAATTAGTTCAGTAAATTCAGATGGAAACTGAGAGAAGGGAGTGTAAAAGTTGAATTATCTAATTTGCCTTGGGAGTATGGCAATCTTAGTCTGATGGTGAGAAACAATAAGGCAATGATTACTAGGGACTTGAGTTTCCTATGAAATACTGTCTTTCCTCATCACTGCACTTGGAGGGGAGACCTTCTAAGTTGAAAACATGCTGTACTTTTTCTTGTTTTGTCATACTCAAAGTTTTCCCAAGCAGCAACAGTGGGAAAGAATAAAGTTTTAAATGGTTTCTGTGGAGCTCTTGAAAACTTCCAGAAAGCAAAATAATCTTGGCAGTTCACCTTTTCAGCTCTTTCTATTAAAAAGACTAGGCAACAAGACATTAGTGCTACTGATGCAAGCTATTAATAGAAAAGGAAACACCCAAAAATAAAGAGATTTAAAGGACAAAATGAAGTGGCGGCGAAGTCTTTTATTGCAACCAGTATAGTTACCATACAACAAAAAACACCAGAGCCCCTGTGCTGAAGGTTCTCTTCAGAAGGGAAATGAGCAAAAGAGACCAAAATTAGTATCTATGTATATCTATATGGAGAGAGAGAGAGAGAGATAAGAGATAACAAATTTTGTATACAGAAGGCAATTCCTTGCTCCTAACATGAGCAAAATTAGCTTTTACTTGCTGCTAATTTTTCTCATTGGCTACAAATGCAGAGGAAAATGAGCTGTCAAAGGTTGTTTTCCATAGTACAAATGAGAGCACAAACAGTGAGGTATATGTATGTTAATAAGCACAGAGCAATGATCAGTATGCCCTTGAGAGCAGAAGCATTCCTTGAGGTTTCTGGATAATCTGATGGTATACAGTATGTTGCCTTAACTATGAGCACTTAAAATGCATTTATGAAAATAATTCTGCTTCTGCAGGGTCTCTCAAGCTAATGCAGCTCTACTCCTGCACCAGTATTTGACACCACCTCCTTTTTTTACCTATTTGTGACATCTACATCATTTATGTATGTACAATATGCAACAGCTTCTCTAATGAACTGTAGTATCCCACAATACTGTTTGTGCAGTGCCTACAAAGACCAATTAGATCACCACACCCAAGCTTTGTAGAGATGAAAGAACTTATTTACATTAAAAAAAAAAAAAACAGAAAGAAACCTTTCTTTTTACCAACTTTTTTCCCCAAAACAAAAGTATACTTTCTATTCAAATATGACCATTTTAAAACTGAATCCCAGGTACCAGTAACACAAAGTCTTCACACTTAAAGTTTTACACTTTTTTTTTAAAGTATGGTTATCAGCGTGGAAATCCTTCCCACACTCATCTCCTCAGGCCAGATAACTACTAGATCCTTTATTTTTGATTTGCATCTTCATTAACGTGGCTGATAATTCCAGGATGAATCTTGACAGCATTTGCTCCTTTAAGTAGTCTTTACCTAAAAAAGTACTGACAACCAACTAATCACCCATGGGCCTACTGAGGAGAGTTAAATCTCCTTGACTTAAAACTCATAACCTATTCCCATCTGATGGTATATGGCACATTAAGGAATATGACACGTGATTTTAATAAAATGTGGGGTTTTTTTCCATTCTGTCTCCTTTTTCTCATTTAAATGATTACTCCTGCTTTTAACCTATCTAAATGTCATGACACAAGTGCAATTCAGTTTTCATTTTCTTATTTTTATTTTCTTGTTTATTTTATTTTTTCCTGTAGTTTTACAATTAGTTGTAGGAAGCTTCATGTAGAAAGTAATGCTACAACTCTGCACTAGCTTACCTGCTGATCCACCTGCTGATACATTCCTACAAGGCATTTCTGTTGATGTTTTTATGAGTTCTGCAAGTATTTTTTGTCACCATGAGTTAGCAAATATGCTTCGCTTCACAGACTTTCAAAAAAATAACAATTTAACATCTTAGCACATTCTATAGTCATCATGACCACCTGGTTGTAAAATGCATTAAAAAAATAAAAAAAAAAAGCTCTGCAAGAGGCACAATTTAAACTATTTTTCTCCCCTTTGGAGGAAAAAAAGAAGAAAAAAAAAAAAGTACGCCTCTGAAACTTAAATGGATCTGCAGAACTTAAGACATTATTTTTATGTTTCCAAATTGCTGGAAAAGGCTACATTCCTACCATTCCACTCAAGATTCACTCTATTGGTACTATTCAAGATTCCTTTTTAGACAATATACATGAATAAATCATGTCTGATAAGATACATCCAGTTACAAAGAATTAAATAACTTAGGTCAGGAACAGCATATACAAATAAAATGTGTTCCAGAATACAAAATGATTAAGGATTGATGACAACTGATGAAAAGATCACAGGCATTTCGAATTTCTGATCTGCTAACACATCTTTCTTTCTTATGTACTGTTTTACCGATTTGGTTCCTGAAATCTATTATTTTTCTTCTTTTGTAGTTCTCTTAGTACCTGCCTCCAGGAAAGAAATTGGCAACAATGCTGGTTGCTATTGACACTGGCTTACACTTTCTCAACAAAACTATTCACTAAGAGGTAGAGGGATGGAGTAACATGAAATATTTCATTTCTGCCATAAGGTTAACTGCTTAATAAAGGTGCTTCCAGCACCTGTTCTGCCAGCACATGAACATTCAATATAATGAGAATAAGAAATGGGGCATATTACATTGATAAGTCTTTATCTGTATGTCACTGCATCCAAATCCACAGGAATTCTAACATCATGTATCTGATTCCACAACAATGAAACAACCCATTGTATACATTACAGAAAGGGATATGAGTTTCTTAACTTTAACCCCAGCTCTTTCAAAGTGCCACAATACAATTGCACAGCCTAACCATCGTGCTAAGCAGATCTATTTTTAGGCAGCTTCTTTGTTATTGTATCTCAGTGCCTACTTTTTAAACTCAATCTAGTTTCGCTGGTAGCTGAGCTTACAAGTGCTGCCACATGTCTCCAAAGGTAAATATAAATATGTGGCTGAGTTCTGTAGCAACATAATGATACAGTGTTTAAATACACTGGACAACAAGTCTGAAAGAAAACAAACAAACAAAAAAACCCACATCTGCAGAACAGCTCAGGCGTGACAACTTCACACAGAAACACACCTGTATGGCAAACTGCGTGCAAGCTGCGCATCACCCCTGACACGCGTCTCTGCCTTACACAGGGCCAGTCAAAGGAAACCAGGTACCAACTTGACTCAACGCTTGGGAGAACTGCCCGAGTTTATTAACTCCGCCGTGCGCCCACCGCAGCCTCCCCGGCAGAGTCCCCGCCAAACTACCTGTAACACAGCTCCAATTTCCCACCCTGCCGCCTCGCTCGCATCCCCATGCCGGCCCCCCGGGCCCCTCCTCGCCCAAAGCGCGGGCGCTGCCTTCCCACCCTGCCCCTCCCCGAGCCCCCACTCCGGGCAGCGGGGGAGCCGCCCCGCCGCCCCCTCCTTCCCTCCCGCCTTGCTTCCCCCCCTCCTCCGCGGGCCGCCCCCGCCGCCACTCACCAGCTGCGCGCCGCACACGGCCACCAGCGTGCACCGGCCGCTGCAATAGCCCATGGCTCCCGGCACCCCGCGCCGCCGTCCCGCGCCGCGCCCACTCAGGCGGCGGGAGAGCACCGCCCGGCCGCCGCCCGGCTCCCGCCTGCCGCCGGCGCTCCCCAGCCCGGGACCCGCATGGGGGCGCGCCCGCCGCCCGCCCGCCCGCCCTCAGCCGCGGCCGCAGCGCCCGCCGCCTCGGCGGTCGCGGGCAGCGGGGCCGGCCGCCCCCGCGGAGGGCGGCAGCGCCGGGGGGAGGGCGGCGGCAGGTGCCTGCAGGAGCAGCCGCGCTCTGCCGCGCAGCCCCAGAGGCATCTGGGCTTCAAAGTTTGCCCCCTTAACTCCGCTCGCAAACCATCCGGGCTCGCAGCCGTCTGCGGCGGGGGGGAGGCGGGGGGAGGAGGGGAGAAGGGAGGGAGGGACGGACGGACGGACGGGAAGGCGAGGCAGGCGGCGGCGCTAAGCTCGGTTCACGCTCGCAGAGCGGCTTCTCTCCTGCCCACGGCATACTGCTCCCCCGCCCGCCTTCCTCCTCCTCCTCCTCCTCCCGGTAGGGCTCAGGCAGCCCCAGCTGTGGGAACCCCGCTCCCGGGTGCTCCACCGCGGGAGGGCGCGGAGAGGCGGCGCAGGGGCGAAGGGCGCCTCCGCTTTGTCTGCGCGGGCGCGGCAAGCGCGTTGCACCTTCCTGGGCGCCTTTGTCTCGGCGGGACACCTCTCCGCGCCCACCCCGCGCGGAGCTCACCCGCACCGCACTGCGCCCGCCGCAGCCCCGCCGCCGCACCGGCACAGCCCCTCCGGCAGGGCGCGGCGGCGGGGCCCGGCCCGGCCCGCGGTCACGGCAGGGCACCGGAGCGGGGCCCGGCCGCGGGCGCGGAGCGGAGCCGGCGCGGCCGCAGCCCCGCGGTGGCGCGCGCTGCTGCCGCCTGGCGGGCCGCGGGCGGCGGTGCAGGGGAAGCCGCCCCAGCCGCGCTTGCTCCGCTGCAGCCGGCACCGGGGAGAGCTCCCCGGGAGCGCCGGGAACACGGCGGCCCCCGCCTGCCCGCCGCACCGGTGTCACTCCACCCTGAGCAGAGCTCACAGGCGGAGGCTGATCTAAAGAGTCTGACCTGGAACACTGGGACAGGTCCGAGACAGAGGCTAGGAGCTGGAGAGTGAGAGAAGGAAAAGAAGGACAAGACTGGTCCTATCTCAAAAAGAAATATTAATTAGTGTCAGGGAACTGGTTTTGCCCACCATTATGATGAGGAACGTTTGCACTTAGTGACTTGATCCGGCCTTCCTTTGCTGTTAAAAGCATTCAGAATACATCGAGTTGGTGGTAAATTATGTGTCACGATCTGGTGTGTCAGTCAGCCTCCAAAGGTTGTTAATTGCTGTGTCATCACCAACCGCCTTGACATTGCATTTGGACCAGGTCGCTCTTACTGAGCTGCCCATTAACAGAAGTAGTTTTGTCTGGGACGTTCAATTATACTGGAGGAATGTCACTGGGTTTCCTGAGCACATATTTGTTTGCAGCACAAATTCCCTGTAAAACTGGAAGCTCTCTGGGAGCTTATAAACCCATGTAGTTTTCTCTCACTCTATAAGCAAGTTTGTCAAAATCGTTGGCAAACTGTCAGATGAGCAGTTATGACTCCTAAAATTCTTATAATGTAATGATCGCTCCACAGGGAAGCAAAACACGCACAAAAGTGACAATGTTTGTCCTCTGGTCCAAAAGTACATTCTTCTGATTGTCAGCCTCTGTGCTGTCAGACACAGTATGGACCGGTCAAATCTCTGGGCACCAAACACGATGAACATAGTCACTTGAGGATCTAAGGAGGCAAGTACTAGGGATAGCCATAGCTGAGAACAAATAAAGCTGTGGAACAGCTGAGGCTTAGAAAGCAGAGCTGTCCAGCAAGTGGCAGAGAATAGTTCAGGTACCTCTGCACTCTAACTGTTTCTTATGACTTCTTCAGCATATCATGCTTACACTTACAGGATCACGGAATGGGTAGAGTTGGAAGGGACTACAGTGGGTCATCCGGTTGAAATTCCCTGCTCAAACAGGGTCATCCTATAGCACGTGGCAGTGGCAAGAACAGTGTGTCTCATTATCTGAGACTGGGAGCTGGGAAGCTAACAGAAAGGGCAGTTTGTACTCATTTGGACTCTTGTGAGGAAGCAAAGAGTTTTCTCTCTGTGCTCATAACTGATCTGGTTGTTCATTACAGTGCCATGTTTCCTAAGGGAAACATGGGCTGTAGTGAAAGAGTCCAAAATTACAATCTCCATGGACTCTAACAGCTTTCCAAAGCTCCCTGATCCTTTTTCTTCTCAACACCTTCTCCTATACTTTTGCATTGTAGTAAGAATCTCAACTTGTTTGCCTTCTCCTAAGTATGTTTAAAGTAAATGTGTCTGTTTCTGTGCTGTTATCCACTTCCCCCTTGTCAGTGGCTTATCTGTCCACACAAACTTCCTTTCTTCTTGTCACTTTTATCTGTTTAATCTCTTTTATCAAGAGGACTCGAAGTGAGCCACAGGATTGAGCTCTCGTTGGGTCAAATGCTCAGGTCGGGGTCTTTTTGAGTCCAGTCTAAGCCTGTTCTTGGGGCCCTGCAGCAGCTTCAGCATGCAGCAAAATCAGCTGTGTACACACAGCAATGCTGTTTTTTTTGGTTCCTAGTTAGACTTACCAAAAGGCCTGTTATATGTGCTCAGTGAGTAATTTCCAAACGTTCATAACTTTGTCAAAACAAAACCAATTTTCTTCAAAGGCAGGCTGTGCAGTGCTCTTCACTGAAGGTTATTCCATGCAAAACATTAACTTGTAGGTTACAGTGCTTTCGCCAGTTGCTTTGTAACCATAAAGAGGTAAAAAACCAAAAAAAAACCAAAAAAAAAAAACCCAAAAACCCCTAAACCGAACAAAACAAAAAACCCAGATAAAAATAGTTTTCCCTGTTTCCCTCCAGTGTTCTCAATCAAGTGTAATTTTATTCCTATTTCTATAACTCATATCTGGGAGGAGATCAGTTCAAAACTCTGTGACTGTCACTAATGACTGGAAACAGGAGGTTACAGATTCATTTTACATTTCCAGTTATAGGAGCTCATTGCCAGTGCCTGTACCCAGGATGTCTGCTCTTTGGGCACGAGAGGGGAACCCACTTTTTGGCAGCATAATGGTGAAACCTGTGTCCCCTGGAGTGCCTTCCCTGTGATTTGACAGGACTTACTAACTAGTTTTAAGCCTAACCCTAGTCTGCTCCTTCCCTGAGCCTGGGGGAGCACCTGGGCAAAAGGACAGCCCAAGGAGAGCTGCAGCTGCCAGCCTGCTGCATCAAACCAGCGGCCACAGAGGAGAGCAAGGAAAGCTGCAGGCCAGAGAGAGCAGCAGGAAAGGCCACTAGTGGCTTATGGACCGTATCCCTTTCTTTTAATAAACCTTTCATGTGAAATCCGTTTAGCCAGCACAGTGTGGGTTCAGCAGCACGTCATCCCAAGCATTCCAGCCATGTAGGAGCTTGCTGCCGCCAGCACCACCTCCCCAGGCTGTCCCAGGTGCCTGTAAATCAGCATGGGCTCTTACCTACTGCATCCATTCTTGTATCCAACCAGTCTGAAAATTCTTTGTAATTGATAATGTTGTCATCAACAGTAAAGGGAAAATATTGTTTCAATTTAACCAACACCTTGTTAACAGAGCAGAAGTTGCTGTGTGACGTGCATGGGGAAAGAATCAATTAGGGGGAAAAAATAAGTGATTAAAGCATAATACAAAATTATTGCAGGCTTAAGAACACTGCAATAAAAATTCTATTCAAACCTCTAAGACTGTAGCAGTATTAAACGATTTTTTCTGAACATCATCTCTACCATAAAGATTGAGTGTCAGGTACTTTTTTTACCTCCTGCAGGATTTCAAGAGTTGATTGCCCAAATGACAGTTTACTTATTTTACTGTCACATACTTTTGTGAAATGCCATAACAAGTTGATTACAGGTTTCACATTTTGCATAGTGACAAAGTCATCTGTCATATAATAGTCTGATGCCTGAAAAACCATTTAACTAAGAAGCAGTTGCTACTGAAAATAATGATATTTGAAACATTAAGTGGGTTTAAATGTGTACATTTTCTAAGTAAGTCTTTGTTTTAACTGAATGAGAAGAACAGTGTTATCCTTTTCAGGCATGAATTTAAGACTTGTAAAAGTCACCAGACAACAACTAGCTAGAGGGTGAGATGAATTAGGAGGGACATCATTTCATGAATGAAATGAAAAATAGAAATTGAAAGCCTAGTGATACATCATAGCTTCTACAAAGATGAAGTCCCTGGCTCCTGTTTCAAAAACCTGTTATTCCTACCAACCTGTGCTGGAGATCTGAGGCCATGTCATGCTCTCTGGCTCCTGAAACAGAAACAGTCTCCCTTCCCTTATGGTGAGACATATTGGGTCTCTGTAACTGGTGTGAAGAAAAGAATAACATTTTACTTTCTTATTCAACAATATCCATACCTTAGATGAGATATAAGTAACAACAGTAAGAAGGATAATCCATTCATTTAATGTATTCAGTTTCTTGACTGATTCTAAGTGACTAGATTTTCAAATAATGTGGTGTGTCATTTCTACTTAGCAATACTAACCAGTAAGGGAATTTTCTGGGCATTTTATTTCTGGTAATGAGTGGATGAAGTAATGGTAGTAGCAATCTTCCCTTCTCATGTGCAGGCAAAAGAAAAGCCAGTTTTCAAAATGAGAAGAGAATGGGATGGGGAAGCTCAGCAAGCTGTTAGATTGAAGAAGAGAATGATGAGTCTCTGGCACTCTGTCATATACTGACTTCATAGACAATGCAGCCATCACATATCTGCCATTGTGAATGCTGGTAGAAAATCATAGTGAATTATACATGAGGTTGAATGCTGAACCTCTCTTGAGGGGTGCTGCACCCAGGTGCTCAGCTGACCTCCTGCAGTGGGCTGCAGCACAGGGTAAGAGCAGATTTCAGCAGTGTCCAAGGGTGTCTGACCTTCCTGGGCCACCAACTGCAGCGCACCACAAGTGATAAAAGCCCTGCTCTGGGGCCACAGATCAGTGACAGCCAAGTGCTGTCACTGCATCCTTGCTGCTGAGTTTGTTTTCCACCCAGGCTGGAGAGACATTAAGTATGCAATAGCTTTGGCCTTTTTCAAACTGTTCCACCTTCTGTGAGAAAATGGGAAAAATAGGAATCAGAGGGGAGGAGGATTTCCTTGCCATGTTGTCTTCTTCACAAAGGAGCATGGTTAACAAAATTGTCAACCTGAAGGCTATCATTGCCCTCTGTGGACACAGTTTGTACAATGTTTTTGTCAACTAACCTGTATTTTTCTGTGCACTTATTAGTCTTTCTGGGGAAAAAAAAAAAAAGAGTCTAATAATGCTATCAGTGCTTTATTTTTAGTCAATGTTTTCTCACTTGTGGACCTTAAAACATTGTATAGGTAATTTAATATGATTGATCCTACATTTCAGTAGATCTGTGTATGGAGATTTCAAACACTTCATATGTTAGGTACGTTGGACATCCACACAGTAGATTTTTCTTATCTGTCTCCTATAAACTTGTGTAACCTTTAGCAAGTCGATTAAACATTCTGCTTCTTATATACCTCATCTGGAAAATAAATGTGTTCTCATTTTGCCTAGGGCAAGGTAACACAAGGGAGAAATCATTTTCATAGCATTGGAATTTCTTCTCACATTTAAAATTGGCCAATGAGGAGGTCAGATTATTCTCTGTGACCATTGTTTTTACTGTTTGTTTCCTTTATCCCATTAAATAATGGATGCATATCCATTAAAATTATATTTTTAAGCATTCTGCTATTAATATTTTTGAAAGTTTTTTTTTCTTTAAGTCACTGTCAAATCTAATTTGTCAAGTCTGTATTTAATGTTACCTATTTAACAAATTATTTTAACATATTTTAATTCTGAAATAAACAGGTTCTGTTTTCAGCAAATATTTTGATTGCCAGTGAAAAAAAAAATCCTGAGGTTTGAGAACATAAGGGTGCTTTCTTCTGTGACACAAGTGTGACTATGGTCTTAAAAATGGAGAGAGGGGTAAAATTATGGCTTGTATTCAAGGAGGAGATTTTATGGGCAAATAGAAGAAGTAGAATGAAACGTCGTACTTCCAGTCTCCAAAGCTCTGAGCAGTTGGAAGAGCTCTGGTAGCGCCCAGCTGCAGCTGAACCTTGATATTGTCCGTGAACTGAAACCCGTCAAGAGAGGGCACTGCGTTCATGCACAGACACGGCGCCCGTCGCCGGCCGCTCTTGCGGGTACCTGAGGATGTGCAGATTCCCACCCGCAGCGCTCCCGCCTGCCCTGCCCAGCCCTGCCCTGCCCAGCCGTGCTCTGCCTTGCCCAGCCGTGCTCTGCCTTGCCCTGCCCAGCCCAGCCCAGCCCAGCCCTGCCCTGCCCAGCCCTGCCCAGCCCAGCCTAGTTCTGCTCTGCCTTGCCCTGCCCAGCCCAGCCCAGCCCAGCCCAGCCCTGCCCTGCCCAGCCCTGCCCAGCCCAGCCTAGTTCTGCTCTGCCTTGCCCTTCCCAGCCCAGCCCAGCCCAGCCCAGCCCAGCCCTGCCCTGCCCAGCCCTGCCCAGCCCAGCCCAGCCCTGCCCTGCCCTGCCCAGCCCAGCCTAGCTCTGCTCTGCCTTGCCCTGACCAGCCCAGCCCATCCCAGCTCTGCCCAGACCAGCCCAGCCGTGCCCAGCCGTGCCCTGCCCAGCCCAGCCCAGCCGTGCCCGTGCCGCCGAGGCACAGAGGAAGCCGCCGTGGATACCCCGGTAGAGGAGGCAGCCGTGGTCTCCCTTTGGCACACAGGGAAGCAATGGGCTTCATGAGGAGTGAACTGCAAGAAGAAGTAAAAGGCGTGCAGCAAGTCTAATGATCTCTTCTGGACTCTGATCTTGGAAAATACGGTTTTTTTTCCTGAGGTCATGGGTGGCCTTGCAGCTCGCAGGACACATCATAGAGAAGAATAACCTATGTTTGTTTATAACGTTTTAATAACTTTCTAGGTGAAGTGGAGTCCCTTTGTTTATCCAGGCTGGCCTTCTGCAACAGGTGATAGGACTTCCTTGGGCTGATTTCTGATTGAACTGGATTTGGGAAATACTGTTCGAGACATTATTTAGAATTTACTAAAAACGAGGACTACATAAAGCATTCTGTAATAAATCCTAGAGATCCAGTAGAAGAATTAATATCAAAATATTACATTTTATCTCTAGTCTAAAACTTAAAGAACTGCTTCTTGCTCAACTTCTAACAGTAACACTGAAAAGTGGCTTTTAGAAATCAAAAAGGTTGTTTTCATCTCTCTCTAAGCTTGTCTTGACTCTTGCCATTTTAAGATATAATCTTTTTTCTGATAAGATGAAGACCTTGGTCTCCCTGTGCGTTATACTACTAGGTAGATTTTTCAGTCCTTCAATCACTGTCCCAGATTTTTTTTTTTTTTTAATCCTCCCTAAAAGTTCAATATTTTCTAGAAATTCAGGCTGTGGAAGTAAACAGAGTATGTTATTAAGGAATGCGGCATTTTCAAATGCAAAAAGCCTCATATCAGATTTGCTTTCATCATCCTCATGAAATGTCCTGTCCATCTTGTTCATCTCCTGTGCCCTCTAGAGCTCCTTCTCTGGTTCTGTTTCCTGAGATAGGCTTCTCCATGGATTCCCACTGATTGCCTTGTCTTTTCCTGGCTACAGGACTTTGCATTATTCCCTGCTCACATAAATGTTTCTTTACGTTTGGCTTGCCAAGTTACCCAAGTTACATAAAACAACCAGTCCTCTTCACAACATTCCACTGAAACTATCTTTTCACCTTCAAACTATATTGATAGCAATTTCCTTTGTTTTTCCTTTTCTGTAGAAAAATTTTAAATGGTAGATAGTACAAGGTGCTCTTGATATGTTCAGAAGTTGTTTTCCATTTAAAGTTCCTAATTTGAGATGTATCATTAGCTACCTTTTTTACTAACTTAATAACTTGCTTAACTTATGCTCTGTGTTTAATTTTCACACTTCTAGTTTTCCTTGTTAAATGGTCATCAATATGAGTTCAAAAAAATCAAGTTTACAGTTACCATCATCATCCAAACTTGTAATCTCTTCAATAAAAGCCATCAAGTTAGCTTGATAAGGTCTGTTTTCCATAAACTCATGTGGATCAGCAATAATTATTATTAATGATCAGCATTAATTATCCACCTATAATTCTTTATTAATTGAGTCTATATCAGCTGTTATATCATATGACTCTTATATAATTTTGCCTCTAATCAGTGTTAGACTGACAGGTCTTCTCATTTACCCTTTTAAATATTGGTGCAATATTAGCTTTTCTCCTTTTCACTGGGGCTTTTCTGGTGTTCCAGTTCTTATTGACAATCAACATTAATGGTTCAGAGAATTTCTTTACCAGATTTTTCTAAAGCTTCTCAATGAAAATTACCTGGATCTTTTTATTTGGAAATGTGTGCTGTTGTTAACTACCTTTTGATTCACTGGAGTGACCACTGGAATGGAAAGTGCTTCAGCCTTACCTCATGATAAAATTTCTACTTTCTCCCCTCCTAAACAGAGAATGGGGATATGCACTGAGCCCACATGGTTTGTCTGCATTATTATTCTTTATTCTGTATTTCCCACCTGCTAGTACAAAACCAATATTGCTCTTTCTTTAATTCGCTTTTAATATCCTTTTTAAAAAGCCCAGATAGTCTCTCTTCTTATTGGCCTTAGCAGCCATGGCAGGTCTTTTTGGCTTTTCAATTTTGTAATTGATTAATCTTGATTTACTTGAATCTGATGAGGTCCATTATTAATTGATTGTGTATTCTTTTACCTTTGTTTCCTTTATTTCCTCTGGTTCCTACTTCTATGTCAGCTCATTATGTTGTGATACTATTTCCCTCCCCTTCCATTTAATTTGGTTCTTAATTGCTATCAATTCACTGAAATCAACCCTTAAAAGCAATACAGGATCACTGCAGACTGGGTTTTGTTTTCTGTCAAACAGCAAATCTAAAAATTTTTACTAATATAAGTATGATTTTTACCTAGTAATATGTTAGTAATTTTTACCTGTAACTTTGAATTCTAGGAGAATGCTAACATTAGCATCAGAATTTCTTCAGCATATGTCACTCAGGCTGAAGTTCCTGTGATTACACAGGCATTTAGTTTTCCTTCACTGTAGACAGGTGCTCACCTGTGCCCTGGGCTTCCTACTGTGATATGGTAACTTGCAGTCAATCCCAGCTGGTACTTTGTACTTTGCCAGTTAGATATTCACCCCCAAACTTCCAATATTTTTCACTTCTCCACTGTCGGCACTTAGTTAGAGCCATTTTTTGACATGAAGTGTCTTTTTGCACTCTTTCTCCCAACTTATTTCCTAAATAGATTGCAGCCAGTGATTTCAGTATTCTAGTCAAGCAGATTACCCAATCAAGTCTCAGTAATGCCAATGAAGAAAAATTCATGCTCTTAAATGAGCCATTCCAGCTCTTGTTTACTAAAAAGGCTCCAAGCCTTGCAATATAGGCAATTAAAGTTTTTTTCTTCCTCGTATTCTTTGGATTTTTGATTAATTTTGTCCTTAATGTCTTCATTTTTTTGCTAAATTTGATGGTTCTCTGCCCCTCATCCCTGCATCATTCCCTCTTGTTATTAGTTTGTCATCCTCAGACACCACTTGCAAAAGGGCTCTGGTGCCTTGCTGTTTGGTAAAACACGCAGTGGAAGTTCCCAATGCAATGTGTGTCAAGAGGTGAAAAGTGAATTTACAACAAGTGCAGAGTGCTGCCAAAGATAGGCAGTATGAATTTTTCCAGAGTCTGGCATCTTCTTTGGCCATGGTTCACATTCACTCACAAGTCTTAGGATATAATTTCTCATTATATTTCTACTAGTAGTAAGATCAGTGGAAGGAGTTCCTGGTTTTCCCTCTCAATAAGGCGTCCCCCATGAGGGACCACCTTCCCAGAGAAACTGTACAATTCTTCATGGAATCAGGCTGTAACTCAGAGATGAGAAGAAATTCAGGTTTCCAAAAGCCCTCCTCCGTGCAGGCTGAGGTGTTGGGGAAGTGTGCTGGAGAGCCACACAGCAAGCTTGCAGGTGGGACTGGGGCCCTTGATAGTCCTTGCCCCAGGGCAGGGGCAGGGCTGTGACGGGGCTGGCTGCTGGTCAGAGGCACAGAGGCAGGAGAAATACCTTTACTTCTACACACTTCCCTTCTGTGCTGGGGGAAAGTAGGGGTGGCCATCTGAATTTTCAGGTCCTTCTGGCTCTTAGGCAGAAATCCTCAGCATTGTTGATGGGGAAGACATAAGCAAGGAGGTCTCTCTTGTGGTGCTCCTCTCCTGTGACTGGAAAAACAGCACAGGAACAGCTTCCAGCTCTGTGGTTAACATGATTCACAGAGTTGGGAAAGGGCTTTAATGGATCAAGGGATGCTGACTGGCTTAAAATGTTTATCAAATAGCAATGCCACATTTTGTGTCTCAGCATTCAGATAACAGCAAACTGGTTTATATTTACCTGAAGATGATCCTTTCTATTTATTTTTCATAAACTGTGATTTTCTTCAATTATACAGCTGATACAGAGATTTGTAATTGATTTAAAATGTGGAGATGATAGTATAAGATATCATTGTGCAAAAAGAAGATACATGTTGGAAAATTATTAACCTTTCAGACTATGTATAATGTATATTATAGGACCAGATAATGTATATTCTTCTAGTCATAATAATAACTCCCAAACAGTTTCAGCTTAGTTTAAGGTTTTGGTTTGTTTTGGTGGGGTTGGTTTTGGTCTTTGTCTAGTTTGTTTTTTATATTTATTTTCTCTTTCTGCTGAAGTGAAAGAAAATAAATTTAGGTCAAACACCTCCTCGGGACAAGAATTAGATCTTTTGGTGGAAGAAGCTGTAACAAACTTATCATCATATCATATCATAAAAACTGTGAAATAAACTTCTTCCCTGCTGTCACCCAACTTCACAGGCCTGTGGAGCTAGCTTATGCCTCAGGTATAATTATGGTGTTTTTTTTCTTTTCAGTAACAGGCTCCTGAAGTGTCCAGCAATCTGATTAAGTAGAAGTAATAATATCTGATTATTTTTAGAAATTTAGGTTTTATTTTGTTCTCTCTCACACATTTTATTATCTTCTCCTTCTTTAAATCTTTATTTAAAATTAATCTCTGATATGTTTTTTCCAACATGAAATATAGGTTTCACATACTACTGAGACACCTGTAAGCTCAACAAGCAACCAGCTGAACAGTGTAGCCTGAAACTACCAATTTCAATTCTTTTCATAAAATGCTATTTTTTTTTTCCTAAGCTGTGCTTTAAATATAAATTGAATTCTTGAGGACAGAGATTGGGCCTTTAACTGTATCATAAAATGTTTAATACATTTGGACATTTAAGAAATGACATGAAATAGGCTAGGCCATTAAAAACTGTGTTCTTTAAGCTCCTATTTTGTGTATCCTGTTAAGATTTATTGCAGAGTTTTTCAGTTTCTCTTAAATTCACTGCGTATTTCAAAGGGAATTAATTTTGTTTTTTCTTTAGCTGTGGCAGATGTCAGCTCTCTCAGTTTTCTTCCAATTAATGCTCTTACCAATTTTTCATGTTCTGCCTTGAGGTTAGATTTGAACGAGAAGGGTTTGTCAGTTCCTGCAGCCACCAAATCTGGGGTTTTATTGTTGTTGTTCCTATACTTTTCTGTATATTTGGTATCTTTTTATTTAAGATTTGTTGTTGTTCCCTTCTCCAGGTATCTTTTACTGGTGGTCCAGAGTGTTTCTTTATCTCTGGGAAAAGCCTTCCTGCTTGAGAGACCTATTGTATTTGCTATGTGGATGCAAAACACTCATCTCTATTTTTGCATTTAGGAAAAGATGTGTATTGTTTCTTCTTTGGCATTGAAGTTCATGCAGTCCATTTCCATTTATGCCTTCACCTAACAATACACAAATGCCCCCCATGTGTTTCCCATCCATCCCTCCAGCCAGCTACTGGGTATTACTACCCATGCACCTATTCTGGAAGCACACAAAGGTTGACTAAATTTGACTTGATGACTTCTGAGAAAATGCTAATTTTGCTAGATTTTTTCTACAGTTCCTTGGAAATAATGCAAAAGCATTCTCATTTTTACTGACCAACAAGAAATAGAGCAGTATATGGCAGTGAATAAGAGGGTAAATAATGTAAAAAACTTTATTTCTGAGGGCAAGAGTTCAGCACCATTTCTACCATTATATTCAATAAAAGGCCAAAATAAATCTCCCCTTCAGTCTATTTCTCAGGATTATTTTGCCTAAGAAGGTTTAACCAGCCTGGAGTAATCTTTCAATACATGTTAGGAAGATTTCACATAAATAAATCTTCCAGAATAAAACTGTAGTCTCCAATTACATTGAATTCCTGTTCCTCTTCTTTCTTTCTACATCACTTTTCCTTTGGTTGTTTTACTCCCTGATACTCTTGAATGTGTTCTTTGCTCACATATTGACTCACTTTCTCTTTGGTCTCACTGCCTCTTGGTCTTGCTTCTGTCACTGAGCTTTCTTTGCTTCACTGAAGTTCTTCACTTGCTAAAATCCCTTTCACACCCCAAAGTTTCTTAAGAACTCTGAGGTTCATTTGCAGATAATTCCAGCAGGAAACTCTCAAATTGATCTTTCTTTTTCTAGTCCTGGGGCTTTCTTTCCCAGTTATTTGTTTTTCTTGATTCTCAAAACATTAGTCAGAGTAGACTGATTATTGCTCAAACAGCGCTGTGGGGAAAAACTACATAAGCTGCACATTCAACATCTGTCCACAGGGTAAAAGAGAGGAAGACTCAGAGATACTGGATATTCTTCCCACTTCTGCTGTTTCTTGATTATATCAATTTGATCAAAAGATATTGAAAACTATTGAGAAATGAAGATACTTCAGTCATGCACATTTTGACATTGCCAAAGTTCCCTTTACATGTGAATTTTCAACTTGTTTCTATTTGTAGCTTTCTTTTTTAATTATCTAAGAATGAGATGGGAAATGAAATCTAAGTGAAAAAAAACCCAAATATCAGAAGTGAATACCCAAGCTATAAACCTTCATTTTTCTTCTTACAGTAAGCAACTTCTCCTGTAAATATGCAGAGTAATAAAGTTATAACATAGGAATAAACAATCTTGTTCTCCATGCCCTCTGCAAACTATATTACAAAAGCGATTTTCATTTCATCAAACAAGATTCTAGGAGTGGATAGAGCTGACTGGGATAATGCAAATCATCACAAATAAAGGAATATGATCAGTGTTACTTTTTTTTTTTTTTTAAACGCCAGCCTGTAGGAGTTGAATTTATTTTCCCCTGCATTTGTCTGCTTTATCTCTTCTTGATGCATTTATTTTGGATGATTCATTCAGGGTGATCTTTTTAGAGCATACATGTGGCAGTAGCCATCTCAGTCAGCATTGTGGGACAGTTTTACTGCTCCTCACCAGAGGCACAGTCAGCCTGTAAAACCACAGGCTTTCTTCCCTTCCCTCCCTCCCTCCCTCCCTCCCTCCCTCCCTCCCTCATATCTCTGCACATCCACCCCACACACCATGCAATCGGCTTATGGATACATCAATTGCACAGCAATAATCTTCTCCCCTGTGGGCTGTGGCTTTTGCAAAGGAGAAAGGCCTTCTTTTTTACACTTTACAGTTGTGTGGAGCTCAGCCTCACAACTTTTTCCAGTCTTGATTATTCTTTTCATGCAGATCCACACAATTTCTAACAAAATTGCAGCCAACTGAAACTTCTGATTCAGAGTTTTGCCTTCATGTGCTGGGAAGCAGAAAGTAACTCTGCACTGGTGAGCTCAGTTTCTGGGCTAACCCATCTGCAGCTGCACAGAGATAGCAGCTAGCATCTGGTTTTCCTTGGTTCATGGGCTGTTTTATGAGATCAGATGAGCAACCAGCAGAGGGGAAAAGAGCCTTCTTGGTTGTATAGGCTAACATTTGCTGTCAGCCTGTTCCACATATGGATTCTAGGGCTGCAGAGAGAAACAAGTATAAAACTGGGTCTCAGAGAAGCTGTCTTTGGGAGCTATTCAAGGGAAGTGTGGGCTTCAAAGGGTGTACCTCACCTGCATTGAAAACAATCCTGCCTGTGATAATAGCCTGTGTATGAATAGCCTGGGTGTGATTCTTTTCTTCCTTCTTGTCCATGCAAATTGGAGTAAATAGATGCAGGTGAGAGAACAGAATGACAGAACAATCAAGGTGTAAGTATTAGAAAGCTACCTAGATTTCTTCAGTTGGACAAGCTGAGATTCATAGACATTTGAGATTGACTGCATCCATTTTCCTATATTCAGCTGGTATATCTTAAATCTGGGTGGTCAACAGAGCATAAATATGTTGTGCATGTGCATTCTGACAGCACATGTATCAGAAGAAAATCTTGCTAAAAAGCACATAAAACAATTGTCACAAAAACATTTTTTTACATCACAGCTACTCATCTGCCAGCAAGATGCCAGAAAAAGTGTTAAAAATACTGTAAATATTCAGCTCAAAGTGTGTTTACATTTGCAATATGTTCTTTTATGTGAAAGAACAGAGACAGAATGAAAGGAGAATCCTCCCCTTGGTAATGACTATTTTAATGTCTGCTCAAAGCTTTGTAAATAATGCAGCGCTATAAAATTTAGTCATAAGAAGTAATCATTATCTCTCAATGAAAGAGAATAATTTTTCCATTTGACCTGACATATAAATGTCTATAAACATTATATTTATCTTTAAGAGTTTTCCCTCTATTCATATGGTAATACAGGCAATGTGAAGATTTCTAACATCTCAGAAAATTACCCCACACCCTGTATTTTCCAAAAGCTGCAGTCTTGAACAGGGATTTTTATGCTTCCAACAGACTGGGTCAAAGAACATACAGGTGCTGGAATCTTCTTTTGATTGCTTCTAAACTTCCTTCGTCAGTGGCTACTAAGAGGTATCTTAGTGAAACATGCTCCTGTTCAAATGGGCCAAAACCTCTTTTCACAAGATTCTTGGATGTTTCCTTGAGTCATGATGAGAAAGTTTTGGAGGATTACATTGTATCTTAAAACAGAACTTTGAAGAATGGCTTATTAATTGGAAGGAAAAAAAAAAAAAACAGGAAAAGAAGCAGGTGATTATTAAGAAATTTTATGTTACGCTGTCTTGAGAAAGGTGGTACTTGATGACTGATACATTGCCAAGGGATTTTATTTTCTTGTTTATATGTAGAGTGCTGCTGTTATATGGTCACAAGTTGTGACACATGCTCTGTGTGCCAAACGGGGAAGTATTTTTATTGTATTTGTTGGCATAGTGAATAAAAGTGCATTTTGTGGGATGCATTGCTTACAGTTAGACAAGATTAAAAGATTTAATGTATGAAAGGAAAACGGTAGCAAACAGCATGATACAATACACAGCACAAATGTAACAAAGGATGCATCTGGGGCTTCCAAGTTTTTAATTCTCAGGTCAGTCTTGAAGTACATATTTAAAAGCTTTAAGGTTTCCATTTGCAGAAAGAAATGAAAGATGAGGTATGAGTCACGAATGCTGCATTATGACTCAGGCTTGGAGTCCTGATTTGTAGAAAGAAAAGCCTAAGCATAGATGCATCAGGTTATCCTGATGAGACAAGAGAAGGCTATGCACCACCTCTTCTCCAAACTTTTCTTCTCCCCACACTTCCACACGTGCTCCAGTTTCTCTGCAAAAGAAATGAGTGCACTTTCCGGATGGGATCTCTGATGCATTCCAAGCAATACCAACCAGCAGGCTGCAGGCCTCGGGGCTCCACATGCTGTGCAGCAGGAGACAGCAGAGGAGCACCCCAGAGAAGTCCCTCGGTCATGCCTGCGTATTTACGAGTGCTTCAGGGAGTTGCAAGTTTTGGTGAGACAGCACACTGAAAAGTCTTGCTTTACTCTTATTATCTGAAGATTTCACAGGTCTGTTTTGTGTAAATGTTGGTAACCAGAGGGAATAACCTCAGCTGCTAATCAAGATTTTTCCTTTTCAATGCCATACCTCCAGAATAGAGCACTGATTGTCTCAAAAAGAGGCTCAATATAATGTCTCAAAGAGGCAGTTTCTTTACAAATCACAAAATACAGGTATAAGCAACAGTTTCTTTGATCTTTCATATGAATAAAAAATCAACAGGAAATACTACAAAGAGTGGATTATCTGAAATCTTGCTAATAGCCATTTCCTCATAGTCTTCAATCTTCATGAAAATGCAAGCAAGCAATCAAAAAATGTCCTTGAGCAATTAGTCTTTTATGAATTTCATTTAGGAAGATATAGCTGGTCATCGATCTCTTACAAAGTGCGAGCCAATGAGGAAAATGTGATTGCATGTCTCTTGTATATAGCCTGGCTAAATAAACTTTTTCACCTCTGTTAATTACATAATTTCATATTTTGCTTGTAGCAGCTGGGTCTTGTGAGACTAATCTGGAGAAGCAGCTATGCCCTGCTCTGTTGTCAAGGAAACTCTCGTAATCACCAGTTAAACCACAGTAGTAAGATGTCTCTCGTGTTCATGATAAAAATGGGACATTCTGCAAAGATATGGGATAAAGGAGAAAACCAGATGCAACAAACCACTGACAAGAGGCCTTACCTGGGAGAGAAGATACTTCCACCCTCTGGTTCCTGCTCCAAATAATTTTGGTTTATTTTATCATAGGATTATTAAATATACAGTCTTGGAAGCAGAGAGGTTTAAATTTCCGACTCTGTTGTAGAACTGTGCTGGATTTCAACTAGAATTTTATGTAAGGGCCCACAAACCCTACCTAAATAATGTGAAAATAACTTGAATATAACCACAGTTCTGGGGGTTTTTTCCTAAATAGCTATTATATAATTACTTTTAAAACAAAGAAAGGTATAAAATTATATTATGATTATATAAGAGAAAAGTCATATAGCCATTAAATGAAAATGTTACCTATACACAGCTAAGATTACTGAGATGGCTCTTACTGAATCAGTGATAAATTTTTTGGTTTTGTTCCTAAAATAAAGTCTAAGAACAAGGGGAATAAATGGCATATTTGTGATCTAGGAGACAGTGCACTGCATTTTGAGGGGGAAGAAATATTTGCTTGACATATGTAAAGAGCATGCATTAACATGGGACATAATTACTCCTCTTCTGGTATTACTTCAAATGACTAATTCCAGAAATCTCTATACTAGGACTATATTGAAAAAAAAAATTAAGGCAGGTCTGAGAAGAATCTTTTAACTATTTTAGCAGCTTTGAAAAAAGTCACCAAGAGAAGTGACAGATCACATGCAGTATGCGTGTAGAAAGCACGGACACCTAGATCATTCAGCAGCACTGAAAAATCTGACCAGTATAAATGCCCAATTTAATTCAGAATTCTTCTTTTTCTCCCCAAAATTGTAAAAGAATCTAAATCTGGAACCTAATCCAGTGAGTGTGCACACAGATGCCAATCTTTCAACAGATAGCAGTAGACTCAGCCTAAAACTCAAAGATGAAATTGAGTCTAATATTCCAGTTGTGGTTATTGCTGAGTTTCATTGATTAGAACTTCACCTCCTCACTTGTGTATACTCTTATTTTGTAAATGAAGATCAAAATGAAATCTGAGAGTCACTTGGATATGTAAGAGTAAAAGGTCTGGTGCTTGAAAGAAACAACTCTTCAGAGAAAATTCAGAGGAATAAGATATGTTTTCAATTTTTTTCCAGGTGTGACTACACTGAGCAATGATGACATTATTAAAACTGAAGTAATTTTAGAAATCATCTGAAAAATCATCATGCAGTATCTCTGTAGTCAACAGACATCTGGCACTAACAATGAAGAGAAACTATAGATGCATTTACCTTCTCAAGTAAACTCTTGTGTTGACTACACAGCTTTGTTTCCTTTGACAATAAAGCCAGTTTGTTTAAAACAATAGTTTCATGTATAGACATTTACATTGTGGGCAATTAAAGTTTGGGTCATGGAGAGATGCCTGAATTTGGGAAAACAATATTTCTGAATTAGGGTTATGTACATGGAATAACGATGGCAACCTTTTTCATGTTCTCTGCTTTAAACTAGGAAAATAAAATGTCTGGAGAAAAAGCACAGGGAAATTATCACAAATATAAATGCCTTTCAGTCTGTAGAGCATCAATGGAACTAATATGGGAGCTTAGATGTTTTCCTTTCAGGTCAATTGGCTGCAATCTGGCCTCACTCAGCTTCTCCCTGTGCACTGAGATCAGATATTTTCTCTCTGAACAGGCTCAGATCAGTCTTGTTTCACTCCTGTATGCAAGGATATACTATGACGAAGGAGTCTTTGCCTTACACTGGTGTTGCACTAAGGGTGATGAGTTCAGTAAAAAACCACCTATACAGGTCACATTTCCTCAGATGTATTGCCAAGTCCTGTGGCATACACGCTCCTGTAATATAGCCCAGAAGAAAGAGAAAGGAGTAGCCAAATTGTAAAAACCCTATGGGGATTCTGAATCCAAAATATAGAGAAACTGATTTTAAGCTGGAACAGATGACTGAACAAGTTATGCCATAGTGGCCCAGTAGAGTTTAACAATATGTTGCCTTTTAGATAACTTTCAGTTTGCTAATTTGAAAATTGCAACCATATGAAAGCTTTCAGAGTGACAGCACATTTGTTTGTAGTCTGGTATTTGAATATGCCAAATATTGGTTCTATTAAACTATTGTAAATCTAAACATCTACATCAGACACATTTTCTTTCTGCATGAACACAAAGGCATAATGTTCTATGTTTTGCTGATATCTGCATGATTAACTACATTTGTTTTCTATTTACTACAGAAAACTGTGCTCTGGAAAATCTACTTGAAGCATTTAAGCTTTCACACAGGGACATTTCTCCCTGTATAATGACCAAAGAGCAATAGAGGTCAGTAATCAGAAATCTCTAAGGACACCAATTTTTACAGCCTCATTAGTAGGGTCTTAATTAGTTGTCACCTAGGTTAGCCTTGACTTGTTAAACTGATACAGAAAGCACTGAGGGGCAGCTGATGTGTCCTCAAAATGTCACATCTTGTGTCCAGGCTCCATTTTATGATACTTCTGTTTGAAAAGGTGGCTTTAAGTAAAAGACAAGAGGTTTTCTGACCCCTTTTATATCTCTTAGTATGATCTGTGGATTTGCCCTTATTTCATGAGGAAAAGAGTATTATTTTAGAACATTTAATATAAGAATATTCTTTTTACAAATGCAATTTCTATTCATATATTTATACATATGAATATTTATACATTCTTTTTTTTTCTCTTTCCAACTTCCATCTTCTATCATTATAGGAGGGATGTGTGTGTATATACATCTGTGTAAAGAGAAATGTATACATTAGATATATAGAAAGATAATTAGATATATAGAAAAATAGATATGAGAAAGGTAACTGAGATATGGTGTTCTTTAAAGTACTAGATACTTACTAGTACTAGATTATTTTCTCATGGAAGTGCTTCTTTCCCATAGCTGTCCTCATGCTAATAGAAATAAATAACTTGCTATTTCCAGCCTAATTAGTGAATGTATGTCTGCCTTGAGCAAGGAGGTCTGGACAACCTGACCTCCAGAAACCTCTCCCAGTCTAAAGTTATTCTGTGACCTTATTTATACACACAAAAAAACCCAGAAGTGTGTGCACACACACATTTCCCAAGTAAAAATGGATTTCAAATATGCCTTGATGATGAGTAATTGTCTGTTTAAATATCTCCAGATTCTCGGTAATATGCAGATTTAAAAACTCAAGTAAAGAAAAGATGCATACAAGTTGTGGATATGGTGATGATAGGTGATCAGACAGGTGCTGCCTTTTGTGGCTCTTAACCTTTGATTCCATGTTTTGGAACAAGAAACTTCTGTACAGAGAGTAAGCTCTTCAAAAACCTGCATAACAGTTGGAACAAACAGTTTTACTTCATATTAATATTACACACAAGCTTAATTAATATTATAATGGTATTATTATTGTTAATATTACTATTACCTCCTGATAGACTTCTGAATGACTTTGCATCCTGATTGATGTATGTCAGCAGTGATCTTTACATCTCTGTGGATGAATGACAAATTTGGAAGGTAAAATATATAATACTTATGTTTAGATTATGTGGATTCATATAAAAGAGTTATGGGTGACACAAACTGTGTTTAATTTTATCTTATAAATGTAATCCTCAACAACTAAAATGATGAAATCCAAAAGATTTTCTAAAGAATGCTACCAAATTGACCTTATAGGTCACAAGCTATAGAGATACATTAAAAAAAAGCTACATTTGAGATCACAGCGTTGTGGTGAAAGGATTTTTTTTACTTGCTGTTTGTAAATAACATTTGAACCTCACTGGACAAAAATTTCCCCAATGTATTTTCTGACTGTGTGTCAGCTGCCCCTAAAATAGACTGGTCATATACTCCTTTAAACCTTTAACCAGCAGTAGTAAAACTACCTGTGGGATGAAAGAGCTGTGCTACTTTAGACAGTAAAATAGCTCAGACTATTACCAGCATATGACTCACACAAAACTCTGTTACCTTCTCTCCTCTTCACTGACTTGCCAGACACCCTAATGGAGTGGGTTATAAAGGCAAGGGAGAGAAGTTCTCAGTGAAAGAATAGGTGGAGAATAAATTAAATCTCACTTGAAATAAATGAATATAAGAGCCCTCCACCTGCCCCATCATCATCTGCTGGAGTGAAACATTGGACACTTACATTCAGTGATGAAAAGTAGTCCCCTGGGTAGCTGAGTTTTAGGTGGAGTAGTAGTTGGTGCAATAATATGTATTTCTAGTAAAAAAGACTTTTTCTTTCCTGGGGAACCCAGTGATGTGTTGCCAATATCTTGGATTCCACTCAAAAAATAGGCTCCTAACACTATGATAAATTATTTCAGCAAGGATTTTGACTACTGAGTAAAGGCAAGGTAGCAGGAGGTATTTTCATTTGCTTGCTTAGGCAGAAATACTTTATTAGAAAAAAAATAGTTTTCTAAAATTATTAAAAGAAAGAAAGAAGGGACTCAGTAGTTAATAAACAACTTAGAAACATTAAATTGAATTTTTTGCCATATGACTTGTTCCTGAAAATATCTCTCATACATCTCTCATTTGTCTCATATAACAATTGACAGATGGTACGGTTCAAAAGGTTGGATATGTTAAGACAATTTTTAAAACAATATATCAAGATCTATTTGGTCTATAAGAGCCAAAATAAAAGTATTAATTTGTCCCATGATAGTGATCTGAATCTAGGGAGTGAAACAGGTTCCTTTCTTCCTGCATCATATCATGGCACTATCAAGTGATTTTATGTATTGCGCTCTGCAAGAGAAAACACCCAGTTGTTGCTTCCCTGTCAATCAGACATTTCAGTGGGAAATTATCTGACTTTTCTTTAAGAGCTGGCTGAACTGCTGTTTTGTGGATCCTGCTAATGAATTTAGAGATAAAACTTTTCTTGTCCTTTCAGATCACAGAAGGGCCACCAGCTATTGGAATGGTGTTTGCAGCCGTGCACACTCACACCCATTCCCACTGCTGAACAACCATCTGCTGCACATGCTGCTGCTACTGGTCAGTCAACAATTATTCTGACAGATTTTTAAAATTTAGTTGATTTCTGAGGCTGGATGAACTCTTTAACTCCTGCATACTGTTCTTTTAGCCTTGCTTTACAGCATGAATTAATTCAGTTAAGCAGCAAATTGTAGTCATATACTTACTGTGAGTTATTGTTTTTTTATAGCTTAATTAGTGTAGTTAATTATATTTTGTAATTATACCCTGTTTTGTTTCTATAAACATGGAGGTCATATTATGTGTAGTCAGATCAGCTGTAGAGTTTAAGCCAATGTTTATTTAATTATGAGAACTGGTTTTTTTCAGTTTTAAGGCTACAGACTGATAATAGAAACTGGGGATAATGTCCTGTATTGACCCACTTTTTCATCCATTTTCTATACAGCCTCTGTAGTTTAAAAATCATTGTTTTGTTGCTCTTTTGCTGAAGATGATTACATTTAATGTTTAGGTTTTCTCTGTGATCTCTAAAATCCCATATGGGATACCAAAGGTATGAAATAATTGGATAATATGAGGAATTTTATTTACTCACCTGCTTACAGAGGAAAGAATAAATAAAAGAATTTGTGAGCACGTACATGGGGTTATTTTACTGTGTTAATGCTCTATTAAAGGAGTCTTTTATTACATTATGTAGTGAGGGTTTTTAATGCTCAGATGTTGAAGTTATATGCATGGTAGTTTGATAAAAGATGTAGCAAAAACTAATCAACTTTTAAAGTTATCTTTTATTTTATTAGTATAACAAATCGTGCTTTTGCATCCAAATGCATGCTGATAAATACACCAGCATAAAAAAATCCACCTCCCTGAAAGAATCTTAGCATACAAATGTGACTTTGATTCAGTTTGGGGAGTAAGATTTTAATTATGCAGTTCTTCAAATTCAGCTGACATTTTTGATTGCTATTTCTGTTCTATTCTCTTGATGATTTTGATCGTGATAAGGTTTTTAATTTCATGACTATATAGCACTGGTGAATATGACACTTTATTCTTTTATGAGAAGAATTTAACAAAAAAGAAATGTACTCCGTGAAATCTCATAACACTGAATTCATCATATATGCTATGTAATCTTTTAAGAGAAGTTGTTATGATAATGTATGCTGATATAATCACATGAATGGGTGAATCATTCAGAGAGGGTCTATCAGCATAATAGGTATAATATATTTTAAGAATTGACAAAAAACTTTGAGCAAATTCAGAGCTAGGATTGCTTTGCACTGCAGTTCAGTGCACAGGTTTGCTGTAACAATGCTTGCCTCATAGCTTGCTTCTCTAATGCCAGACCATCTCACATGGTTTGTAACATTTAAACTTCTTGCATTTTCATGCTTCTGAAGATGATAACCTTTACATATAAGAGCAAAAAGAAAAAAAAAATCTCATGAAAGATAAGCAATTAAATCATTACAAAGTTCTAAGTATCTTGAATTTTTTTGATGCTGTTATGCCAGCACAGCTGAATAACTACTACAGAGAAAGTTCCAGAAGATATAGTCGATAATTCCCATGTTCTTTTCAGCCATTATGGGGTAATTTTAGCTGTTTTTCAAATGCAAAGAAATGATTAATGTATATTTTGTATTTTATGTATATAATGTTTGTATTTAGTATTACCCAGGTTAATAAAATCTCTTTGCAGACTGTGAAACATAGATTTTTTTAATGTAGAATACAGCCAACTTTATTTTTCAGTCACACATTTTGGTTTCAGTCAACTGAAAATTTTGTGAGTTGAGCTTATGACTCATATATGAACAACAGTGACCTCATGTGGCTATTGCTTCAGGGATGCATGTGTCAGGCAGTTCAAAAGGAACACATATCTTCATGGCAGGAATATAAAAACATTAAATGATGTCTATTGTGTTCATTATAGTTATTTTTCTTTTTGTCTTAAAACAATTTTAACTACAATATGTTCTTTAAAGTACTTCTTGAGAAATGAGCTTGATGAATACAGCCA